>NC_050447.1:88916159-89256159 GCF_903995425.1 Onychomys torridus | reverse complement strand
GATTGTAGGGTATTTAGCAAGACTGGTTTACTTCTCACAAAACTGAATTTAAAACTCATGTGTGCCTAAGCAGTTTTCATTTACCACTTGACTCTGCGAATTCTGATTTGTACTTCTGCCCCCCACTTTAACTTCAGATTTTATAATTTAAAGATTTGTGTTGAAAAAAAAATGCATTTATATACATATACAGAGCTGAAATTTTTATTATTTGTGTGTGTGAACATGATGTGGGGGGTCATGTGCACCATGGTGTGTGTGTGAGTGCCAGAGGACAATTTTGTGAAATTGACCCTCTTTTCACCTTTTTATTGGTTCCAGGGATTAAGATTAAGTGTCCAGGCTTGGGCAGCAGAGACATTTACCCACTGAGCCACCTGCCAGCCCCAGTGTACATATTTTTAACAGTGCTAGAAACTGAATACCAGGGCTTCACACACTCAAGACAAGCACTCTACCACTGAGCTTACAGCCCCAGCCCGCCCAGAGCTGTTTGATGTTTTTATGTCTTTTCATAATTTTTTGATGAAAATATATTCAAAAATTGCATAGTTCAAAGGCATTTACATTTTTAAAAATCCTTTAGATCATTTCTATAAGTACAATAAAATCCTGTGGAAATGTTCATTACCGTGACAGAATTTTTGATCATGAAGAAATAAAGGAAAAATTAATTTATTGAAATACAAAATAATTATAAATTCAATGTGTCTTCATTTTGTTAGTCGTTCAAGCAGAACCAAAAATAACCCATTTAAACATAGTCCATAATGATTAATTCAGACATCTTTGTCATCTGCCAATTTTTGGTCTACATTTTCAATTTTGCTTTACAATATAGGAATATATAGAAATATGAGCATGTGTTTTTTAAAGTAAGGGAACAGGGTGTATTTTCTTAATTGTCTGTATGCTTAAATAAACCCCAGAAACATGGAGAGCATTCCTTGTCCTCCCACTGAGGCCCTCAGATGTGAGGGCAGGCACCTGCCCACAGAGAGTCTGGCCATTCGCCTGCTGTACTGTGAATCTGAACTGTCCCCCACCGTCGCCAGGCTCTGCTGTTCTGAATGCTGTGGAGTCCTGGCAACTGAAGTGGATCACCAGTGATGGACCTTTGAGGGGGACACCAGACTTTCCCTCACGAAAGCCACTCTAGGCTTCCGTCTGCCATGAACAGCTGTTTCCTGTCTTGGAAAAAAACGTTCCCCCATGCCTTCCTGGCTATGAAATTCCCAAAAACTGTGAGCCAAATAACTCTTTGCTCCCTTATGCTGTTTCTGTCAGATATTTGGTGACAGATTATGGTGATATATTCTGTACCCTAATAAAATTTACCTGAAGATCAAAGAAGAAGAGCAAAGCACAGCCACCACCTCTCACCTCACCAGCTCCTCAGCCTGAAAGAGCTGCAGCTGAAAGGGCTTCCTCAGCCTAAAAGGGACGCTTCTGCCGAAAAGCCTTAGCCAAAAGGCTTTAGTTCCTGTCTCCTCTGCCTTATATACCTTCTCTGCCCAGCCATGTTATTTCCTGTCTCAACCTTCCTAGTGCTGGGATTAAAGGCGTGTGACTCCCAAGTAACTGGGATTAAAGGTATGTGTCACCACTGTCTGGCTCTGCTTCTCTCCTAGACTGACTCAATCTCATGTAGTCCAGGGTGGTTTTGAACACCCAGAGATGCAGACCAATCTCTGGCTCTTGAATGCTAGGATTAAAGGTGTGTGCCACCACTGCCTGGCCTCTGTGTTTAATCTAGTGGCTTGTTCTGTCTTCTGATCTTCAGGCAAATTTTATTAGGGTACACAATATATCACCACAACAGGTACATAACAGTAACTAAAACTTCATCTGTATAGACATGTCAATATCACACCATACCTAAATAGTTTCTAATCTCCCTCAGGTCTTGTTTACAGAAGTTTCTCCTGGACTTGGTAGAAACCTTTCTTGTCTTTAAATTCCTATACCCGGCACCCCAAAACAGAAGCAACTGAGTCTGCATTTGTTGATGAACTTTACCTTAAGAAAAAAAAAAAACACAGTTTGTGCCAAGCACAGCCAGTAACCACACACACACACACACACACACACACACACACACACACACACACACATTGCCGTCCAAGCACTTCTCTTACCTGGCATGGGAAGAAAACACAGACCCTTAGCATCATATCAGACACCGTGAGCAGGTACTCACATCCACGTGGGAGTCACACTGCCATCAGTTACACAAGCTACTCTTTGGATATGTGTTTTGTGTTTTGTTTTTTTAACTTGGAAATGACCAATTGATGATTTAGAGAAAAATAAAATGGCAGTGTTTAAAAATACTGCTCGGATATAGTAAAATATGTCATTTGAGAATAAAAAATTTGTAAACAGCAGCACTCAAAATTCATACTGCCTCACAGAATTCCCAAGTGGTAGCATAGGACAGAATGGAAGGACTCCTTTTCAAATTTGTCATCAGGTGATGTTTACAGAGTTGCTTACTGTTTCTTTTAGAGATACTCTGCTCATGTATGAAGCATGTCTGTGTGTACACACCACACACACATGCACATGTGGGTCACCTCTTAAAATACTTTAAGCAATTGGGTGTGGTGGTGCACACCTTTAATCTCAGCACTCAGGAGGCATAGGCAGGCAGATCTCTGTAAATTCCAGGCCAGCCTAGTCTATATAGTGAGTTCTAAGACAGCCAGAGCTACGTAGAGAGATCCTGCCTCAAAACAACAGCAAAAACTTTGAGTGTTTTGCTTACTGCTTTGTTTGGCATTATTAGACTGTGTGCTGTGTGTTATATTGTAGCTCACGTTAATACATGTTGAGCCTCTTTAGTCTTATTCACAGTTGTATAATGTTCCATTCCATTGCCACACCTTTTTATCTTTTGCATGTATGCAGGTTGTGTGCATGTGGTGTTTGTGTGTGAGGGGTAGAGCACACTCACCACAGCACGTGTGTGGCAATCACAGGACAACCTCCAATGTCACCCCTCACCTTCTGCCTTGCTTGACTCAGATTTCTTGCTGTTTGTTGCTGTGAAAGCCAGGCTAGCAAGCATTTCATTCACCCAGTGAGCCATCTCCCGGTCCCAGGACAAACTTTTTAAAAGACACACGTTGTACAGGGGTTCATAGATATGACCTACCTCCAAGGTGAGGGAAATTTCAACACACTCTGAATTTACTCTCAAAAGGAAGGGCCAGGGTGAACCAACCAACCACATAACGGAGTTCTTCCCAACTATTTGAAAGATCAGTAATAAGAAGGTGCTGAGAAGCTGACCTGCTTCATTAAAACTCAACAAGTTCCAGCGGCTTGTTAGCCACGAGAGGACCATTTTACCACAGACCTCGCCTGTGTCCTGTGATGATAAATAGTAGATTCAGTGTTTGGTTGATTTTATTCTTGTTTTTAAATTCTCTGCACCTATTGTTCCCTGATATTGCCCCACCTCAGCACATCACCACCCATATTAGAATCCACAGCACAGGCTCCAGCTCTGCCTTGGCGTTGTGGGCCAAGTGAAGTGTGGATGATTTCATCTGAAACCGGCCCACATCTTCACTCTGCTTCCTCTGCTCCAGCCCCTCAGTGTATGTTCTAGAAATCAAAAAGAAAACCATGTTGTATTAGTCAGTCTCGCTGATGCAGCAAAAGACCCGATAAGAGAAACTTTAAAAAGGAAGGATTTGTTTTGGCTTATGGTTTGAGGGTTTACAGTCCATCATGGGCGGGAAAGCCATGGTGACAGGGCCCTGGACACAGGTACGAAGCTGTCCACATTCCCATCTTCTCAGCAAGGAAGCTGGGACTCAGAGAGATGAAATAAATTGCCCCTGACTCAGACCCAGTGCTGGCTCTGATCCTCCACCCCAGGCATCTCAGGCCAGGATGAAGCATGAAATCTCAGCATCCTGGAATACAAATGTTCACTAACTCTGTTGCACTTCCTGTCTTACTTGAGAGATCGGAGGGGCCAACAGCAAAGCCCTATCAGGAAAGGGGATTTTCTTTCATCTCCTCTGGCTACGACCACTAAGAATGAATCAGAGGGCTGGGAAGCTGGCTCAGTCAGTACAGAGCTTGTGTACAGGCAAAAAGTCCTCAGTGCCATCCCCAGAACCATCTAAAAACAGACTTGAAACTCATGCTTACAATCCCAGCACTGGGGAAGGAGAGCCAGACAGATCCCTGGGGGATCCTAGGCGGCAGCAGCCTTGCCTACTGGGTGAGCTCCAGGCCAGTGAGAGAGACCTTGTGCCAAGAAAAAGTTGATGGTGCCTGAGGAACAACACCTGACTTTGTCCTCTGACATTTACTCCATGCTTGCACACACACACACACACACACAGAATGAGTCAGACAGAGAACCCAGGAAGTGACAAGAGCCAATGTGGCTTCTTCATCCAGGACTGAACATGACACACGCCTCCATTGGATGTTGTTGAACATCATCTTTGCACCAAATGACCCTCCAGGAAACTTCTTGTTTCCACTCTGGAAGGCACTGCCAAGGAAAATGTCCCCACAGGAAGCCTGGGACATGGCTGGCAAAGCCTGGGTCTTTAAGGACTAGGAGTCTACATGGAAAAACATCTGGCTCTTCCTACCAGCTGAGGGAACATAAGGAACTTGCTCCGATGACATGGTTCCTCCCTGAGAATTCATTTTCCATCGAGGATGTACTTGGCCCTGGTGTTGGACTGCTCCGTCCAATGTTAGCCTGGTGGTTATTATTCAGCAAGGTGTTGGCCCTGACCTAACACGTTTATTTCCTGAACTGTTCTTACCCCAAAGCATAGCCTCTTCCAGCAAACCTGGAAGCTTCCCAAATAGACAATTGCAAGGCTCTAACTCTCTTCTGGACCAGGTTCTCAAGTTTCCCAGACTGGCTGTGTGCGGCCACTGCTTTCATTGCCCCCGGAACACCCCTTTACCCCAGTCATCGCAATCTTGAGCTTTGGAGCCCAGACCTGTTCCCCTTCCTGACTGGTCTCTGGCTTCACTTCTCACCACAGCGCCCTTGGCAGAAGTAGCCCGCGTCTTTTATGAGCAGATCATTGGATGGAAAGTTACACTGAAAACCAAGGCAACCAGTTACCTGGGTAAGTACAGACCAAACACCCACTTTGGTCTGAGGTACTGGAAAGTGAAGACTGTAAAGCAGTTTGGGGACTTTTTACTTCCTTTTTTCCCCTGTGCTGGGTAGTTTTATGTCAACTGAACACAAACTAAAACCATCTGAGAGGAGGGACCCTCAATTAAGAAAATGATCAGGTTGTAGGCAATCCAACACGTAGACACCCTCCCATGATCCATGCTATGGCCATGACTGCCCCTGACTGTCCCTCAGATAAGACTGGCCCAGACTGCTAAGCTACATTTCCTGGATCTTCGGGAACCATGTAAAATTGGGGTCAGCGGCATATATCTGCATGCACAGTGCTTCTGTGGAGAGATGGGAGATGGAGGCAGAATTCCAAGAAGTTCACGGCCAGGGAGCCTGGAGTCCACAGTGGCAAATAACAAAGAAACTCTGCCTGGAGCAAGGCAGAAGGTAAGGACCAACACACAAGGTTGTCCTCTGACCTCCACACACGTGCCAGGGCACACATATGCTTTGAGTAGATGGAGACTTGGTATCACCAGCAAAGAGTCAGGACCTACTAGCAGGCCTGGTGAGTGGCGTCTAGCTGTCAGTGGACCTCAGCAATGGCTCAGTAACGGGGAAGTCTGAATAGCAGTCAGCACACAAGGTAGGCACACATTGCCAGGAAAGGCCCTTCCTCTCAGGTGCTGGGCCTTGTTCCCTACTGTGGCTGGACTGTGCCCTCCCTGCTCCTGGGTCACACTCTACCCTAGATGCCCAGGTCTGTTTCACCCATCATTTATTCCCTGCTGCACGTTTCCTGGCATCTCAATTGTAAAGGGAGATCTCAGCATCCCTGGGCATCACTGGACTCACTCCTAATGAGCATGCCACTCTAACAGGCATGAGGCCTACTCTACTGGAAGCTCCCTTGCCCTACCTACCCAGGCTATGCTACTTTGGGGGCTTTGGAGCCTTTAGAAAGTGGGGCTTAACTAACAGAAGTAATTCACTAGGGGTGGACCTTTCAACATACAGCCCTGCTCCTGGTCCCGTGCGTTCTCACCAGACCACAGAAATATGAGGAGCAGCGACAGGGGCCTGTCACTAAGAAGGTCACCAAAACTTTTCCCACCGTAGTGAGCCAGAACCCTACGGAACTGAGAGCTATATCAATCCATTCTTCCCTCAAGTCTTTCTGCCGGATATTTTGGTCACAGCGACACAGAAGTAACTAACCCACAAGCTAAAGAGGCCACTGGCTGATGTCGTGAAGGTGTGGAAATGGTGTTTTATCGTTCCGTTTTTCAAAGCATGCTGCCTGGGTGCTACTCCAGCAGAGGCGTTGAGCTCCGTGGCTCCCCTCTCCAGAACTTGGCAGGAGAGAAGATGTGCACAGCAAAGCAGACAGATCAAAGTGATCAGGGATGAAACATCGGCACAGATCAAGGACGGGCTGTGGCGGCGTGTGAAGGAAACGGTACTGTAGAGTCGGTCCTCCCAGGAAAACAGCCCTCATCTCCAGCCAGGCACTGTGCCTGCTTCTAGAGACCACTGCTAAAGGTGGATTGTTAACCAGCTCGTCAGAGGTGGGGTGGGAAGGGTCACAGGACCCTCACCTGAGATCCCAGCCACTCCTCCTAGGCTCATACATACCGGGGACATTTGACAGCATCAATGGCCATAATAGGAAGAGTCTGCGCCCCATGATCATCAGATCAACTTGAAAAAAATGCAAGCGTTTCATTTTCAAGGGCTGAGACACATTTACCAAGTAGCATCTGTGTCTCCTCCACCTCTTTGCCCCACCCTAGCACTGGCCACTGGAGTCTGGGATAATTCACCAGAGTCCAGAGACAGCAGGGGAATGAAGAACCTAAAGGATTTTTGTACTGTCCTCTTGGTTAGCCCTACTCAGGCCAAGTCTCCTGGCTGTGTCTTCAGGTCTCTGCTGACCATTCTTTAATAAACACAGTAGCTTTGAAACAGCTCTCTAGGGAGCCATTACCTGCCTTAGACATACTCCCATGAGACTCGTGCTTCTGAGAGGAGACTTTCAATTCCCACCCTAGAGTAAATGCAATCTTCAATCACTCTACAACTGACATGGCCCAAGGGCTGTCGTGATGGACCCATGCATGGTTCAGCTGGATGAATGCACTATGGTCTCTCCATTCTAACCTTGGCCTTTAGGTCCTAACAAATGGCCCTTGGCCTTTGAATGACTTGGCTTTTGTTTGTTTGCTCAGTTTTGCATTGTTTTGTTTTTTATCCCCAGTAAAGTGCAGACAGTACCTACACTCTCAGGTTGGCATGGAGGACAGCCTCATGTCATTCAGTCCTAATAAAGAGTCACTGTGTACTGCCACCTCCTTGCTCCATTTCCAGCAGAAGCTACAGTGGGCACCAACCTCACCCTGAGAGAGGACTGGGCCAGAGGGTTCTGATGGTCTTCCCATTCCACAGAAGGAGGGTGCTATGATTTGAATATATAATGCCCCCCCCAGGCTCAGGGTTTGAAAGCCTGCACCACAGCTTATACTGCCATTTGGGGAGGTTCTGGAAATTTAGAAGGTGGGGGAAGTAAGTCACTAGGTGTGGGCAATCAGGAGTTATTTCTCTCCCTCTCTCTCTCTCTCTCCCTTTCTGGTCAGCCACAAACAGCTCTCTTCTGCCACATGCTCCCATCACCATGATGATCTGTTCAAGTCCATTGTGGCATTAAGAGACCAGGAAGTAAACCTTCTGAAGCCATGGGCAAAGTAGATCTGTCCTTCCTTGAGTCTCCCTGTCAGTTATACCAGTAACAGGGACAAGAAAAGCAACCAATACTGAGGCAGTGAAGAGAACACAAGGCCTCCCTGTCCTGCTTCCCCAAGGAGTCAGTCCATTGTTCTCCATGGTAGCAGCACGTTCATCTGGCACATGGCCATGCAGAATGGCGATGGCATTCTCATCCTCCTTTGCAGCCATGTAGAAGGTTCTAGGTAGTGGACATGCATTGGGGACATCCTGTGACTCCTCATTCTCTGCCTTTCTCTGCCTGCACTACAGGTGCTACCATCTTGGGAGACTAGGAAAAGACCTCTCCTATGGTGGGTAGAACAGTATATTGGAGGAGACTGGAGCTCTAGAGGACTGAGTAACCTCCTTCCAGTCTCTATGAGAGATATAAACTTCAATGCTGCTTTTTTTTTTTATAAACTACGTTGAGTTATCTATTCTTTGGACTTTCATTACAATAGCTCTGTTCCAAGATAAAGTTACCTGGAAGATAGCAGGATTCAAGCAGCTCTAAGTCACCAAGGTTCATCTACACAAACATCATCAAAGCCAAAGCCTGGAAAACCATGTCATCATGGCTACCAGATGGCTCTCTGGAAAGCCAAGATATCCATTCACCCCATCTGTCAACACTGTCCTGCATGGAAGGCACTGAGAAGGACCCTAGGATGCATCCATAAATAGGCTTCCTATGCACTGCACTGCCCTCCCTAGGAGCAGCCTCATCCTCATGGTCCAAGATGGTGGTACCCACAACTAAGGCAGAGGAAGTAGAAAGGCCAAAGAGGAAACCTGAAATGTAGCCACAGGCACTTAATGGATCTTCACTACCTTGAGTCTTCTTACATGGGCTCATCCTTCAGGGGAAGCTCAGACCCACAGATAGAAACACAGGACAGGTAGAGGCAATGAGGTGGGGGTGGGGGGCTGTATGGAGAATTGTAGAAGCACAGTGTGGAGATACAGTCTGGTGCATTTGGATGTCTGTGCCAGCCAATTCCCAAAGGAAAGCTTACAGGTACACCTGCCTACCAGACTTTCTCTCATAGGAAGGTAGACATGTTTATAGAGTACACAAATTGCTAAGACCAACTGGAGAGGACACATGCATGAGACTGGGACGGCAGAGGTGGAACAACTTGCAGGAAAGCCTCTCCATGACTTACCCACTGTCACTGTCCTTGTTGTAAGCAGTGCCTGGACCCAGAGCCTCCTTTCCAGATCTCCTTCCTCAGTTTCTCCAAGCACATGACATCTGTATGGTGGAGACCACCAGTGTCTTCTATCAATGACATGAAAGAGGGACATGGAGCCACTGTGGCTCCATGGGCACCACTTTTGCCCTTAAATGCTTACCCACATGCTGTCTGCTGACCTGCAGATGCTCCGGCCTTACAGATAAATAAGGCCCTAAAACTCTGCACAGCCATCTTCACCAGCAACCTTTGTGTAGGGCCCAAGTTAACACTTCGCTCTGAACCCCAGCAATGTTCTTCTGAACTCAGCTTGCAGATCCCCATGAGCCCCTCACATCCATCCCTTACTGCTTTGGATCCAAGAATATTCTATCTCTCCTTCAAGATCCCAACTAATCCCAGCATCCATGCTGTGAAATTTCAAGACCTGCTATAGATCATTAAAGGACTAAAGAAACTGATGAAGGAAATGAAACAGATGACCCCTCACATCTGGCCAGATGTGAAGATGGGTCTCCTATTAGACCCTGCTACTAAAGCTCCTTAGGCTGCAGCACTATGATGTTCTCACCTAACCTCAACTCATTCAGTCAAAATTATGAGTCACATCCACACCAGAGACAGGAAGGGGAACGCCACTTACACATCACAATGGACTGGACACAGTCACTCTTCGCTATTCTTGCAACTTTTCTAGATATGCTTCTTAAATTTTTTTTTCACAAAAAAAGGAAGAAGGTAGCAAGTGTATCTCAGTTGGTAGAGGAGTTGCTTTAGCATGCAAGAAGCTCTGAGTTCGATCCCCTCACTTCATGAACCTGGAGCAAGATTATGCCACTACCAGGGAGTAAAGTCAGAAGAATAGGAAGTTCAAGGCCAGGCTAGGCTACATAAGACACTGTCTCACAAACAATACAGGAAAGAAAAAGAAAACGTACAAAACTTTGGAAGAAGGTACCCAGCACAGACAAGGCACAGGAGGTGCAGCTATGAGGGAAGTGTGGACTCCTGAGGGCCCTCAAGAAAGGTCAGGGAAGTGGAGGCACACGCCTTTAATCCCAGCACTCAGGAGGCAGAGGCAGGCAGATCTCTGTGAGTTCGAGGCCATTATAGTCTACAGAGCTAGTTCTAGGACAATTAGGGCTGTTACACAGACAAACCCTGTCATGGGAAAAAAGAAAGAGAGAGAGAGAGAGAGAGAGAGAGAGAGAGAGAGAGAGAGAGAGAAGGGAGGGAGGGAGGGAGGGAGGGAGGAGGGAGGGAAGAGATGAGAAGAGAAGAGAAGAGAAGAGAAGAGAAGAGAAGAGAAGAGAAGAGAAGAGAAGAGAAGGAAAGAGGAAAGTGAATCACTGTAGGGAAGTGGCCAGTGTTGGTTATCCCCAGAGCAAGGGACAGAGCCTTCATGGGTTCCTCATACCAAGGTGACAAGCAGCTCACTGACTTGGTCTATTGTCTACAGGGTAGTCACTTCCCCGTGAAAAGCCCCAGTGCCTTCCAGGAACTGCACAGAGCACCCGTTTCCACTTCCCTTTGCCACAAATACTCTGCAGCCCTGCTTATCTGATTTGCGCCACAGGTTCTTTTGCAGGCAAATGAGACCCCATTTATTGCGAGTTGACCTCTCCCTGCTGTTGACTTGCTGAAGACCCACAACGGGCAAAGTGACAGGCTCCAGAAGGGGTTAACACTGGATTTGGCCCATAGTGAAGGCATCCCAGGCTCCCACCACTTCTGTGAGCAACCCTGGAAGTTGGTACAAGTAGCCTAAAGACTCAGCAAGCTATCAGGATGTTCAGTTTGGCCTTAAAAGAACCGTCACTATCAACTGGACTGGCATGCTACTGACACCTTTAAGGTTGAATGGCCCCAGAAATTAAAAGGGTTCACCCTCACCCTTTTAACATTTATTGAATTGACATACTCACTGTATGTATTTGTGCTGTACCTGTGTTCATGGTGTAATGACTACACCAGGGCAATGCGTCTAGCTATCACACAAAATACTTATCATTTCTGTGCAATAGGACCCTTCAAAAACCCTCTTTTTTAGCTATTTTGAAATGCTTGACACATTGTTTTCAACCATGGCCACTCTACCCTGCTACAAACCATTAGAAGAGATTTCTCCCACCAACTGTACCCTGTCGAGATTAACCACCCTCTTCCACCCTGACTCCACCCCCATTTTCCCAGCCCACAATAAGGACCATTCTATTCTCTATTTCCTTGAGCTCAACTTTTCAGCTCCAACATGGGAGAAGATGCAGTATTCCTGACTCTAATCGTTTAGACCTGATGGATAATATGCCAGTCTGCTAAGAAGCTATAACAAATACATCTGAAGCTGGATAGCTTAAAGAACACGAGGAACTTATTCTTCATAGTCTGAGACTCCAAGCCCAAGAGCACACAGTGCTGGCAGATGCTATTCCTAGCAAAGGCCCTCTCCCTGGTTTGCAGAGGAGCACCCAGTTACGTGTCCTTGTGTGTTGGTCAAGAGAGGGACTGCTCCTTGGGTGAGGACCTACATGTACAGGATAGGGCTCCTGTCCTGGGAGCCCTTCACTGTCACCCGAGGACCCGAGGGCCTGGCCCAGGCTCCCCACCCTCCCATGTGAATGCCATTCAGGTTTTTTTTTTTGTTCATTGTTGCCTGCTGGACAACGGGGAGTGTTTTCTTTGGAAAGCCCAGCGATCCGGCACGCTGCCCTTCCTCTGTACTGAACAAGTGTTGTTTAATGGGCGGCCTCGATTGTTTTGGAGATAGGCGCCTTTTCGAAAGAGGAGGAGGCTGTGTGCCTTGATTACTTTGGCCGCCTTCCTTTGTTTTTTCTGGAAACTCCTCTCCATGTGTGAAGATGGTAGGTTTCACGGACCTGTAACAAACACTTACTCGGCGTGCAAGACCCTGGCCCTGGGCAGTCCTAGTAAGGCTTCATATCTGGGTCCTGAGGGGGCCCACAGAGGGAGAGGGGGAGGCAGCGGGGCCTGGGAAAGTCACACCCCTGGAGTGTGAGCTGAGCTCTGGGCTGTTTGGGGACCTGCAGACAGGGGTCTGTAAATTCCAAACACAGTCCACAGGCCTTTGGCTTTCCTCGGGCCCCTTCCTTCCTGTCCCTCAGCCTGACCCTCCCCTCCTGGCAGGCCCTTCCTGTTTCGGGGAAGGTCAGCTTGTGGTGGAAGAATGGCCATTGTTCCTCCCTCCCCTGGTCCCTGCTCACATCCGGTCCCTAGTCTCTAAGTTCCCCTTCAGAACAGTCAGACTTTCCTTCTCCTGCAACCTGAGAGACTAGGGCATTTCCTGCCTGGCCAACCTGGTTCCCACCCTCCACTGCCTGAAGGCCTGCCAGGCCATCAGACTCTCTGCTCCTCCGTCCCACAGCCCTAACCTGTGACTTAACTTGGCGGCTCGGTGTCCTCTTTCCTCATCTCCATGCTCCACCTGTTCTAGGACATGTTTACCTGGGACCTCATGTGAAAAGACACAAGGTAAATTCTGTCACCAACACCCTCATCCTTCCAGCCAGGCATCATCCTGTTCACAGACCAGAGATGCCTCGTCTGTGGCCTGGGGGCTCTCTCCCATGACTTCACGGCCAAGCAAGCTCCAGGCCTTTCCGACTGGGTGCTTTCGATTCCACCTACTTGCTCCCAGCTGCTTCTGCCTGGGGGGAACCCTTTCTTTTGGCTCCTTACACTAGGGACAGATCCAGGTCCCGTCCCGTCCCGTCCCCCCCACTGCCAGGACAGCCTCTCTTGGTATTCTCTTTGTTGCTCAGCCCTCTCCCTCCACTCATTTCTGCCACTGGCCACGCATCCACAACTCACAAAGAGCCAGAGTCCTCTCCAGAGTAGTCAGAGTAACCAGAGTCCTGGGGATATCTCTGAACCGCTCCCCCATTCCACAATTTATTCAGAAATAGTCCCCTGAGCAGCTCATTTAGGAGATATTCACCTACGGATCTGTGTGAGCCCCTTTACATACTGGGGCCTGTCTAGTTGACACCATCTCCCCAAGATGGAGTAACCTTGGAAGATTGAAGAAACAAGGCAGGAGTCACAGAGGTCACCTGAAGCTGGGGACAAGATTTATTTGTGACAGATCAGTGTGCTGTTAGGGGCACACACATGGTTACATATGTCATCTATGGACCCACAGAGGTCAGGATGGCAAGTCTGCATTCAGCTTTCAGCCTGGTCTGTGGATGCTGGACCCACCGAAACAACACTCATCAGGGATTACAGTCAACTCGGCTGCACCGTGAACCTTCACCAGTACACACATACATCAACTTTCCCTCTGGCCCAAGGTCTAACAAAAACACTGTCTCTCCAGCTGCAGAGAGGATTAAGTCGAAAGATGTGTTGACTGTCCACGGAACAGCTGGCAGGTGCTCACCAGGAGCACCGAGGCCGGTCGCTCTCATATGTCCTCTGTGTCATGACAGTGCACACAGATGTACTGTGAACACAGCCACTTCCAAGTCCAAAGTGCCCCATTGCTATTATTAGGCTGTGACTAGCTGCAGAGCCAGGAAAAGTGACCTGGCTCAGAGGACTTCAACCTCTGAACAAATGTCGTCATCTCTCTGAGTTCCTGAATCCACAGCCACTAGATTGGGACATTCTCTTCAAGAGCCAACTCCAAAGTCAGATTGTAGGGAGTTGTGTAATCAGTGAGGTTCACTGGAAGGGATGAGTTGCATCTTTTGCACATTGACCCTCAAGTTCCTGGAAGCTAAAAGAGATGAACGTTCTGTTCTTCCCCCTCCCCCAAACCCACACCCTTCTGTCCTCTGTCCTTCAATCAAACTGTGTGTATGCATGTTCCCAGGGGACCTGGCCAGAACTCTAGTTAGCACTCACATATCCCTCGAGCATGCACACATACATCTTGGGGGCTCTTTCCTTTGAAAACCTTATGCATGACTATTCCCTGCCAGATCTAAAGACGCCAGAAGCCTGGGGGGGGGGAGAAGAAAACAAAACATTGGCTGGACTATTCCTCAGGAACAAATGAACCAGTATCCGCTGAGAGGGGCCATGGTCCAAGGCAGGGAGGGAATGGTGACCATCCTTCCATTACCTTTGGAAGATGCTGATACATAGCTAGAGATGCTTCTCTGTAGGTCCTGGGTAAAGTGGGCTGGATACATACAAACCTGCATAAGATGCAGGGCTCATAGGACCATGGTAGGCAGCAGTAACAACCCAAAGGTGGCATTTGTCAAACAGGGGTAGGTAGAGGAGAGAAGGTCTGGGGAACAGCTCTGTGATGAAGGCCACACAGTACTGTTGTGACTTGTGGCTTCCTCTGTAAAATCTGTTTAAAAAATGGAGCTACACTTTCAAAATGGCCCCATTTCATCCCCTCTAGTTCCTCTCCTTTGGCTAAAACCTTTGTCAGCTTAGCCTTCTGACCCCTAAATGAGAAACTAGACTTTTTTTTTTACTTTGTTTTGATGCTCTGCTGTGCCTACATCCACTTGCCAAAGCCTCTGATGATAAACTTCATAAAAACAGCATGCATGTGTTACAACCTCTGTCCTAGAAACAGGCATTCACTAGGGCCTGTGTGTGTTTGCAGAACGGTTTCCAAACTTGACCTGTGTCCCCAAAGCTGAGATCACCATGGAGAGCTGTTACTACATTTCTGTCCTGCCTCAGGCGATGCACAGAGGCCAGAACACTGTGTGCTGGGAGCTCTGCCATGCCAAGGCTCCTTTTGCCTTTAGGATCAATGCACCCCCAAAACATGTGGTCATTGGACACCAGAAACATAAAACATCCTTGTGCATTACTGCTTGAGAGAAAATAAGAAGCTGGGGAGGGTCACTGCTAAGATCTGCCTCTAGTCCCTATCCACAAAACATGTTCCCACAGAGCCCTTCCTCTGTCAGGGGACTGACTGGACACTTTCTGGTGCAGGTGACCTTCAAGCATCCTTTTGCCTTCCCCACCACACCTGCACCATTTACCAGCCTAAGATGGCTTTCTTGGCCTCACTGAATTCTCTAGTCCACCTTTGTATGAGTCCATTTTCCATTGTTATAACAAAATACCAGAGCCAGGGTTCTTTATTAAAGAAGAAGAAGAAGAAGAAGAAGAAGAAGAAGAGAGAAGGAGGAGGAGGAGGAGGAGGAGGAGGAGAAGGAGAAAGAAGAAGAAGTAGTAGTAGTAGTTTATTTCACACAGTGTTGCAAGTTCAAGAACGTGGTGTCAGCTCTGGAAAAGGCTCCCTGAATGTGTCAGATCACAGATGCAGGTGACATCATGGGAAGATCACGTGGAAGACAGACAAAAAGAAGTGGGAGAGAGACAAGTCTTTCTCTTTTATTAAATACTATCTCTCAAGAACCAAAGCAGGTTCTCAAGAGAAGTACTCCATCTCCTCCCCCAGGCGAGACCTCCACTGACCACTCACCTCCCATTAGGTCAGGTCTGCAGACTCGGGCAGTGACCTAGTCTGGGGTGAGGGAAAGCAGACTGTAATAACTGTGGAGTTAGGAAGGGGGTGGATAATTAGTCTGCACTGAAGAACAATCTTCTAATGTGTGAACGTATGTGGACACCTTCCGGCCGTCATCAGACCAAAGCACCCCACCATGCTTGGCTTTTCTGTACTGTCCACTTTGTTCCCTAGTCTACACTCTTCAGTGGCTCTCCGTGTGAGCCTCATTTTCATCCTCCTCCTCTTCCCTGGGCCCGCCTTGCTCTGTGTGTCAGGGTCGGGAGGGGTGCTGGCCTTCTTTAATGTAAGCCTCTGTCCAAGCTAGAAGATCACTTGGTCTCTGCTGCTGAGGCTCACTGTGAGTCACACCATGCCTAGGCAGAGCAAAATGAGCAAGAAAGCATTCCCACCCTGCAGAAGCTCAGAGGAAAAAAATCTAGGCGGGGAAAAAAAATGGACCAAATCCGGCCATCATCTGTTTTTGTACACAAATTTCACAGGAACACAGCTCCATCATTCACCCATGGCTATGTCACCACACAGGGAACACACTGAACAGTTGGGACCAGACATGTGATCTGCAAATCAGAAAACATTTACCACGTGGTCCTATGCAAAAGCCATCTGTGATGAGTCTTTCCAACCAGCTCCCAAATAATGACATGGAGACTTATTATTAATTATGAAACCTCTGTCTATAGCTTAGGCTTATTCCTAACTAGTTCTTATAGCTTAAATTAACCCATTTCTATTAATCTATGTGTTGCCATGTAGCTCGTGACTGTTACCTCTCCGGCATGTCTTGCTTGGTCTGCATCTCCTGGCATCTCTCTCCTGTGTCTCAATTTCTCTTCCTACTTCCTCTCTGCCTATACCACCTGCCTAGTTATTGGCTGTTCAGCTCTTTATTAAAGCAATCACAGTACTATGTTTTCACACAGTGTACAAATATCCCATAACAACCATCTGTCTGCTCTGCCCAGGTTAGGGAGGCCTAAAAGATGGGTCCTTTGTGCTGCCTATGTCCCAGGTACTGCCACCCATGCATTCTCAGCAGACATACTCTCAAGGCCCAGAAGTGCCTGGAGCCAGGTTCTCTGGAGGGCAAACACAAGGAACCTTAAGAAGAGAGTAGAGTTGGGCTGAAATTCAGTTGGTAGAGTGTTTGCCTAGCATGCTTGAAGCCCTGGGTTCCACCCCCAGCACTGCATAAACCAAGTATGGTGGCTCCTGCTTCTAATCCCAGCACTCAGGAGGTAAAGGCAGGAACATTAGAAGTTCAAGGCCATCCTTGGTTACATAGTGAAGCCAGCCTGGGCTACCTGAGACTATGTCTCAAATGAACAACAACAGAAAATTGGAATGAGGCAAGTTGCATGGTGTCTGCACCATCCTGACAGCATGGACTCTGTTGCTGCCCTACCTTGTATCAGAACTTCGATCAGAAACAGCATCGCCTTCCCTGGGACAGTGAGAACCTCCTGTGTTGACAGTGGTCAGCATTGTCTCAAGATGACCTCAAAGACCTTTTGTTCTTCTCCAGGTACCGAGTGACCACCGTAGAAACCAAAACTTGAAGAAAAAGCTTCGAACAGGGTAGCCCTAGACAGTCACTCAACTGTGCAGGACACAGGCTCATACCTTCCAGAACTCTGCCTGACTGCCTCATTCCCCTCCAAGCCCGTGTCATGTCCTGCCTGCCCCTCTCTAAAACAAGACAATTGCTCCCAGGACAACACGCATATTGAGCCCAAACACACTCCGCTTCACTGATGGTTTTCATTGTTCACACAAGGGACATGTCGGGACTCTTGGCAGAGAAGAAGCTGCAGGGAAGGAGAAGGGGCCTTCAGGCTCAGTTCCTTCCTGCTACTCAGAAAGTTTTTGGTTTCCACTGTTCTTCTTGTGTTCATGAAAGCTGCTTAAAAACCAAAGCCTACACCGATAACCTCCACCCCAGCTGTGACACAGGAGCAGGCCTGTACTTGTATCCCCTTGACCTCTGAATGATACTTCTGGGCTGCCCCGTGTGCTTCTCCTGGACCACTGCTTTGATCCCCTCTGCAAATGCCTCTCTCCCCCGCCCCCAGAGAAGCCACCCACTTGCACCCTCCCCCGGCCAGGGTCACTCTGCACAGACAACTGCTTTCCACACACCCCAGTGTGACCCTTCTGCTGTCTCCAGATGTCCTAGGACCACCTGTCCATCGGCTGACACCACCCCTAAGTCCCACTCAAGCTACTCAGCAGGGTCCCCTGAGCCTCCTGTGTCTGTTGGTCAGCTTCCATCCAACTGACTCAGGGCCTCGATGACCCGGAGACATCTGAGGGTCCATCTGTTCACCTTCAGAATACCTCCTCTCACAGAGGGGGTTGTTTGCCCGTCGCCGGTGGGAGTGTGGAATTGTCCAGCCATTATGAAAGTCAGTGTGGAGGTTTCTCGAAAGCCAAGAAATAGGTCTACCATATGACCAGCTACACCACTCTCGAAGACTCACCCAGAGAGCTCTAAGTTAACACACCACAGAGACATCTACACATCGTGTTTACTGCATGCAGCTTCACAATGGCTAAGCTACAGAGCCAACTTAGACATCCAACAACAGAGGAATGAATAAGAAGAATGTCATATAGACACAAGAGAATTTTTTTTTCAGCCATGAAGAAGAGCAAAGTCATATCATTTGTGTGGAAAGTGATGAAACCTGGCACAACAGAATTAAGTCAGTCTCCGAAACACAGATACTATTTTTTCCTCTCATATGTGATTGCTACATCTTATATAACCCCATCAAATCGTGTATGGATATATTAAATGACAATGGATACGAAATTGTCTAGTGGAACAGAGGGTACTAATGAGGGGGAGCTAGTGAAGGGAAAACAGGGGAGCAGGGTGGGGCAGAATATGGCCAACATGTCATAGATACCTGTAAAAAAAAATTAAAATAATTAAATAGGAGATTGGAGAGACAGCTCAGTGGTTAAGAGCACTGGTTGCTCTTGCAGAGGATCCAGGTTCGTTTCCCAGCACCACATGGTGGCTCACAACCTTCTGTAACTCCAGTTCCAGGGGATCTGACGCCCTCTTCTGGCCTCCACAGACACTGCATGCATGTGATGCACAGTCACACATGCAGGCAAAATACCTATACACACAACATAAACTAGATAAATATTCTAATAAACAAATAGAAAGTGTCTTCTCACTCAGACCTCTTCTTCCCCATGCCCAGTGCCCTCCCCATGCCAGGCTCTGTCCCAGCATGTGTCCCTGTCCTCCCGTGCCTCACCTGCCTTCTTCTTCCTTCTGGAAGATAAGTCCACCGTACTTAGCCCATCACCATCTCTGAGCCATCCTCTGCCTGGCCTTCCAGGACTCTCTGTCTACCCAACCACCTTACAGCCTTCCTTTTTGTCATGCTCCACCAGGAAGCCTGGATGCCCGTAGACTGTCCCCACCACTGTGAATGTTCCTCCCTCACACCTCCACGTCAGCTGGACTCCACTTTCCTGTACCTCTAATCTGCCCAGTCAGCGCCTCATCTTAGCCAATTCCAGGCCAGGTCCTGCTGTCACCTTTCCAGACTCACCAACAAGGCTCTCTGCCCCCCACATACACACATCCTGTCAGCCCATCGCTCTGTACACTACAGTGATGACATCTTCATGCATAAAGATGTGGCAGCTTCCTGGACTTCTGGTACCCATCACCAAAGCCCCACCAGCTCGTACACTAACTCAGGACAAGTTTCTCTTCCT
Source organism: Onychomys torridus (assembly GCF_903995425.1). Taxonomy (NCBI): domain Eukaryota; kingdom Metazoa; phylum Chordata; class Mammalia; order Rodentia; family Cricetidae; genus Onychomys; species Onychomys torridus. Next base: position 89,236,865 of record NC_050447.1, on the reverse strand, counting down.
TTGAAACACCACCTCTCCGATTAGTGTCATAGCAGATATGCACATTTGTGAAGCTTGGGGTGAATGTGACCTCCAGAATGAAGAGTACCAACCTGGCTGGATCCTGCCCCCAAGATTTAAGTGACAGCGTTCTTTTCTACACCAGCTCTCTGGGAGGCCATGGGCCTGGCATTTGTACTGTAGGCTGTCACCCTGACTCTGAGCCAGTAAGCTGCCTCTCTGTGCATCCCTCCCCCTCTCTGGGCCACTTTCTTCATCTGCAAAAGAGGAAGAGTAGTGTTACCTCAGTGGCCAGTTTCTGTGAAACAAGTGATGTGGCAGAGATGTGTCTCACCGACGTTACCATTGGCGTCCCTTCTGCTGTGGATTGAATTTAAGAGTGTCTTCCAAATTCCTGTGTTGAGAATCAAACCCCCAAGGTGATGGGAGGGAGATGAGGCCTTTGGGCATGATCAGATCATGAGGGTGAGGCCCTAATAAATGAGGTGAGTGTCCTTATAAAAGGAGTCCTGGGAGAGAGGAAATGGGGAGGAGCCCACTCCATCTCCATCATGTGGGGCCACAGCTAGACAGGTTACCACATAGAAGAGGCCCTCACAGAACTAATCTGAGCTGACACACTGGTTCTTAGATGTTCAGTTTCTAAAACTGTGGGAAATAATGTCTTTTCTTTGCACTTCGAGGTCCCCAGCCCTTCATTACAATTGGGTTGAGACTGTCCTGCTTGAACAGGGTCAGGCATAATTGAAAACTTGGGAGATTGGTAAGATTCAACCTTCAATACTCTACATTCTCAGGTGCTGGATTGGGGTTCCCACAGCTCTTTGGAGTGTCTAGCAAACAATGTCTTGCCAGCTGATTGATGTCTCATGTTCTCACATATCATGACTTTCTAGCCCAACCCCCACAGTACATGAGATGATAGTGACTCCAAGCCAGAGTCTGCTAGCTATGCCTACCTGGTTCTTCCACTGAGTTTCATGTAAAAAGGGCCAAGAGTCAGGATGCTGACTCAGAGCTATTCCAGCTCCCACTGTGGGGGAAGGAAGTGTCCCACTCACATCAGCTCCCAGGGGTTGAGGCATGATCTCAAAGCACGACTCTACCTATCCATGCTGTTCCTCTAATCACAGTCTTCCTTCAGGCAGGACTTCTTCCTCCATGGTCCTCTGCTCCTGTGTTTGTGCCAGCAGAGTGGAGGTTACAGCATCCTACTCTCCTTTGAGGTGGCTTTCACATCAGTGGGGTGAGACCCCTGGGTAGACAGCCAAAAGGAAGAAACAGGAGAACCCTACATGCTTGCAGGGCAGCTAGCTTAGTATATGCAGCACCAAAGAGCCCCTGTTTCAAACACTGACACCCAAAGTTGTCCTATGGCCTCCACAAGAGCACTGTGGCATGCAGTCCACCCACAAACACACATGTATTAAGAAAAAGAGAAGAAATGAAAGAGAGAGGAAGAGGGAAGAACCCCTTCCTCAGTCACTCAAGTGGAATGTTCCTACCCAAGACAAGCAAGGAGAAACCTTCCTGCAGAGACTGGAGGCCTCCTTTCTAAAGGTGCTAAGAGATGACTCCCATCCATTACAGAGAAGGATGGGCAGTGGGGAAGGAAGCAACGAGAGTCATGGTCGTAATTGCTACAATAGGAGCCTGGACCTTTCTGTGCTTCTGTATGCAGCCTCATACAGAGGGAAAGGGTGTCTGCCTTCCACACCACTGTATCCCTAACGCCTCACTCATGGAAATGTCATGTTTCCAAAGGAACAGAGCTGAGGATGTGTCTCCACAGGTTTAAGGGAGGCGACAGGGCTGTGCTGACTGGTCTAGGGAACTCTAATGGGAAGGAAGGCCTATGTTAGCTGCTCCAATTTGTCTGCTCCCTCCTCTCTCTCATCCTAAGATCTGGAGCTTTGGGGCCCAGAAGACTGTGGGACCTGTGGAGAATCCAACTTCCAGAAAGCGAAGACAGGAATGGAGTCATCCTCCATCCTGGGGTGGGGGTGATAAAGAAGTAGAACTTTAGCCTGGTGGGTGGGGGAGAGGCTGGCATGAGGACACCCAGCACCCACGTAAAAACCTTAATGACCAGCTAGTCTCGTTGAGTTAAATCAGCTCCAGGGAAAGACCCCCATCTCAAAAAGCAAGGTAGAGCTAGCAAGATGGTTTATCAGGTAGGGTGCTTGTCTCCAAGCTGATGACCTGAGTTTGTCCCTTGGTACTCACAGTAAAAGGAGACAACCAACCCCTACAAGTTGTCCCTGATCTCTATACACATGCCATGGCATGCATGTCTCCCCTGCTCTGCATACATACATGAAAAATAAATAAAATGTAATTTAAAAAGTAAAGAATGATTGAGGAAGACACTGATATTGACCGCTGGCCTTTGTGTACTACCTGTGCACCCACACATCATCCATATGCGCGCGCGCACACGCACACACACACACACACACACACACACACACACACACACACAGAACCGTCACCTCTCAGAGAAGCTTGTGTTTATTAACATTAACCCTCAACTAAATGGAATCGCATGCGAGTTGAGTCAGTCTTGGCAACTAAACCCTGCTTTGGACAATAGGAAACAGAAGGTTATGTGCACATGGCATCCACAAGGAGTCCCAAAGAGGAAGAATGAGTCCGGAGACTCCCACACACCTAGAGAGCAGGAGCCAGCCTTTAAAATCTGAGCCAGACCCACCACCCTTAACCAATGACCATCCCCAGGTCTCTCAAAGCTAGCAGTATACCCCTGCCACTTCGGTTTTTAACTCATGAAACCAAATGATGATTTTAAAGTCTCCCCCTCCACAGCAGGACTGTGTAAGAAGGTGCCAGAGTGTGAGGGACACACAAGCATCCTTGTGACTCCTGGTCTCACCTGCAGTGGCCTGAAGCTGGCTTCAGTATTCTGATCTTCACTCTGCATAGCTTGCATGCACAGAGGAACACTGACTGGGGACAAGAAGGAACCATCTGGATGGTGAGCCTGACAGGGCACGAGGTGGAGGTGCTTCCGCAAAGTCCTCTCCAGGCTGTCTTCACTAGGACCCGCATTTCTAAGACTTTACAGAAGTAATGAGGCTGGGTGCAGTGGGGCAGGCCTGTAATCCTGGTAGAGGAGAAGAAGAGGTAAGAGGAGCACAAGTTCGAGGCTAGCCAGGGCTATATGAGAGCCCCAGGCTAGCCAGAGCTGCATACTGCCAGCCTGTCTCAAAACTAACCAAAACACAAAACTGAAAGACATTGGTGTACACTGATGGTTGTGAATGAATTTGACTTTTTTTTCTTATAAGTAAAAACTGTAAAAATGCAATTATCACAGTGTAGTTTTTGAGAAAAACAAGAATCTCTTGGCTACTGGGAACAAAATACTGAAAATTATTATGAAGGCATGGTAGCTCTCATACCTGCAATACAATACTCTGAGAGACTGTGGCAGGGGACTACCACAAACAGTTCAGGGTAGACCTGTCTCAAAAAAAAAAGATTACAATAGGACAGTTTAAGTGTAAGATATAAAGATTCTTAATGCCAGGGAAATAAAAGGAGATATGGCTAGTTTTCTTTTATTATGAAATTACAAAGTACCATGTTCGTTGAAGGTCACATTTTTATGTAGTTGTAACGTGTATCAGATTGGTAAATTGTTGCATGCTGCTTGGGCTCACTGAGGAGCTAGCTTGGGAAGCAGGGTAGACACCTCCCCATTTCAGACCCAAGTGTATCTGTCTCAAAGTGTCCTCTGAGGCCCTTGTCTGGATAGAACTGGTCCCCTCACTCTGTGAGAGAAGAGATCAACAAAACAGCCCCCAGAGTGGAAACACTGCATCCTTGAAAACTGCCTGAAAGAAGCCATTCTCAGTGAAGGTAACTCATCTCACACTATAAAAACGCCCACAGTGGGAAGGAGAAGTCGGAAGCTCAGCCATGAAAAAGAAGTGTGTCCAGGGATCCAGCTGTCGGCCTCAACTTCTCTAGTTTGTTTCTGCTGGATTTTTTAAGCCTTAAATATGAAGATTTTTCCTGTCTGTCTCCCTAACTATTGATTGAGGCTAGGCATGGCAGCACATGCTTTTAATCAGCACTTGGGAGGCAGAGGAAAGAGGATCTCTTGTGAGTTCAAGGCCAGCCTGGTCTACATATCAAGTTCCAGAACAGCCAGAGCTACATAATAGGGAAGTCTGTCACAAAACAAAACAAAAAACAAATAAGCCCAAAAAACAAAAACAGCAAAAACTATAGTTGGCTATTTATTTCTTTTCCTTGTTTTTCTATCTACTTAATAAGCTCACTCATTCCAAACTGAAAGCATGGCTACTGTAGACCATTCTCTAGACCCTACAGAACAGTCATGCTTCAGCTTAGTGGAATGTGTCATTCAAGTGAGAGAAAAGCCAAAGGTTGTGAATATTCTAGAGATTTCACAGAAAGAAACTCTCTGGAAAAAACTAATCTAGAAATGCTGTTTTACTCAAAATCGCTTTTTTATTGAGACAGAGTCTCATATAGTTCAGGTTGTCTTCACACTCACTACGTAGCTCAGGATGACCTTGAACTCTTGTCCCTTTCAGGTGCTGGGATGGTCACCACACCATGCTTAAAATCATACCTAAAAAGGAAAGCATGATTCTGGTTCATGGGAAGTTTTAAGAGACTTTGGATAAGGCTGGGGCTGTGGTCCAATGATGAGGACTGCCTAGTGCATGCCATGCCTTGGCTTTGATATCCAGTGCTACATGAAAGATTAGATTGCATGGAGACTCTCCCTAAAAGTAGGAGAAATTGACCTCAGGAACACTCATCAGAACCAGATGCCAGTCTTAGCTTCTCTAATGCCAATTTGTGTTTTTGTATATACGTCCGTGTGTGTGTGTGTGTGTGTGTGTGTGTGTGTGTGTGTGTGTGTGTGTGTGTGTATACGTGCATGTGGAAGGCAGAAGACAACCTTGGGTGTCATTCCTAAGGTTCTATCCTCCCATAATTTTTTTTTGAGGCAGGGTCTCTCACTGGTCTACCTATAAGCTAGAATGGCCACTGATATAAGTGATCTCTGTTTCCATCCTTTTTTTACAAGGATTCTGGGGCTCGAACTTAGATCCTTGTTCTTGCAAAACAAGTACTCAACTAATTGAGCAATTCTCCCAGTCTTGCCTTGTAATTTCTTCTTGAATAGTCCTATTTTGGGGTAGGTGGGAGGCTTTCTCGAGACAGGGTTCCTCTTTGTAACAGTCCTGGCTGTCTTGAAACTCTCTTTGTAGACCAGGCTGGTCTCAAACTCACAGAGCTCTACTTGCCTCTGCCTCCCAAGTGCTAGGATTAAAGGCCACCATACCCTGCTGAATAGTCCTATTTTTAAAGACTGACACTACTTAACTTCTATTTTTCCTTCAAAATTTTCCAAAGACAGAAAAAGGAAATCATTGTTTTTATTACAGTAGGACTTGCTCTGTGTCATTGGTGTGGCATGCATCTATTAGACACTTTTCTATATCTCAGTTACCGGTGAGGGTCTTGGGGCTCTTATTTTTCCTACACCTTGAGACGGTTTTGCTATTTCATCTTGGATTAATTATATCATGATTATTGCCGATTAGACTAAAGGAAAGGATGACAGAATGACTCAGACTTGGATGCAATAGTGATCTAAAGCGCCATGGCCACATTAGTCTTTATTTCCTTATTGCCTTGGCAGAAGTGGGGCTTCATCTTTAAGAGGGTGTGAATGGGGGTTGGGGATTTAGCTCAGTGGTAGAGTGCTTGCCTAGCAAGCACAAGGCCCTGGGTTCCATCCTCAGCTCTAAAAAAACCAAAACAAAACAAAACAAAAAAAGAGGGTGTGAATGAAGACTGGAGAGCCCATTTCCATGCTCATCTTTAGCTGAGATGATAAAGACAGTCATTCAGAACCTTTGTTTTAAGTCTACTGTGGTAAAGACAAAAAAAGCAGATGTTTCAAAGTCTTAGATGAATCAGAAAATTGACTCAAAGAGACAGCATGCCTCTGTACCCCCAAAAAACAATATTCTGAGTTCTCCCCAACTCTTTAACTGACTCGAAGAGACAGCATGCCTCTGTATCCCCCAAAAACAATATTCTGAGTTCTCCCCAACTCTTCAATTGACTCAAAGAGACAGCATGCCCCTGTACCCCAAAACAATATTCTGAGTTCTCCCCAACTCTTCAACTGACTCGAAGAGACAGCATGCCTCTGTACCCCCAAAACAATATTCTGAGTTCTCCCCAACTCTTCAATGGGATGCCACTTCATGGATTCATTCCTCGCCTCCATTCATTCTTCCCAGAAAGGACTTTCCTGATGGAGGACAGTGGAGAAGGAGGGAAAGAGGAGGCACACTGTGGATGCCAGACACCATCTGCCAAGAGGACTAGGAAGTGGGTGAGCCAAGGTACCGCCAGGTGGTCTGCGCTCAGCTGAGAGCAGAAAATGAATAACCAAATTGCCAGAGCACCAGCCAGACATATTCAGCTGTGTCTGATGGGCCAAGAGGGAGAGAAGAGCTTGACGTGTCCATGCTAGCAGACAGGTGTGTTGGGCTGATGCCTGCTCGGAGAATGGCTGCTTTCCAGCTGAGCGCTGCTAGTTTTTCAGGACAACAACAGCCAGCATCTCCCACCTTTAAGAGCAAAGAGGAGGAAGTAGGTCAAAGCAGAAAATGAGAGTTAGGGGCATAGACCAGATGGCTGCCTGGAACCCAAGAGACTGTTTAGTAAAGATCAGGAGAAGTAAAGAGATGAAGCAGTTGCCTAGATAAATTAAGCAAAAATAAAAAGAGGTGATGGGAGCTGGTGACCCAGGACAGTTAGTTGTCTACACCATTAAACTACTAGACGGTTAACCAGATGGCCCAGCTTGTGGAAAGCAACAGCAAGCTACGGCTGAGTGGGTTTAGAAGTTCATGATTAGTTCTCACTTCTTAGCAGCCCTTGGCTATGAAGTCAAGCTTTTCAACCAGGTAAAAAGAAAGCAGGAGTATCAAGTCAGTGGCCACTTATAATCAGTGGTCATTAAACAGGACAAGATGGACTAGGCTTAGTGAATCCAATACTGGCATTGGACATGGAGTTAAGAAATGATGCTGTATTCATTTATTCATTTGATCGCTAGTCAGTGAGTACTTGGGGCTATATTGATTAACTAGAACTGAGCCTTGCTCTTAAGGAGGTTACATTCTGAAACATTTTCATTAATGAGTTTTCATTAATTCAAACATTTTCATTAATGAGTTGGGCATGGTGGATCATGCCTGAAATCCCAGCACTCAGAAGACTGAAGGAAAAAAATAACAATTACTGTGAACTTGAGGCTAGCCTGTGCTATATAGAAGACACTATCTCCAATATGTATTATATATATTTGTAAATCATTTACTCCCATCCATAAACTAGAGAGTTAGTAAGTGTTGCTCCCTTTATGACTAAGAAAAATCACATTCAAGATATGTAAGCATTGTGTGTAGTGTCTTATGGTTCTAGACAGAACCTAAATTTGACCCGTGTCTCTCACTACTGAAATACACTTTTTTAAAAAAAACCTTTTTTAAGGTTTTGTTTTCTTTTGTTTTTTAGAAAGGAAACATTTGAATGAGTCCTTCAAAGTCTATGGGAATGAAGAAACAGAGATGAAAGGAAAAGGATCTAGTATGAGGGGCAAAACAGATGTAGGGATGCATTGTGATATTCACATGGAGTGGGGGTTACAAGAAAGAGGAAGTTTGTGGGTGGAAACTATGAACTCAGCTTTAAGAATAATTTTGGAGGGCTTCTAGGACACACAGAAGAAATAAACAGTGGTCACTGAGAAATGCAAACGTGAAACCCTACTGAGTGGCCTTAGCCAGAAAGCTAGTTCTGGGCATCAACGGAGTGATGGGAGTCACCATTAGAAGGCAAGGATTCCATAAAGAGAAATGGGAAGAGAGAGACCAAAAGAAGGCCAAGGAACTTTAGGAAGCTCTCCCCCTTTAGAAAAGAAGCAGAAAGTGAAATGGAATGAATGAGTAGTTGGGTGGCCCTAAAGTCTCAAACTTCCCAACAATTCAGAGAAAGAGAGAGGTAAAGCCATTGAAAAGTCTTCAAAAGACTGGACAAGAAATGGACCAAGAGAAGCCTATTGTAGGCTGGGAGTGGCTTACATAGAGCCCCAGGTTCAATCCCCAGCACCTCATAAACCAGGCATGGTGGAGAATGCCTGTAATCCCAATACTTGGAAGGTAGAGGCAGCAGGATCAGAAGTTCAAGGTCATCCTCAGCTACATAAGGAGCTTGAAGGCCACCCTGAGCTATGTGAGACCTTGTTCTGTTTTGTTTTGTTTTGTGTTTTAAAGGCCTGTGTGGGCAAGTAGGGTGGTTCTCACACCATTTAAACCCAAGTGTGTGCTTGAGTAATGGAAACAGCGAGGCCAGCTTGTCCATTCAGATACGCTGGCAATTAAGGCAGGAAAGAGGAGGAGCCAGGAGAAAGTTTTCGTGGAACATTCCGGGCTGGGCTGCATAATTTCAACCATTATAAACCTCCTCCTGCGCCTCTATTTTTTTCCATCTGCTCTCCCCCTTCACACTTCTCCAGTGATGTGTCAACTTGTCCTGGCCAAGCTAATCCATCAAGACAGGAGCACTTCGGACCACTGGTCTAAGCAGGCTTGTCAGTATGGATCTGGAGGGAGAGAAAGAAACACACAAGCTGATAAACTGTTCTAGCAAGAACTTTCACCAAAAATAGCACCATCTCGGTTAGTGATTACGAAAGGTGGAAGGCCGTAGAGGGGGGAAGGTGGTTGTGTTTGTATAGAAGACAGCTGAACGTGTTTGTAGGGAAGGTTCTAGTGTCCAGGAATAAATGGAAGATGATTTACAATTCCAGACAACTATGAAGAGCAAGATGACCAGGCCATGCCAGGAAGGGCCTGTCTGAGAGAGAAGCAGGTCTTCTCTCCCCTGAGAACTAAAGAAAACAAAAGTCTGTCGAGGAGAAACTAAAGAGAGAAAAACAGCAGACTAGGTAACGCAGACCAAGCATACAAGCAGCACAAGATAGAAACAACTTCTCTCCAGGGCTGTAGAGTTGGTTCCATGAGTAAGAGAGGTTGCCGCACAAGCCTGAGGAGCTGAGTTTGAATCCCCAGCACCCGTGTAAGAAGCCTGGCATAGCTACACTCACCTATAACCCCAGCACTGCAGGAGGAAGAGAGAGGAAGATCACTGGGGCTTACTAGCTGTCAGCCAAGCTTCAGGTTCAGTGAGAAAGCCTATCTCAAGGTCATAAGACAGAAAGTGATAGAGCAGGACTCCTGACGTCTTCTGGCCGCTACACTCACTCACAGGGGTGCGCACATCCATGTGTGCTGACACCCACCCACCCACCCTCACCCCTCCCTACCCCCAACCCCACCCCCATCTCATCTCTCTGAATGCCTTAAATGACTAACGTAAGAGTGAAGATTTAACAAGCTTGAATCTGGGGGATGGAGGCCCAGGAGGGAAGCCCAGAGTATGAAGTCACACTTCCTCCCAGGTGGCTGTCAAGTTGTCTTCGCTAGGGTTTCTATTGCTGTGACAAAACACCATGACCAAAAAGCAAAGACTTTATTCGGCTTATACTTGCACAGCATGTTTCATTATTGACAGAAGCCAGGACAGGAACTCAAAGAGGACAGATACCTGGAGACAGAAGCTGACGCAGAAGCCATGGAAGGGTGCTGCTTACTGGCTTGTTTGACCTGGCTTGCTCAGCCCGCTTTCTTCTAGAACCCAGAACCACCAGCCCAGGGAAGGCACCATCCACAATGGGCTGGGCCCTCCCCCACTGATCACTAAGAAAATGCTTTACAGCTGGACCTTATGGAGACATCTTCTCAACCGGGCTTCCCTCCTTTAGATAACTCTAGCTTGTGTGTCAAGTTGGCATAAGACTAACCAGCACACTGAGGCTGGGCAGCACTTCTTGGAGTATCTATGACATGAGGGACACATACTGGAGTCTAGGACCCACCAAAATGATTGTCCCAAGAAAATCAGGCTATGAATTTGAATGAGAAAGAGGCAGATTTTTTTAGGACAATGACCTTCGAATCACCACACCCCATGAAACTGGTTTAAATTAATCTCAGGGAGCTAGTGTCCCCTGCCTCTTGGTAAAAACAAAGCAAATCTTTCTAGAGGACATTGGACTCTTCTGAGGCTTCAAACTATTCCTACTATTAGCTTTGTACGCATGTCCAAACCAGGAAGAAAGGGTAGCAAGAATTGTCAGAGCAAGAGCCGACAGAACAACAGTAGACTCTATACACTCCAGATACAAGGTTATCAGAGGTACACTTTAAATACACGCAATGTCTAGTGCAAGGAGATTGGAGGGTGGGAGCAAAGCTGAGAAATTCAGAAAGTGTCTGGAGGGCTGGAGAGATGTCTCAGCATTTTGCTGCTGTTTTAGAGGACCCAGGTTTGGGTCTCAGCACCCACATAGTGGCTCATAACTAGTCCCAAGGTATCTGATGCCTCCTCTGACCTCTGTGGGCCCTCCTTGCCTGTGGTGCACGTACTCAGGCACACAGACATACACACACAAAATAAAGCAAATGAATATTTTGAAAGAGAGGGTAAAGGGAAAGGAACCAAGTGGAGATTTTTCTAGCCAAAAACTAATAAATAAATTTAATGTCATAGATGGTTTCCATAAGATAGGAATTCAGGGTGAAGTAAGTCCGTGATGAAGCGCAGAGAAACGAAAGGAGGGGAAGACAGAGAGATGGGAAGAGAGAGGAGGGAGGGAGCTGATTGGAGATGGAGAGGTGGATCAAGGGTTAAGAGACTCACTGCTCTTCCAGGGGCACCCATACCAGCTGGATCACAGCCTCTGTAACTCCAGCCCCAGGGGTTCTGACACTCTCCTCTGTCTCCATTGGCATTGCCTTTACATGTGCATACTCACACAGAGACACATATGTGCATAAAAAAATAACTCTTTTAAAAATAAAACAAAATAACAATTCAATGAATATAAAGCAAAGGCATGCCTAGGGATAAAGATCTTTTCTTAGTCACAAAAGTTCAATGTAACATTAAAAAATTGAACATATCTACCTTGAAAATATAAAAAAAAAAAAAATAGCAATGAATCTACCTATAGATAACCCCACAGTCACAGCGGGAGACACTGGCATATCTCTTTCAATATCTACCATGACACACAGTCAAGTCAGTGTGACATAAAGGATTACAAGATGGCAAGCAGCCAGAAGCTAGTGGGCCCGTAGAGGCTCCCAAGCGGCAATTAGGAATAAACAGCAAGGATCATCTATTTATGTACATATTTTGATGGCAGAACAATATAGAAAATCAAGGGCATTTTCTTCTTGAGTCAGGATGGTGATGTCTGCTGGGAGGATAGGCGGGATCCTTGGGGAGGATGGTCCTAATTCTTGACCCCACTGAGAAGGACATGAGCAGTCAATATCTTGAGAGAGATCTTAGAGGAGGAAAAGAAAGAAGCCGAGGCACTGAGCAAATATGGCCTCAGTCTCTTAAGTCATGCATGAGGCAAGGCCTCCTGGAGAAACAAAAAACTTGAGAGCCCTGGGCAAGCTGTAGAATGAGATACATGGCAGGCTACAAGTCCACTAGAGGTGAGAAATGATTGCAGGAAAAAAAAATCCACCTTATCCAGGGCACAGGCTAAAATGTCTGGAAGGAAGGGTCAGGTCAGACACTCCACCTGTGAGGTAGTTTCGAGGGTGAGGATGGATAAACCCATTCATCAGCAGTGTCCATTCCCCAGTCCCAAAGTCTAGACAGTCATATTGGATGTAGCGAAGGTGCTGCATGGACAGCGTTCCGCGCAGGGGGAGCTGCCTCTTTGTTCCGGCCAATGAACACCCTGAGGCAAGCAATTACCCAGTGGTGCTGGAAGGCAAGCTAAAAATCTGGGCCTTTAAAAATAATTTTCAGCCGGGCGGTGGTGGCACACGCCTTTAGTCCCAGCACTCGGGAGGAAGAGCCAGGCAGATTTCTGTGAGTTCGAGACCAGCCTGGGCTACCAAATGAGTTCCAGGAAAGGCCCAAAGCTACACAGAGAAACCCTGTCTCGAAAAAACAAAAAAATAAATAAAAAATAATAATTTTCGGGGGGTGGGGAGGAGGGAAGAGATGGGGATCTGTGCTTGGTATGTTAAATGAATAAAAAATTCTTTAATAAAGAAAAAATCAATAAAAGTGATTTTCTGTTTCTTAAATGTTAAAAACTACATCAAATTATTATTAATATGCTTCAGGAAAATTGAGGCCCATTCTATGGCCCAGGTGAGTTTTGTGGTTGAGGATGCTAGCTGGATAAGTTAATAAGACTGAGGTAGAATGTGTCCCCTTAGGCTGGATCTTCTTGGTAGCCACACCAGCACTCAGTATCAAATTTGGGGTGTGACAGAGGAAAAGAGGGTCCAAAACTATAGGAGAGATCACCCCAAAGTCTAGAAGGGCGTAAGGACCCAAGGACCAGGGATGATGTTTCTATGGAAACGCAGAGAAGCCAAGAGAGACAGGATAAGATAGAAAGTGGGGGGCTGGTAAGATGACTCAGCCAGCAAAGGTTCCTGCTGCCAAACCAGATAACCTGAGTTCAATCCCTGGGACTCAAATGGTCGGTGGAGAGAACTGATCTCTACAGTTGTCCTTACACACACACACACACACACACACACACACACACACACACACATTGCACATGGCATGTACACAAATAGATAAATGTAATAAAAGTTAAAAGAAAGAAAAGGAAATGAAGGAAAAGAAAGAAGAGAAAGAGGGAGAAGAGGAGGAACAAGAGGAAATGGAGGATAAGAGTCTGAAGAACGAGTTTCAGAACACAGGGTCTCCAGAAATAAGCCGTTCTTTATTTTTCTTTTTCTTTTTCTTCTCTTTTTTTTCTTTTCTTTTTTTTTTTTTTTTTTTTTTTTGTGGAGCTGAGGATCAAACCTAGGGCCTTGTGCTTGCTAGGCAAGCGCTCTACCTCTGAGCTAAATCCCCAGCCCTAAGCCGTTCTTTATTACCACTGGTCTTTCCTTTCATCATTGTGTTCTCTCTCTCTCTCTCTCCAGCCTTCTTCAAGGAACTTCAAGTGTGAGTCAGGCAAAGCTACTCTAGGGCCCTGGAGTCATCTGCTCACACATGCTTGCCCCCGTGGCCTCAAAAGTACCAAGCTCATCCACTGAGTTTTTCTGGGTCAAAAGTACCAAGCTCATCCACTGAGTCTTTCTGGGTACCTTGGTGGTGAAGTCAAGCCCAGCAGGTCATGGCCAGCACAGGACCTGTATTCCATCTGCTGGGCCCCATATGGCTACCTTCCAAGAAGTAGTAGGTACTGGAGCTGAGGAAGCAGGGAGCAGTGTGAGGGAGACTGGTCAACAGTCGAGCAGCTGGAGGGAGGCAGGATAGGGAACAAACAGCAGACCTCAGGGAAATTAGGCTTTGGCTGAACAAAGTTCAGCCTTGTTTTCTCAGAAAGCAGAGCTGGGGTGAGCCACCCCCAAAGAACAGGGAAAAGAGCAACCCAGCTGAATATTGGCTTCCAAGCTTCCCAGGCATGACAGGCTTGGCCACCCAACAGTGACCAGGGCTGTTGCTGTGCCCCTCAGGGAAGCAGAGAGGCGGCAGCTCTGGGTGAAAGGGAAGAAGGGAAGGAGGACGGGCAATCAAACCAAGACTGAGCCGGGAAATGGCTCGGTGGATAAAGAGCTTGCCATACAAGCATGATGACCTAAGTTCTGTTCCCCACTTAAAAGATCAGCGTGGTGGTGTGTGTCAGTAACAACAGCCCCAGCAGGGAGGAAGTAGGTGAACCCAGTGAACTCAAGGGCCAACCAATGTAGCCGATCTGGGAACTTCAGATACAGCAAGATTCCCTGTTTCAAAAACCGAGGTGGAAATCCTGACAAATGGCTGAATAAAGACATGTGAAGCCTGACAACCTGAGCCTGATACCTGGCACCCACATGGTGGGAGAGAGCTGATTTCCACAGCCTGATTTGCAGTCCCCCTCACCCCACCCCCAAGAAGCTCTGGGGTCCCTCTGCTTTCCTCTCCCAAGCTGGGATTACGGGTTGTGTTCTACTATGCCTAAGTTCTCATGTGAGTACTGGAGACAGGTCCTCATGTTTTCACAGCAAGCGTTTTATCCACTGAGCTGTCTATTTTCAAGTGCTATGTGTAGTAGGTTCAGTAGATGAAAACTCCAATGAGATGGGACAGCGTGGCCTATTCCCCATTGGATGTGCACAGCCCACCTCCACAGCTGCCTCTGGTACTAGCCCAGGCCTTAAACTCCACAGCCTCCCCTCCCCCAGGCCCTAAATCACTCCCAGACCCTTTGTTCTTCTCCACAGCTGCTCAGCAAATTCCTTGATTTGAAATTATGATCACAGGTTGGAGAGCTACTTAAAATAATTTTGCCAAATGCTCTGTCTCTGCATTGATGAATATAATGGAGGAGAAATTTCAAGAGGAAAAAAATTTAAGAATTCACTTTGTTCAGAAAAAAAAAAAAAGAAAGAAAGAAAGTCACAGCTTACAGCACAGTATTAGCTTACATCTAAGGATTCTTTCTCCTAGGAAATTGGCTGTATGCTGACCTTCAGTGAGCCAGTGAGCCCTGTGCCAGCCAAGGTGAGAGAGGGAGATGTTGGTGAGAAATCCTGCTTGCAGATGCAGGGAGCAAAGGTCGGGGGTGTGTTGGGTTTGTTTAAGCGTGAGTCAGAGGAGTTGGGGGTCGATCCCAGGTCTCCGATTTCCAATTTCCTGTGTAAGCCACTGAACACATAGTGCCCCATCCCAGCAGGTTTTTATGCTACCGCTCTGTGGAACAAAGGCAGATACTGTATGAGGCCACACGCATAAATAACCCAGTCAGGCCGCCGCTGCTTCCTTCTCTAAGGGAGACATCTGTGGAATCCAGAATCTACAAGAAACCAAACTCTAAGGGAGGCAGGGGGCGGAAAGCCGACCACTGTCTGGCTTCTTGGTCATCAGAGGCCCTAAGCATTCCCTCCCTACTTGCTTTTCCATAAGAGGCCTGGGCCCTTGGCCAGCCCCAGCCGGCCTGTGGTCAGCGGCTAGCTGTTCCTTCAGGACAGCCCTGCAGCTCAGGATCCAGGCCAGAGAGCACAAGGAACTGACCATGAGTCAGAACAAGGCTCCTATGTCTCTCCACGTTCTCCTTCAGCAGGCTGGCCCCATGAAGGACCTTGCTCCCATTTTCCTGGGATTTCCTCAAGGCTTGGGACTAGAGAAGTATTATGGGAGGAATAAACCCCAAGAGAAGGAGGGTGGTTCTACACCTAAGTAGCTCCCTGGGAACGAGGAGGCACTTGGTAGAGTGGGCCTCAGGGTTTGGCGAGCCTCTAGCAGGATCCAGGCACCAGTAAGGGGCACGTGTCTACTGGTCAGCTTAGACAGATATTGTACTAGGAAGCTCTCTGTCTGCTACAGCACACAGTGAAGCCCCTCCCTCTGAGAAGGGCATTGTCTCAGAAGGGTCTGGAGTGGCGTATTTTGAAGCTTCTCATAGAGTCAGGCAGGGTTGTGCTGAATACACTAAGATGGTCCGTTGAGTCTGGGAGGGGGACCTTGTGCACCCCCAACCTAGCAGCTGAAATGACCCCTGCTACCTCCCTCAGTAGGCATCACCCAGAAATTCCAGGGCCTTTGAGGTGTAGTGACAACAGAAACCAGGGATGAATGAGTCCACAACTCTTCTCTTCTGCTTCCAAAGCAGAAAAGGTCCTTGGCCCTTGACTGAGCCTCTGCTTCTTTGTCTGTTGAATGGGCACAGCTCTATTCTCCTCACTAGCTGAGCTGGAGAACGAGACAAATCTGCCTCATGGGTAAGCACCTCCGTCTGCAGAACAATGGCCCTGGAAGAAGCCAAAGAATACTGGGGTAGGCGTGGCATGGGCAGAAGAGATGAGGGTCTGGATAGGAGGAGACGGCATCTTTCTATGCAGGGGTCTGGTGGCCCTAGTTTACAGGGCTGTCTGCTACAGGTCTACTAAACTGTTTTCCTCCAAGGGGACCTGATCTCAGGCCCACAACAGGCTACACTCCAAACCCATTCCCCCTCCCTCTTCCTCTTTCCCGTGGGACTCTTTGACCCCAGGAACCCTTGAGTACCTGTCCCCTCCAGTCACTGCTGCCGGAGACAGGAAACAGCTCTGATTCCTTTGTCTCTGTGCCTTTGCTCCATTCACCCGTGTTCCCTGAGAGGGGCAGAGGGGCCAGCTGCCCAGAGGAGGAGATTTTATCACTAACACTGTTTGGAATTACTACTGGTTGGCAGTTTAAACTGTAAAGTGCAGCGTGTCCTTGAGCCCGGGCTGTTACAGTCTTCTAAACTCTGGGGGACAACATGTTTCTCATCTGCAATAAGGCAGACCCAGCATGCCCACTTCTGTGGTTCACCTAGGCGACCCTCCCCCCCTCCTCTTATGCCCTAGGCACAGGAGGTGATTGGCTCTCTCTTGCTCCTGTCTCCCTGGGTCACCCTTAGTGTGTGGTGAGGGTCCTCTGGCCTCTGCTTTCCTGCTTTCTTCTCACGGTTTGTGTGGATGACTGGATCTAATGAGGAAGTGCTGTCACCAGAAGAGAAAGGAAAGCCGAGCCAACACCCCTGCCCAGGAGCCAGTCCCAAGTCCTTTCCTTGGGAGGTGTGAGGCCAGGTAGCTCAGATCTGTCACTCTAGCTATTCCAGAAGAGCTGAGGTAAGAGGATGATGAGTTCAAAACCGACTTGGTCCATTTAACAAGATAAGGTATTGTCTCAGGTTTTTAAAAATAAATAGTAAAAATAGCAAAAGGAGGAGCAGGGCTACAGCTTAATGTTTAGAGCACATTCCTGCAAGTTCCCAGGTCCTGGATTTAATCAATCCCCAGTAATACACACAGACACAGACAGACAGACAGACAGACAGACAGACAGACACACACACACACACACACACACACACACACACACAGAGTTCTTTGACTCTGGTTCTTTGTATGTTTGTTTGTTTTTTGAGACAGGGTTTTTCTGTGTAGCTTTGTGCCTTTCCTGGAACCCACTCTGTAGCCCAGGCTGGCCTTGAACTCACAGAGATCCACCTGCCTCTGCCTCCCAAGTGCAGGGATTAAAGGCGTGTGCCACTACCACCGGCTTTGACTCTGGTTCTTGGAGGGAGACGCTGGAGAAATTTCTGGAAAGAAAAGACAGAAGCTATATTACATACCACATGACTTGCTGACTTATGACAGCAATCCTGATGGTGTGCTGCCCCCGGGTTTATTGCACACCACATTCACCTCTCATCTGTTCCCTTTGGGGACCCTGAAGCAGCCTATGAGCTTGGTTTGTTATCTACTCTTATGTCACAGCTGAGGAAGCTGAGGCCAGAGATGTCTGACGTCAGAGCCATTCATCTCCCACCCTCCACAGAGGTGTCCACTGAGCCCTGTGCCAGTCAGGATGCCCTTCTGCTGAGGATGCCACCACACCTCGTTGATGGAGAATTCCCACCTGCTCCAACACTGGGAGACCAGCCCTTTGAAAGCAAGCCCAGATCCAAACGCAGGATTAGTTAATGATAAAGCTGAATAACGTAAGGACTGGCCTGCCCTCCCCACTTTATCAACATGTGACTTAGATTTGAGTGCCAAGCTAACCCTCTCTAGAGCCACATCCTTGGCGGTGACTTATTAAAGAGTAAATCAAAGTTTGCTGGACGAGAAGAGTAAATACCCATACTCCGAATGCCAGGCTGGTCCTGAGCCCACTTCCCGGTTCTACTGTTGACTTGGGCTGTAATCCTAGATAAGTGAATACACTCACTGCCCTGGACCCAAAGGGCAAGCCTGGGGAGAGAGGCCAGAACTAAGCCTGCCCCCACCCCTTACACACACACACACACACACACACACACACACACACACACACACACACCTGGCAAGATGCCGGCTCTCGTGGTTTGCTTCAGAGGGGAAACCTCAGACAAAAGGAAGGCAGGTGCAGAGCTCTGCATACAGCCTCTTGTCCTTGTGTCTGTGACTGTGAAGAAGTGGGTCAGCCGCATGTCACATCACCAATAGAACTCTACCATCCTTTGGCTCTAAGCTCACCCATAATTAGCGGGACTGAGGAGAGAAGAGCTGCACTTTGGGCCTCAGATGGCAGGGCGGAAGAATCGGAGCAAAGTTGACAAGAGTCAACTGTAATCACACAGTGAGCATTTTCAAAGAAACAAATAAAAATAGCCAGAAGTGGGTCAGCACTTACAGTAAGGTTGGAGGCAGGAAACTGGGACAGACTTCAGTCCTGCGTGGAGGGGCAGAAGTTGTGTTGTGTGAATGCGGACTTGTGCTATCTTTGGGTTCCCACCCCTTCTGCCACTTTCCCTTCTGTGTCTTCTGGGTACACAGGGCCTTAATTCCAGTACTCTCAATCCCAAAACCTCTTCCCTGAGGCTGAAGACAAAAGGTACCTAAAGAGAATTTACCCGGATCCAGGCATGGTAGCACGTGCCTGTAAGCCAGAGGTGGACACAAGAGGATCAGGAATTCGAGGTCTTCCTCAAGCACATAGCAAGCTCCAGGACAGCTTGGCTATGTAAGACCTTGTCTTAAGAAAAAACAGAAGTAAAGGAGGGGGGAAGGAAGGAAGGAAGGAAGGAAGGAAGGAAGGAAGGAAGGAAGGAAAAAGGAAATTAACTCACAGGAGAAGCTGGTAGGGAGAAATACAGCAAGAGATTGCTTGTAGTCTCAGGTACGGCACTTGCTGTCAACAGACAGAAAACAGAAAAGTCACAACCTGAGTGATTGACCTGGGTCCCAGCAGGTAGATCTCTTCAGAGCACTATGTGTACCCAGTGCCGGGAAGCACACGTATTCACGCATGCACACACACACACACGGGCTCCCAGCACCTTCTGCCATTGCTTCTCAGATCTGTGGCATCCAGGGCACCATACACACAGGAAGCACGTAAGCATGCATGTATACATATGATGTGCACATAATACACACACAAAGCACATGCATGTAGCACACCTTCCTACATGTTCTGAACATGTGCTCATATATGCATATAAGAGTACCCAGTGGACACACACAGTCACAGAAGTAGGCGTAGTATCTGTTCACACATGTGGTAACTGAATTCACACAATGTAAACACATGAAGCCCATGTACACATACCCAGCACAGTTGGGACTCTGTATCTGAAAGTTCTTCAGCAATGGAATTAACCGACTTCAAATGGGGAAGGTTTGTGTCTTTGCTACAGGCTTTTTCTCCTGCTGCACTCCCTCAAACGAGACAGAAAAATAGCCATTTCTTGGCATTTACAATGTCAGGCACGGTAAGTCCAGAGGTGATTGGTGTGTAAAGGGACATGACTGTCATACGCAAATACATCATTTTATATTGGAGACAAAAATCTGCAGATCCCAGAACTGGTCTCCCATGGGTCCCAGGAACCCCGTACTCCTGAACGTGCACATTGTGCATCATGGACCCTATGCGCACACACAGTAGACCTGCATCTCTCTTGCTCTCTCACCTTAAGACTTTGGAAGTTGTCAACTTTCATTCTTGGCAGGATTGCACTTCCTGGTGGCCTTTGTGACGTGCTTAGGTCAGATTTATCAGGCTTATGTAGGAGGGGCATGCAGTCAGCCCAGGTCTGGGTTTCAGGTTCTAGATCCCCAGGACCAGCACAGAGGAGCTGGCAGCCTGGCATGTTTTGGTGAGAGTTAGGCATGCTTGTTCATTTTCTGGAGTCTTGAAATACACACTGCTTCCAAATGTGTCTTTCAAAGAAGTTCTGGAGCAATGCCCACTGACTTAAAGAACACATATGTGCATGAAAACAAGCATGTTCAACATGTGGGGAAGAGCATGCAGGGACCATGAATGTAGAGGATTTGGAGTAGGCATGCTCTCTGCCATTCTGTTCTTTCTCTGTCTCTCCTTCACGCAGAAAAGAGAAGCAGTCACCCAAAGGAGGGTCACGGGGCCTCTCTAGTTCAAGAACTCAGAAGTGGCCTCTCTCTGGGGGTTAACTGAGTTGCAGAATGTTTGGGGTGCTCAACCAGGCCCACATCTCTACCCAGCAGAGCCTTCCCTGCTGTGGTGAGTGAGTTACAGCACAGGAATAGTGTCTGTTTCCACTTACAGGAGAACTTGAGAGTTCCTGGAGCGTTTGCCCTCAGAGCCTCCCATAGGCAGAGAGGGTGAAGATTCCAGAAGGAAATGATGGGCTCTCCCTGTGCTCTCAGCCTCTGCCTCCAACGATGGTGTGTGGAGGTGTTGGAGTGTGTCTTTAAAATACTACATCGTTTAAAAAGATTTACTTGTTTATATGTCTAGCCTGAAGGGCAGATTAACCAAGAGCAGACCCGTGGTGGGGGGGTGGGGGCAGGGGTAAGTGTCTACAAGAATTTGTGTTTTTGTCTTCAAGTTTGGGTTTTCAGAGGGTAGGATTTGGGGGGAGTGAAAAGGAAGCCGCTCAGGCCAGATAAACTTAAAACCGTAAGCAAAATTCCCTTTTAGCTTTTCAAAAAAAATGACAAAGTCACACCAGAGAGGAAATGAAAAGGGAAATTTTTAGACTTCTCATCTGTCCAGAAAGCCCCGGCTGTGTTTCAGAACCCAGTAGGGTAACTGTCGGGCCTGCGGTCACACAGCAATCCCAGGAGGCCTTGCGTCAGCAGCCATTATATCAATAAGGAAATACAATCACCAAACCACAGCCCAGCTTTTTTTTTTTTTTTTTGTTTCCCCTAAGCCCACATGTTGCTTTAGGAGGGTTTTAAAACAAGAGACTTTCCTGTTGTCGAAACCTGTGAACCCACAGCTCTTCCAGGTTACTTAAATTATCCTACCTCTTACAGCCACCACAGAGTGGATTTCAAAACTTTCTCCTCCCCCTCCTCTGGCAGACAGAAGCATCTGACTCCCTGGAACCTTTATTTACCAAACTGTGTGGCTCGCTCACTGCTGACACAGAAGGAAAACACTAGTTGCATATTAAGCTCAGCAGCAAAGCAACCTTGCCAGATGCTGTCCTGATACGTTTATCCACTGACCTGAAGTGGGACGGCCACAGGAAAGAGAATTCTGCAGAAATGGCCCTGTGTGGTCACGGCAACGTGGCTCAGCACAGCCAGGCTATTTTTCCACGCACATGCACACACTCGCTTGCAAATGTAAGATATCACAGGAGGCTGTTGTTTATCATAGGATGTGCAATCAATCTGCTGGAAATTTTTAACTACAACCTACAGGCAGCCCCAACCACTTTATGAGGGTGCTTGTCTGAATTGCTGGCAAAGGCCAAGTAGGAAAGTGTAGGTGGAAGGCTCTGTGGGGGCACGGGTAAACGATGTCAGCTCTCCAGGACAGCTCCTTTGTGCAGACAAGATTTGTTTTTCCCTTGAGCTCATAGGAAGATGCAGATGAAAGACGGCATTGTAGAACCATGAGCCAAATCCTCAGAGAAACATCTCTCTTTTCTGCTCACCTCAGCAAAGAATGATTGTCCCAGATTTGATAGCCATCTTCCAACTTAACTTCTGGCCTGGACAGGGGCCACTAGACACTGTTCAAGCCTGTCGACTTCATCCGTGGTCCCTCGCCTTGCCTGAAGCATCCGCCCCTGCAAAGTAAGGCCTGAAGTTAACAGAGGGCTTCTGGAAGGGAACCCATTCACTTCAGTGGCCCATTGCACTGAGGGAAACTGAGGGAGAACTTTACTTTGCAGCCACAGCCGGTGATCTTCCCACCCACTTCAGTCCCCATGCTGCATGCAGTCCTGAATATCCACCTGACACTTAGCTAACCTCACACTTCCAGCCTTTTTGGGTTAGAACCAACACTTAGCTCATCAGAAAAACACACGTCTTCCCAAAGAGAATCTGCTCTCAGCTCAAGCACATGGGTGTTTTGTTTTGTTTTGTTTTGTTTATTTATATATTTATTTATTTTTTTCTACGTCCCAATAAATCTGCCAGTGCTGAAATGCTGGGACAGATACTCTGAAGCCACTGTGTGGGTATGTTTTCCTTTTTACATGTTTGAGGGTTGACTCTTTCAAAACAACTCTGATCCTCTTTCTTAGGAATTGTGGGACATGAATAGGGCTAAACCCCATACCCCCCCCAAAAAAAAGCCAGAAATAAATTGATCCCAGGTTATGATCAGCCTGTTGTGTCATAGTGTAATGCACCCTTAGGAGATACTCTTTTTTATCCTACTAGTAATTCCAGAGAATTCTAGACTTCCCACACAGGCACAGTAGACATTTTTAATCTTAGTACTACTCCATGACAAATGACCTGCCGTCCTGTATGGAAAGCATTCCATACGTGTCTTCCACCATGTCTTTGATATAACAACCTCAGGAAAGCCAGCGCGACAGAATGAATACAAAGTAAATGTGGGGTTGCTTTTCGGCCCTTCCCATGTGGTTGTCAGGATCCAAGGCCTGAGCCATCCTACCTGACTAAGGTGGAGTTTGCTGGACAGATGCTCAAACCCTCTTTTGCTTTGGCTGTGTAGACCACAGCTGTCTCCTCACCAAGCAGACAACTTTGATTCTTCCCTTAGATGCCACTTACCCACCAGGCATGCCTCTAGGCCTGTGGGGCTATTCTACTCAAACTATGCCTTCCTAGGCTGGCCAGCTGCATGCAGACAAGGACACGAGGGAATGCGTGCTTCTCTGGAAACACAGAGGGTGAAGCAGGTTTGCCCATCACTTCTGGAAGTCCTCCACCGGGGGTTGTTACCAACCCTGTTGACTAAGATCAACAAAACAAGAGGAAAAGGTGTGTGTGGGGAGTGGGGGGTTCCAAGGCGTTTCCTTAGGCTTGTATCCACAAACATGAGTTACCTCATGGAGTTATAGTGTGTTCTCTCATGCTATAAAACGCTCTCTCGAGCCAGGCAGTGGTGGTGCACGCCTTTAATCCCAGCACCCAGGAGGCAGAGCCAGGTGGAACTCTGTGAGTTCGAGGCCAGCCTGGTCTACAGAGCAAGTTCCAGGACAGGATCCAGGCCTCAAAACTACACAGAGAAACCCTGTCTTGAAAAACCAAAAAAAAAAAAAAGAAAGAAAGAAAGAAAGAAAAGAAAAAGAAACAAACAAAAATATATACTAACAGGAACTCTCTGCTACTTTGGAATATTTATAAAGTTTACCTGGAAGAATTATTTTTTAAATTTTAATTTAATTTAATTTTTTTTGATCAGGGTGGCAAGTGTGCCAAAAGGCAGCGGAGAACAGAGGTCATCTTTCAGGAGTTGCTTCTCTCATCCCACTGTGTGTGAGGCTTATGCTTAGGTTTGCAGGCTCGGCGGCGACACATGTCTTCATTCACTGACCTATCTTGCCAGCTTTTTTTTTTGTTGGTTTCTGTTATGTTACAAAAAAAAAAAAAAGCATAAAAGTGTTTGCAGATATTCTTCTTGAAAGCATGGCCTCCAATGCTTTGCAAGATGAGTCTTTGCGAACTCGTTTAAAGTTTTCATTATGGAAATTTTTGAGTCTGTCAGAAGAAAGGAACACAGTACAGCCTCACAGCTGAGATCTTCTCTCCATGGCTCAGATGAACAGCCTCAGAACTTCTCCAAATCTGCTTTCTGTTGTCTTTCGCACATTTGTCTCTATTTTGAAATTGTTTTCAGAAAACGCCACGTGGAAAAAAGAAATTTTTAAGGAGACAGCAAGGTAACTCAGCGGGCAAAGGCGCTTGCCACCAAACTTGGCCGCTTGAGTCTGATCCACAAGAACCACATGGTGAACCGCTTCCCGCAAGGTGTTCTCTGACCTCTGCACACAGGATCCTCATGTGATGAAATCAGAGGGCCATGCTGAGCCGGCCTCACCCTTCGATGGCCCTGGGAAAGCGGGCCCTGCCCCTCAACGGACACTGTAGCAAGAGAGCTGGTGAAACTCAGGGGAAAGCTGCCTCTGCAGCACCCCACACCTTGCCGCCCCACACCACACCACACCACACCACGAGACGGCCCCACCCCTCACCGGAATGACCTGCCACCCAGGCGCACATCCAGGGCATTGGGTTGGCCCACCCTAACATCTACCCCATCTATGCCTTGCCTGTGAAGGAAGGGCACCAGCAGGAGTTCCCTGACTTGGGGCAGCCATGACATATCTGAGAGGAGTTTCTGTGAGGGTCCCGTGGTGGTGATGTGCCAGAGGCCTTGAACCAGACCAAGGAATGACCCATGGCAGCGAACATTTTCAAGGAAAGCCGATAGGACAAAGGAGTATACTGTGCGACACGCCACGGCTCCCAGCGCCACTAAGACAAATGAAGAAGTGTTGAAGAGTCGGGAGAGATGGAGGAGCGAAGAGGGGGTTTGTTGTTGTGGTTTGGTTTGGTTTGTTTCTTTTTTATTATTTTATTGGGGGGAGACTTGGAGATGAGTGGAATTGGGGTACATGATGTCAAATTCCCAAAGAATCAGTAAAGAAATAATACTTTTTAAAAAAAAGGAAAAAAAAAAAAAAAGCAGTATGCTCTCTCAACTGGTGATCCATTTCTACACTCCCGATTTAAAAAAAAAAAAAATTAAAGAAAACTCCTAGATGTGATGGTTAATTTTCCGTCGTCACCTTGCCTTGGTTTAGAACCACCTCAGAGGCACATCTCTTCGTCTATCTATGAGGTATTTCCAGAGATGTTCAGCTGAAAGGGAACCCACTCTAAATGAGGGTGGTTCCCCCCAAATGGTTTGGGAGTCCTCAGAAAGAATAAAAAGGGAAAAGTTAGCTGAGCCCCAGCATTCCTCTCTCTCTCTCTGCCTTCTGGCTGCAGCCGCGATACAAGCGTCCACCTCATGCTTCTGCTGCTGAAGCTGGAGCCACAGTCATCACCCCGCCGTTCCCATGGTGACAGACTTCACCCCTTACACCGTGAGCCAAGACAAACCTTCCCTCCCTACGTTTCTTTGATCAGGACCTTCTTTTGCAGCAAGAAGAAAAGTAACTTACCAGGTCCTGTGCCATTTTATTCCTTCCCACTTTTCCATACAACCTTAACACAAGTGCGTATTTCCTGGTGCAGCCACACCCCCACAAAGGTCCCTTTCAAAAGCGGTGCAAGAAGATCTCACTGTGGAAACCCCAAATATAGCACGGCTTGTGAGGGCTGAGAAAATCCTTCTCACTGCAACAATACACAGACCCAAAAAGTGCAACCTCTCAAAGACAGTGGCCAGAGGTCTGAAGATGGGGTCTGGAAGACTGTGCTAGGTCATTTAAAAGGAAGCTGGAAAGACTGGGGAGTCACTTGGTGTCAGAGTATTTGCCTGGCACTTAAGAGACCCTGTATTTGGTCCCTTAACACCACACATACAAGGAGATGGAGTGATAGAGGGTCTGAATAACAAGTGGAAACTAAGGCAGTGTTTCTAAATAAGCATGTTTGTACACGTAAGTCTAAACATACGAGTAAAATACACTTGATAATAAGAAATTGGACTATGCCACTTACATCATTAAAAATGTATACATTCAGGGGTCACTGAGATGACTCGGTGGGTAAAGGGCTAACTGCCATGCTGGAAGACATCACTTTGATCCCTGAGTCCCATCTAGCAGAGGAGAGCTGACTCCTGAAAGTTGTTCTCTAATCTCCACACAGGAGCTGTGGCACCCAAACACAGACACACACACACACACACACACACACACACACACACACACATATGCAAGCACGCATGCACGCACGAATAAAACTTTTTAAAGTTTATATATTCACGTTAGCCCAAAAACAGGGCTTTCCTAACTGCGCATTGGGAAAGGGGACATTGCCTCATATGTAGGGTTTCAGGCGGCACCTTCAGCCCCTGCCTACTGGCCTCGGCCAAGACTGCTCTTCCTACCTTACAAGAAACTCTTGTGAGGGTCCACTAGACACCAGGCAGACAGCTGGTCCTGAGAATAGACATCCTTAGGCACCTGTGAATTTCGGGAAGGACCCACCTAGTGTTTCTCAGGGGAGAAATCTGAGGTTGCAAGAAAGTAAATTCTCTTCCCAAGGTGATAAAGACAGAGCATAATCTGGGCTGATTTTGCCAGGTGCCCCTGCAGCAATCTCACTCACCCCCTCCTTACCCCCCCCCCCCCCCCCCCCCCCACCCCCCACCCCCCGAGAACTGCTTAGCTCAGTCCTTGATCATGTGGCAACAGCGGCTTCTATTATGCACTTCAATTAAGGAGCACCAAGAGGCTGGAGAACGGTTTAGCACCTCCACAATTGTACACAGCCATTGTTCCATTTCAGCTTGGCCAAATGGTGTCCCTGGCTAGAGCAATTTAGTGATAAACAATAGTTGACACTGTCAGTGGGGTCCCTAATCCTGCCAAGAACAAAACTAGCTAAGGTACTTGCAAAAAAAAAGGGGGGGAGGGCTGAGCTGTGGGACCAGTGAATGCTCTTGAGTCTAGTCATATGCTTGGATGCCTTCTGACAGGAACATCTGTCTGGTCAAAATTCCTATCCCCACCTGACGGCTGTTCTCACCACCTCCTCTAATATCAGCCCACCATAAAGCGAGGGGAAGACGCACAGCACACCCATTCCTACCGAGAGAAGGTGATCTAACACATGCAGGTTGGGCCCTCTCATAAAAGTGGAAAGATAAAATAAAATCCTTGTTGCTCCGTTCAGCCACAGCACGGGTCTCGGTGTTGCCCGGTGACCCCCTAGCAAGTCCTGTAGCTTCACTGCATGGTCTTTATCATTCAGATGTGCTGTCTGAAGGCCATGGCATGGGGAGCCAAATGGCATTATGCAATTAAGGTGGAAAGCATCACATAAATGTGGCTGAGGCCAAGGCTTAAATAGCCACATATGGTCTCACCAAACGTCCTCTGGCTCATCAGCCAGCAGTAAAAACACACAGGAGAGAGATGGTCTGGCTGGAAATGAACTGCAAATTGATAAACATGTAGTTGTTAATGCCGTGTTTATTATTTTTTACTGGGATAAAAATTAACTTGAGCAGCCTTGGCCAGCCAGCAGCTTGAACTCTACCATCTGGGTGGCGAAGTAAGCTTGTTTCTGGAGCTCCAGGTTACAAGTTACTATTGCCAGACTGTATTTGTGAACAGGTCCTGTATGTCCAGACAGCAGAACTGAAGGAGGCTTCAGCTCAGCACTGTAGAACCTGCCAGGGCAGCAAAGAGGACTCCCAGAAGGGAGCCACTCTAGGTATACTCCGAGTTCTGAATTGGTACATGAATGTGTGTATGTCAGTGTATGGGGAGACCAGAGGTCAACCTTGGCTGTCACTCCTCAGACACCATCCATCTTGGTTTTTGAGACAGGGTCTCTCACTGATTATAGCTCACCATTTAGGCTAGGCCGGCTGGCCAGCAAACTCCAGCGATCTGCCTGTCTCCAGCTCCCCAGCACTGGGATTACAAGCACGTGTCACTACACCTACCTTTTTAAATGTCGGTTCTGAGTTCCTGAACTCAGGCTCTCAAGCTTGTGAGAGCAACACTTTACCAACTCAGCCCTCTCCCCAGGACTCATTCCACGTTTCAAGTGGAGAAGGGGGGCTGCCAACTTCCTGGAAAATCACCTTTACCCCGTGAAAACAGCCAGGCTGCAACATGGTCCTTCTAGAGGCAAAGAAAAGATTGCAAGGGATGTACCGTGGAGGGCATGGGAGAGGATGCAGGGATCATGAGGGCGCTGGGGGCAAGTCTAAGACAGCACAGCCAGTCACATGACAACCCCAGCAGCTGCCCCAGCTGCAGAGCCGACCTCTCTGTCCCCAGAGGCCCTTTTCCATCAGCTGGATCAATAGCTGCAGTGCCCTGCACAAGCAGGGACTGAATTATGACTCGTGGAAATCCCCCCTGTTCAGGGAACCAGGTAGCTTTCAAACTCCCAACAATTAATGGCCCCCTTGGTCAAAGGAGATTGGGGGCGGGGGTGAACAGCAGGCAAAGCTGTGGGTTTCCAAACAGACTGTTTGGTTTCTAGTAAATTAGGAGTGGGTGGTGGAGGGACCAGTAATGTTACCCTGTAGAATGCGGTCTTCTTTGACGTCAGCGAGATGTTTCTCTCCCTTTCTCCTCTGGCCCTCCTTTCTCTCTCCTTTCCCTTCCCGCGTCCCTTCCCTCCTCCCAGCCTCTTTCCCTCACAGAGGCATGCCAAAAACAGCTCAGAGTTTTGCAACACAGCCCCCAAGCTCAGAAGATCCCCTACACTGACAACAGAGCAGAGTGGTGCAGAACACAGACTGGAGTGGGAGGTAGGCAAGCCAGAAAGGCAAAAAATAAAAATAAAAAAGTTCAGTGACTCAGAGCAGGAAACAGGACATGCTGCTGGGAGGAGGCGGTCACCACCACAGGCTGTACATTCCTGCCTTGCTTGGCCAGCGCAGCCATCCCCTCCGAGGGAGCATTCTTCTGTGGCAAGCACACACTCCGGTCTCAGGCAGTCCTGAAA
Organism: Onychomys torridus; assembly: GCF_903995425.1. Taxonomy (NCBI): domain Eukaryota; kingdom Metazoa; phylum Chordata; class Mammalia; order Rodentia; family Cricetidae; genus Onychomys; species Onychomys torridus. Next base: position 89,208,324 of record NC_050447.1, on the reverse strand, counting down.
TAGTATCTTGAAGAACATGTGCTCTGTTCTGTGGCCACTCAGCCTGGCACCCGGCCTGGTTTCCTGGCTCCTCCTGTTTCTGCCACCAAGATGTGTTCTCTGCTCACCAAAGACAGTAACAGCTGCCCCTCATGGCAGTCCAGAACCAGTGAGAGTAGCACCCGAGGCCCAGCCCAGAAATGCTATTGTTTTCATGTAAATTGCACGTGTGTGTGCTCTCATACACATACATATATGCACACAGGTACAGGCACACACATACATATAGACTTACATGCTTGCACTCACACACATATACACATGCATGATTGCTTCAACAGAGACACGCTACAGATATTGGAGTGGGCCACTTCCTGGTGGTGAATCTTAGCAAGGGTACTTGGTCTCTGGGATAAAATGACTATGTGACTTTTTCCTGCAAGCAGCTTCTTTGAAGTTGGATTATATATGTACACACACACACACACACACACACACACACACATGCACACGCACACGCGCACGCACACACACGAATATGACGGTCTTTGAAGGCAGAATATATATGGTGTGAAGGTAGAAGTGAGACTATACAGGGAAGAAGAGCCTGAAGGAGATGGGGGAGGAAGAAGAAAACAGGGTAAAGGGTAGTGAGGGGGAGAAAGATAAAATATCACACATCTCCTCTCTTATATAGAACTAGATTTAGCTATATTCGCATATATACACAGCATGAAAGCAGGATGCCTTATTTAGAGGGAGGGAGGGACCAGTGAAGGAGGAAGCTGGACAGGGTAGTAGAGGAAACAAATACAAAATAGATGTGTGAAATCATCATCAAGAAATCCATTATTTCATAGACTAAAAAATAATGTAACTTTTTAAAATACTTAGTTTTAAAGAAGGACAGATGTATGGGACGAGACATCAACCCCATAGGTTTGTCCTGCTAGTTACAAATGAGGCCCCAAGTGGGGGAGGGGACAAAAGCAGAGACCAGGCCTGCATGTGCTGCTGGCCCCTCATCCATCCTCTGAGCTGGAAAACAAGGGCATTGGAGGACTCAGAACAGGGAGACTTTGTAAGCCAGTGTCCCAAACACTACAGACACAAGGTCATGGGAAAAGACGCATGCACAGAAAGAAGATGAAGATCTATTCCAAAATTAGATGGGGAACATGATGAAATGTGTGTGCATGTGCATGCGCCCTCGGTCTCTGGGACCAGCGACTGCATGGAATTGTCACGAGCAGATAATTCAGTAAGAGCTCAGGCCAAACTCACAGCGAAGAGATATTTCATGTAGGGGATGAATGGCTGGCTGGCTGGCTGGCTGATGGGCAGCTAAACAAAGAAGAATGGATTGTTCTAGAAAACAAAGAAAGTAAACATGGCTCTCAGTTTTCTGGAGGGGCTGGACAGGTTGGGAAACAAAACGTGTGAATTAACAATGAAGGACAAGCTAGACCCTGTGTTGTGAGGTGGGTGGAAGTGGCTGGGTCTACCCATAGGCAAATCTGTATGCCTTCCACATGGGTACAGTGGGCTCTTATGTGGTCCTGGGCCAGAGTCCCACCCCTGCTGTCATGTCACCCGTCGGCCACTGTTGAGAGAGCATGACTACCATCACCTACAATGTAAAGACACCCAGAGGACCATAAGAGGCAGAGCTCTGGTGCAAGAAGTTAAAACCAGCGTCCTCCCTTCCTTAACTGGAAAAGGGGGACACAGAAAGGAGCTAGGATGAGAAGAAAGGGTGACCACACACTTTGAGGGTCTGTCTACCACCTGTGTTCACCCCTCCTGTACTGCCTGAGAGCCCTGAGTCCCTGGGGCACCCACGAAGCACAGGAAGAGGTGTCCTGGCGGAAGACAACCTGCTGGAGGTTCTGACTTCGTCACTGTATCCTCATGGGGGCTTCTTCTTCACAGGGGACACATCTCACTGTTTTAGGACCATTCCAGAGGTACTTCACACTCTGCCATGTTGCTCTGTGGAGCTCTTTTGCTTCCTTCCAAATACATTTGCTGTGTTTTTTCTCTAAATTGAACCATTCCATCTTGGAGGGGAGTTAAGACTCAAAAAGTAAATGAAGCCTTCAAGGATCCAGAAAAACAACAAAACAAACAAACAAACAAACAACTTACAAGTCTCATGAAGCTCCTAAAACTTACAAGATTCCTCCCAAAGGTTATATGAGCAGGAACATTTACTGGGGGGAAGAGACTCTCTCACCAGCCAAGCTACCTGCAAATGGTGTGGGAAGCTCCAGAGATAGAGTTTTGGGGAACCATCTATGATGCACACTGGGATGGATTTCCAATGCTGTAGCTGCCTTCAAGTCATCTATGATGCTATAAGTAACTTCCACACTTGCTCATTGCTTCACTAAGTTACTTTGGTCTGTCATTAGTAACCTACCCAAGGTGAATTTGTTCATGTCTCTCCAGGAAAAGTTAGCATAACATACTAATGTCTGACCCACAGATGTGTGCTAGGCAGCATGTTCCTGCCAAGGCACATGTTCCTGACTCAAGTCTCATGGTAGACATTTTCCTGAGGGAGGCGGCGAATGAGAGGAGGACACAGTGAGGGACCCAAGCAGAGGTCCTGGATGGACAGCATGTTCCTCCAATTACTAGGACAGAAGGAGTCTTGATTCTTCCCACATCGCACACAGCTCAACACACTGACTCTGCCCAACCACCCATCCCAGTAAGAATATGGACTCTCAGCAGAGTCACGAAACCCACCCAAAGCTTCACAGATATTCCAGTCCCTGAAGAAGGGGACAGATGTGCAGCTGCTGGCAGGCGTTCACGTGAGGGCTCTACAAAGCTGTCCACTAACAAGCAGCAGTCTGTGTATTTGTGATAAGGTAAAGATGAAAAGCAGATGTTTTCATGGCCACCTGACCCGGCTCATTGTCAACCTCCCCTCATACAGAGCCATGGCTGCCAGTGTCTCCACAAAGCAAAACCAATGACAGCCCACGCATGCAGAGCTATATGGCTCTTGTCCTAGATGGAAGGAGTTGGGACACTGAGCTTGTCCTCTATCCAGTGAGGGTGGTCATAGCTCTCTGACAGGCTAAGGCAACACATGGAGAGCTCACGGCTTGGCGCAGACCCTTAATAACTGGAGTCCATTTTTATCGCCAACAGCCATGGTGTTCCCTGAGGTTTGGTCCTGAATAACTAACTATATTCACTGAACAGATTTTATGAGCCAAGTGTACTGTGTACATGCTCTCTACCCACACTGACCCTCAGGGTGGGTGTTATGGTCTCCACTTCACAAATGAAAAGCCTGAAACTCAAAACAGGTAAGCAGTGTGTGCCCCAAGTCACACAGACAAATGGTGACAAAGAGACAGCTCATGGTAAAGTAAAGACAGTCTGCTTTCTAAAAAGACAGGCCAGCATAAACAGACGAAGGTGTATACTGCAGGGAATACAAAGTCACTATGCCGTGTGTGTGTGTGTGTGTGTGTGTGTGTGTGTGTGTGTGTGTATGTATGTGTGTTTGCCTTCAGCCTGGAACTGTGCTTTTGGCTAGCACATTCATCTACCTAAGGCTCACAACCCATCTACTAAAATGCTCTTCTCTCGAGGGATGTGATGACATGTCATTAACCCCAGCACTCAGGAGACAGAGGCAAGTGGAGCTTTATGAGTTTGAAGCCAGCTTGGTCTTCATGGAGAGTTCCTGGCCAGGAGAGGACATAAACAAGGGCCAGTCCAGTCATGAGCACTGTGATTCATGTTTAAGTTACTTCAAAGAAAAAGTTCAACAAACAGCCAAGACTATCGGAAAGCACCAGCAGATATATCTGGGTAATTACAAATTCATTTTGAGTCATTACAAAGGGAGATCAAGGGACTGTGGAGGCAGCTCTGTTGGTAAAGTGATTGTCTTGCATAGTTGAGGACCTGAGTTTGACTCCCAGAGTCCACATTTAAAAAGCCAAGTGTAGCATGCTTGTAATCCCAGTGCTGGAGAGGCAAAACTGGCAGGTCCCTGGGGCTCACTGGTTAGCCAGTCTTGCCTATTTGGTGAGTTCCAAACTAGTGAAGAATGCTGTCTCATAAAAGCAAGGTAGAGAGAGCCTGAGGGAGTAAGCCAAAGTTGTCCTTAGCCCTTCACATGTACACTAACACATGAATGTACACCAACACACGAATGCACACATACTCGTGAAAAGGAAAGGGAAGGAGGGAAGGAAGAAAGGGAAGAAGGAAGGAAAAAATGAAGGAGTGAGGGAATCAGGAGGAGGCATGCTTCCATGAGGCAGGAACACTTCCTCTCCTTTCTCTGAGGTAAGCTGGAAAGCCCAAAAGCCTTCACTGAAGAGAAAGAAGTCAGCCCAGGTGGACTCCCAGTGATCATAGGGGAACTGCAATCGAAATGGCCTTTGGGAATTGTGCCTTCTGATGTGCAGGCTCGGGGTGGCCATCAATGCTGCTTTGAGTTCTATCTATTGAGAACTCTCTGTTCTCTGAATGGAGACGCCCCATGGCTTTCCCTTCTTTGCAGAGCCACGTCTGTGAAAGTCAGTATCTTAGAAACCAGACACCATCATTAGAGCAGACCCAGCTTCCCATCAGATAATCAGCTGTGAGTCACACACAAGTAACCCAGCCCCTGGAAGGAAGCGAGACCATGGGGTGGTGTTGACTGGTGTCGGGATCCTAGCAAATAAAGAGCATTTCCTGACTGCTGGTCATGTTCACATGCAGCACCTTCTAGACCACTGCAGAGGCTCTCCTAGAACAGTTTCTAAGTATCATTGTTTACAGGAGCCCGGCCCATAGCAACCCCGGCAAGTGGACTGGTTGTCTTTAAGGCTGACTCCTGGCAAACAACAAAGCCTTTCAGTGAAGAGTTACTTCCCTGAGTCTTCTTCAGACAGGGGAAGCTTGTGTGACACCAACATCAGATGAAGAAGTGCCACTAGACCCTGAGAAAATCAGGCTTAGCAGGAGGGAAAGGGGATCGTGCTATGCAAACCCCACCCCAAGCACTCACATGGAGGCTGCTCACAGCCCCACTGACAGGCCTGTCCCTCTGGGAACCCAGAACTACACAGACCAGGACTGCTTAGTCAAGTGAGAGCCTGGGATCTCAGTTCCCTTTAAAATGAGCTAAGCTAGTGTTGCAGAAGAAGCCCCTGAGAAGTTGCCATCATGACCAAAGGGTATGATGAAACTATCTGGAGTCCAAGGTTGTAGTTAACACGGAAGGAAAAAGCCTACCAGGAATTCCATAGTAAGCATGCTTCCAACTGGGCCAGCCCCTTCAGGACAGGTCTGAAGTTGAAAAGTGTCCACAGAGATGGCCCCATGATGAAATGACCTCATGGTTCCATAGACAGACTGGAGTTGTACACCAAAGGGCAAGTTCACGACACAAAGAGTTGTTTTGACATGGCCCTTATGTCTGCACTCTGCCAACGGCGGCATGGTGCAGCTGAGGCTCCTTTCCTGGACTTCCGGGCAACATACACACTTGGCCACTCTGAGGGGCCATGTGTATCTTCTGGCTCTGTATATGTCTGCCTGTGAGCTGAGGAACTTGTGGGGAGAAGCCAGAAAACTGTTTAAGAGGTTGCATCTTATTCCAGAACTTCTGTGGGGTGTCCTCAGAGGGGAGCCTTGGGTTTCATTTCCTACCCACCCCCTAGTTTCTGCTTTCCGTTGGGGATGGGGTGAGGAGAAGCTAACAAAGGAAGGGCTTAGGAGGAGAGATTGGAAAAAGGAAGATCAGCCTATTCCTGTTCCACTTGCTCTGTGCTTCTCTTGTCTCTGAATGTTCTAGAACACCTGACACTAGTCACATGTTGGTGACCTGTTGAGAGATGATGCCCTGGACTCTTCTTTTAAAGTATTGATTTTGTTTTTAAGTGTGTGTGTGTGTGTGTGTGTGTGTGTGTGTGTGTGTGTGTGTATGTGTGTGTGTGTCTGTGTGTGTGTATACACATGAGTACAGATGCCCAAAGAAGCATCAAATCTCCCCAAAGCTGAAGCTACAGGTTCTTGTGAGCAGCCTGTCATCGGTGCTGAGAATTAAACTTGCATCCTCTGCAAGAGCAGTACTTGCTCTTAGCTGCTGAGTCAGCCCTCCAGCCCAGTCTCTTCTTACAAAGACTCCAGTTGGATTGCACGGAGGCTCCCTCCTTAGACCCAATTTTGCTTTGATCACCTATTTCAAGACCCAGTAAGGCCACATTCTGAGGTCCTGGAGTCAGGACTTGCACCTCCACAAAAGAAAAGTTCTTAATCATGTGCAGAGCGCCTACTCCAGGTTTAGCTCTGTGCTGGGCAAGAGACAAAATGAGCGGCCAGCCCTCACTGTGATTGAGTAAGGTAATGACAGCTATGGAGGAAGTAAATGACAAGTTGGATGGGTCTATCCCAAAAGGCTTGAAGCTGCCTCCAGGGTTGAGAGAGCCCAGCACACTTGACACATAGAAGCTAGGTATGGCAGTGCACACTTGCAATCCCAGCACTAAGAGGTAGAGGCAGGAAGATAGGAGTTGAAGATCATCTTTGGCTATTTAGTGTGTTTGAAGCCTTGTTTAAACACACATGCACACACGCACACACCCACACACGCACACATCATGGATTCCTGGTCACTCAAAGCCACAGAGCAGAAGTGAAATCTCCCACACACTCCGTCCCAGGTAACCATGCAGGCAGAGCTGCCAGCCACAGGCCACACACAGCTGCTGAGGGTGAGAGCAAAGCTCCATCCCTGGGATGTGTTACCTCCTGAAACAAGAGTGAGAGTCACCACATCCTCAATTCCATCCCCTCAAGGAGTCCCAAAATCATGCCCCAAACTGTGCCCCTCAGCAAAGAAGCCCGTGAGGGGAACAGAAAGTCTGATGCCTGTCACTCCACTACCTGTGCTCACTCTTCATGCCTCAGACAACCGAGTGACATCACTCAGCTATATGCACTGGGAGTGCTTACTTAATCTTCAAAGAGAGTTCCAAACTGGTGTCTGGTGACTCAGGGGAGGTCAGAGTTCCTCTGACATCAGGCATACCCAGCAGGGGCAGGCCCAGTGGTGGTTGCCAGCTCTCAGTGACCATGTGCAAATGCAAACTTTGCTCTTTCCTGTCCAGTGCTTCTTTCAGGCTCCACACATATCCTGGCCATGAGACAGTTTCCTGATTGCCACCAGTCACCATCCAAGCACATATACACATGGGTGCTGCCTCCTTTTATTGTTTTCCAGAATATCCTCTCTCAAGTCCAAACATTGCCACATCACTACCACCTCTGGGTGAAGCTGCCCTTTATGACCCAGCCCAAGGCACAAAAGGCATCAGGCTGGTATTTCCTCTGCCCTGTAGGGATTTTTATGGGGTTTTTATTTGGTTTCATTTTTGCTATGATTCTGAGAATTGTTCTTTTGTTCTTCTGTTTGGTTGTGACATCCACTCTCCAAGGAATTCTGCTCAGAAAAATCACACAGCTGTTACCTGAAGCGTATACCTCCAGAAAGAGAGCTGCACCCACCACCAACTCCAACAGCACATCCTCCCAGGAAATAATGGCTCAAAGGACAGAATGAGCCCATTCTCACTGCTGAGCTTGGGTAAGCCAAACAGAGGCAGGAAGGCCACATCTTCATGCTGGGACTCAGGGAGAGCTTCATTGTCTGGATTAGTGGCCCCAGCAATTGCTGGCCTGAGACAGGGACCTGCTCGTCACACAGCCAGAATGTAAGCAGTAGTTACATTGGCAGGTCCCATACCACCACCATGGAGGGGCTGCTGACACTTGCCTGACCCTAGCAAAGGCCATCAAGACCATGTCTGGGACTTTGAACTCTCAGTCACTCCTGGCAGTAAGGCCATGGGTGATATCAGAAGCCGCCATCTTGTGCGTCATCTACCTAGGTAGAGGAAGTTTCTCAAAGACAAGTGATTGAAATCAGAGTTCAGAGGAAGCTGGAATGAGAGAAAAAGGAGCCCCTAACCTGCCTATCACACCAAGTCCCCATTAGAACCACCAGCTACATCAAGTCACATCGTTCTTACATGCGGCTCCATATCCCCACTAACTGTGGGGTGACCAGTGCTAGTCTGAGATGGGCCAACTGCCGCGGCCATCTGCCCTGGACACGCAATGTGGAAGGAAGAAAGAAATGAGAAGAATGTGCTAGAAGAACACAACATGATCTAAGATGATGGTGGGCAGGCACCCAGGCCCAAAGCCACAGAAGCATTTTGTAGAGGGCTTCCAGGTCTCTATTGGGTGGGTAATCTCAGCACCAGGGACTATTAGGCAGAGGCAATTATCCCCTGGACACGTGGGATGCCCTTAGAAGAGGTTTTAGATGGCAAAGGTGACATCCCCTATGGTCAACTCTGGATCATCAATGGAGATCCCTTGTCTGAGATTGTCCTAACCATGCATTTATCCTCCTAGGACTGCAACATCAACCTAAGGGTTAAGTGAAGCCGAAGGGGTGCCTTCAACTACAACCTCCATCACTCACAAGGGGTCCTCAAACCTATCTGCCCCTCCAGAGCATGAGGATGCCCTGAACTGGGCATAGCCCCAGAAACCTAGCCCTGTACTCTGTCTGTCCACTGACCACAGGAAGAGCTCCAGTTGAGTCAGAGGGGAGTGTGGCTAGAGGTATGGCTGGAGGATCCAGCTTAATCCCCTTACTCATCCAAAAGGTCACAAGAGGGCCAACAGCCTTAGGGGGTAGAGCCTGAGTGTTGACTGCAAGTTCAAAGAATCCACAGAAGGCCACACAGTGCCCCCTGGCTCCAACCTCAGAAATGGAGCTGGTCCTGACTCAGAGAGGAAACAAATGCTGAATCACCCTTCACTTCCTCCTCCAGGCCAGCTCAGCCAAGACTAGCAGTGACTTCCAGGACAGACAGGTGACCACTACTTGGAAAGCTGTAAGGGGCTCACAGGGCCCACAGACCACCAGACCTAGTTTTACTATGGCCCTCCCCCTCTGTATTTTCTAAACACTGCATAGCTTCTAACAGCCCTGTCCTGTCCTGCCGTGACCTTGGCTGTGTTATTTTTCACTTCCCTGTTCAGAGCACAGCCACACTTTCCAAACATCATGAATCATCAGCACGAAGCAACGGCCACTTAGTAAGGCAGGAAACCACTGCACGCCAGGCCTGGACAGAGCAGTTCCCTGCTCTGGCCTCTCCTGCCCCCTTGCTCACTGTGACACAAGGCCCCAGAGGAGGTCCTGGGGACTGTGGCACCCCTGCAGACTCAACCTCTCCACCATCAGCCCTTACACTGGGCTGCACTGGGCAGCATCTTCGGAGTTCAGCCTCCCCTGCCTGAGGTGTCTAAAGTGAAGCTGGTATCTCCCTGTCCCAGAGGGAGGGTAGCAGGTCGGCTCATTCAAAACCCAGGTTGTTAGAACGACTGGATCCAGCAGACAACAGAGCCATCAAGTGGACATGGGGCTTCCTCTTGCAGCTTTGCAATTATGAACAGAAGTCACATCTGTCACCCAAGCCCCTGTAGACCAGACCATGTGCCCCCTGGAAAACATTCAGCGAGTTCCCAAAAAGTGGTCACTAGTGAAGCCCACAAATCAATCAACAATGGGGACTGGGGAAATGGCTTGCTTGGTTAGTAAAAGTGCTGACAAGCATAAGGACTTGAGTTCCAATCCCCAGAACCCACGTAAGAACCAAGTGTAGCACAGCGCTCAGTTCTGGGTAGGTAGAGACTGAAGATGCTGTGTTTGCCAACATCTAGTCTCTCCAATCTGTGAGCTCAAAGGGCAGTGAGAGACCCTGTCTCAAAAAGTAAGATGGAGAAGTGATGAAGGAAACCACCAATATTGTGCCCCGTCTCCCTCATACATATGCACACACCAATCATGTCAAAAACAAAAGCGACATGAATTTGAAGTTTCCCTGACAGGTTATAACTGTCCAAGATAGGCCTTATGTGTTCTCTGTCCCTGTGGTCTAGGCTCTGGTTAGTTTTCCTGAGTTCTAACGGGTAAATCACACATGTCTACACTCTCTTAAGCCGTCCTTGTGTGGCAGCTGAATGGATCAGGACAGACAGCCAGGGTCAAGAGTGTAGAGAGTCATGGCAGAGCTTTCTCTTCAAATGCCAAATATCCAATAGGGTAATCAAATCCCAGATTCCAGACACTGGAGAATTAATTAAATTAAGCACCACAGACCACGGTTCTGAGTAGCCAAACCGATCCAAATGTCTTGAAAACATATAAATCATGACACTCTAGCTCTTCAAGTCCGGAAACAAACTTGAGTGCCTTAGAGATAATAGAAGTATCTCCTGAAAACAAAACAAAACAACCCGCCCCTGGGGCTAGAGAGATAACTCAGTGGTTAAGAGTACTGACTGCTCTTGTAGAAGACCCAAATTTTGTTCCTAGAGCCTACATAGAGACTCACAACCATCTACAACTCCAGTTCCAGGGAGTCCAATGTTTTCTTCTGACTTCTAAGGGCACCAGACATGCACGTGGTGCACAGACACACATGCAGACCAAACCAAACCAAACCAAACCAAACAAACAAACAAAAAAAAAAAAAAAAAAAAAAAACTTCATCCACAAAAGCTAAAATAAATCTTAAAAAAAAAATAAACAAAAACTATTCTCATCAGACATCTGGGAGAACCAAGGTCCAGAGAAGTGAAAGGGCTTGATGAGGTCACATAATGGAACGTGACAGGGCCAAGAGAGCTCACCTCCTCTGGCTTGTAATTCAAGGTTATTTGTATTTATCATAACTGTCATTGCAGTAGGTAGGGGTGGGAGTCAAATCAGATGTCCTTCGTGCCCTCTAAAGCTATTCTCACGTTGCTCCAGAATATTCTACATCAACCCGAGCCTGTGGGAGAGTCTACATAGTACCTGTCATTCTTAGTCGGGAGGTCATGAATTTTTCTTTGACAGGAGTTTTGAATATAGCTATCTCCATATTTTCAAAGGAGTCCCTTACACAGGAAAAACTAAGAATCAGTGAATTAGAGAATGGCTGTTACTACCCACCAAACCCCCACCACCACCAGGGAGCAAATTTGGGAGAAGGATGACTTTGGATGCACAGTTTGTACCAGCTACTCAATTCTGCCCTTGTACTGTAAAACCAGTATTGAATATACACAAGCAGACACAGTCTGTACCAGTAAAACTTTATTAACAACATATTATAGGTTCAACCCAGCCCAGCCAATTGTTTGACCTCACCCAAAGTGTGTGATTGGCCTCCTTCCCTTCACAGCAGATCCTGTAGATATCAGGGAATGAATGGCCCCTGTGTTCCTGCTGTGGATCCAGCCCCCATCCAAGAACAATCCAGGATGAGAAGCACAAGAGTCTGTTTCACTTTTCCATTAAACAATGACAGGTTCTTTGAATTTCTAATTGGAAACTTTCACACATCACTTGAGGTTACTGCAACTCACTTCCTGCCACCCGCTTACTGTGTATTTTGAGCAAAACTGTGGGGAAGGGCGAGTCTGCCCTTTGGCCTCTGGCGGTTGTCTGGAGTGCGCTGTCCTGACTCACGGGTACACAGGCCACAGGAGAGTAGCTCGCACATTCCTCCCTGGTGGCAGAAAGTTCTGACTGCCTTCATAACTGGGGTCTAAACTAAGATCCCGAGACCAAACACAGCTAGGAAGGAAGTGCAACTCTCCCTCCTCTGTGAGTTAGATCTGTGAACCTAGCGGTGGGGCATCTGTCCTTAGCTGGCCCTCTTTCTTGTGGGAATCCCTACCCTGAAAAGTTGCTCCATTCTCCCACAGTTCTTTGGTCATCTACATTTCTGAAAAATCATCCATTCTTCATGAAGACAAAGAAAGCGACGGGGCAGATCCCTTGAGCTCCGCCCAGCTGCAGTCAGTGGCAGAGAGGCCACAGTCAGTCCTCACACAGAGAGCTGGTGGAATGTGATCTCTTCTGTGGCTGGCATTCTGAGTCTTCCCTGCAGAAACCCCACATCCCAGAACCCAGATACAGCTGCTTCTCTGTGTCGTTGCACACCTATGTTCACATTTAAGCACTGGGACATCTATAAACACACGTCTCTTAGTGTCCTCCCAGTGAAATGGGATGCAAGGAGATGAAGCAGGGTGCCGAGGCTGTGGTCTATATCTCCTACCAAGCACAGTCCCATCTGCAGAACTTCTGGAGAGCTGGAGCCTGCCCTCTCTGCCTTTTTCTACTTCTACCAGAAGGCTTCTCTTAGCCTTCCCATGGAAAATCTCAGAGCTGGCCACTTCCTGTTTTTGTTTTGTTTTCCTGCCCTACTGGTGTACCCTTTGACCTTCTGTCCTGTGTCAAAATCCTTGTCCTGAACTGAGAACAAGGCACAGGCATGCGTCCCAGCACCAAGGAGCTGGCTCAGCAACTGGAAAAGGAAAGACCCAGTAGGCCCAGCTCATTCCTGCCTACATGCCTGTGGGTTGAGACGATGGCTTCTCTCAAGTCCTGAGTCATTGCCTCATCTAAAAAAAAAAAAAAAAAAGGCTCATGGGGAGGGGTGTAGGAATCCAGAAGGATCTGTAGGCAGTTGGTGTTTTTTTTTTTCAGCGGTACAGCTACTGGTTAGCTCCTGCAAGCAACACTAGTGAAACTCTACCTCCCACCAAATGGAAAGATGGAAAAGAAGGAAGGGGCCTAGTTGGGCAGAGGAAGGGGCTCCGTGGGAAGGGAAGGGGATGAGAGAGGGTAATGGAGGTGACTGTGATCAAAATAACATATATACATATATGAAAATATTTATATGGGGCTAGAGAGATGGATCCAACGTTTAGCATACTGCTCTTGCAGAGGACCTGAGTTCAGTTCCCAGCACCCACACAGACGTTGACAACCCTCTGTTCCAGGGAACCTGGCGCCCTCTTCTGGCCTCTTGAGGCACTGCACACGCACATGCACATAAACTCTCAAAGGCTCATACCCGTACAAATTAAAAATAAATAAATCTTTAAAAGGTAAACCAAGAAAATGTTGTAATGAAACTCATTAATGTATGAAATTAGTATGTGCTAATTTTAAGACCTTTTTAAAAAGCAGATGAGAATACAAAGCTTTAGTTTTGGGCGTACTCACCTACACTAAATGCAAATTTAAGTAAACATTTGTTTTTGTATCCTGACACTCCTTGACTCACCCACATTTGGTGCTTTACGATCTCTTTTCCTTTGCTTTCCCCATTGGTACCTCCAGGAGCATGTACGTTCCTTCTTTTCTACAACACTTGTCCCCTTAGCCTGGCCCTGCATTCTTAGCATGTTTGGAACCCGCAGGCGCTGGCTAGGGATCACTCTGCTTTAGCTGCAGAATGGATTCTTTGCCTTATTTCTTCCGTACCTGCCCCAGGCACAGACCAGATGCAGACAGGACCACAGAAGACACACCAGCAGAGCCGAGGACAACCCCTCGCCCCTCACCCCCCCCACCCACACACACACAGGCAGAAACTCTTGCTAAACGGGCCCGGGAAACCCCAGAGGGAACATGTAAAACAGCCCATGAAGGGTTATACAGGGAGTTTCCACCATTTACACCAACCAAGAACGAGAGCAGGCAGGCGGTCAAACTCTGAAGTCCCAAAGTTTGAGAAGGGTCCACCGAGGGAAGCAGCTGGGGGAGGCCAAGCTTTGCTGTTGGTGGTATCTGCGATGCATTTTTCCTGCTGGAAACAGCCTGTCTGGGTCTTCCTTTTTCATGGAAAGTTCCAAACACAGTTTTTGCTCATCATCTCCTGAGGCACCCCTCAATAACATACTAAATGTCTAGGGGAACGGAGGATACTCTTGGGAGGTGCCAGAATCAGCTACAGAGTCACCAACAGAGGATGAGTCTGGCCTCAGAAACCATGGTGACACCCTGTGTTGAGTGACCTGTGCATACACCTCTCAGAGGGGCAATGTCAAGTTCCCATAGGGGAAAAGAGACTGATTTATTCTGTTAATAACAGCAAAGGCCTTCAACTGTATAAACGTCACTGAGAAGAAAACCAAAAACAAAACAAAACATTATCCTTGGTTGAAAACATTGTCAGCCCTTTTAAAAAGTCAACTGGAGATAAAACAGACAGTCCTCTGTAAAAGTCTCTACAAGAGCCACACCTTGAGATATCTGAAGCTGGCCTTCCTCTACAAACACCCCCAAGGTTTGCTTGCCTTAAAGAACAGCTAAGAACAGAAAGAGCAGGAGGAATGGCCTCAGCTCTGCTAGGTTTCTTGTACTGGTGACCAGATCAAAGTTCTGCACCAGGAAGAGGAGAGAATTCATTTAAGGTGGGCCGGGGAGATGGCTCAGTGGTTAAAAGCACTGGCGGCCCTTGTAGCAAACCAGGGCTTGATTCCCAGCATCTGTATGGCAGCTCACAACCGTTTGTAACTCCAGTTCCAGGGGATCTGACACCCTCTTCCAGCCTCCATGAGCACTGCACACATGTGATGCACAGACCTAGATGCAGGCAAAACACCCAAATATGTAAAATACAAATAATAGATAGATGACAGATAGATAGATAGATAGATAGATAGATAGATAAAATTATTGTTATATAATGTTGTCTTAAGGTGTATTACTTTTGTTTATGCTGCATTTGTTTAACCCTGTGAAGCTATGTTACTGTGCCTGTCCAAAACACCTGATGGTCTCATAAAGATCTGAACAGTCAATATCGAGGCAGGATAAAGGATAGGTAGGGCTGGCAGGCAGAGAGAATATATAGAAGGAGAAATCTGGGGTGAAAAAGATCAAGGAACGGGAGAGGAAGGAGGAGGACTCCAGGGGCCAGCCACCCAGCTACACAGCCAGCCATGGAGTAGGAGGAAGCATAAGATTTACATAAGGAAGAGAATGAGAAAAGCCCAGAAGCAAAAGGTAGGATAATTTAAGTTAAGGAAAGCTGGCAAGAAACAAGCCAAGCTAAGGCTGGGCATTTATAATTAAGAATAAGCCTCCAAGTGTGATTTATTTGACAGCAGGGTGGTGGGCCCCCCAAAAGAGCAAAAACAATGACAAATTATTTTTTTTAAAGAATGCATTTAAGTATAAAATTCGCACAGTATAAAATTCGGGGCTCTGGCTTCTTTCAAAGAAGTGTTGGTCGAATAGTACAGATGTGGAAGCAACTCAGTGTTCATCTTTGGAGGACTGGGTAAATGAAGATAGGTGGACATCTGATGGAGTCTTGTTTGGACCTCAAAAGGAAAGATGTCTGTCACTTGCTGCTGTATAGATGGACACCGAAGACACTGTCCCGAGTGAAATAAGCCAGACACAAAGGGAAAGAGCGATACGATTCTGCTTACACAAGGGACCAAAAATAGTCAAATTCGTAGAGACAGAGAGTAGAAAGGTGGTTTCCTGGACTGGCGGGGGTTGGGGGAGGTTGTTTCATGGGTACGGTTTTTCAGTTTTGTAAAATGAAAAGGTTCTAGAGATGATTGGTAGGGTCGAATGTGCATGTAGTTATAACCCCTCCTGCCTGTACCCTGAGAAATGCTGACCATGGTGAATTTTGTGTCCTGTGCATCTTACCACAATTAAGAATGACTATAGATTAACATTTTTGAACATTTTTGGGATAGAGAATGATGGGAGGGCTAGGCTTGCCCTTCTGGAGTCACAGGGGCTCAGCACTGAGACTTAATTGCATTTAGAGCCCGCCTGTGGTCTTGAAGGCACACTCCTGCTTTTCTGCTTCAGCTCAATACTGGGGCTTCCTCCACCTCCACCTCCATGGGGGTTGGGGGACAGCTCTCTGTGTTGGGGGAGCAGCTCTCTACATTGTCGGACTGTCCCAACAGCTCAAAGATGCAGGGTTTACGGAGTCTGCTCTCTGTCAGAAGCTCCTAGTGGACTTGGACATTTTGACCACTGCATGTAGATGAGGCTGGAGGTGCTCAGTTTATCCTCTCTGGAAGTGATCTCACAGACGAGGTGAGCTTTCACAGAACTCCTTTGACTTCTGACTGGAGGTCCTGCAGGTACTGTTCTCTCAGCATGCACCAGACAATCAAGGTCTTTGTCTCGCCCCTTCACACACAACAATGCCATTCTCCCAGGTGAATACCTGGGTAGAAGGACTATGCCAGCCAGATCTGAAGTTTAGGGGTTTCTAGTCATTTGCGATGAGGTGGTCTTGACTTAAATCTCTGAGGCTTGAGGCAAGTCAGCAGGCTTCGGTGATGGCAGCCACAGCATTGGTTTCTACCCCAAGGCCTTCATGCATGTTCTCCCCCTCAGCTGCAAACTCCTAGGCCTCAGAAGCAACCAACCCTTCCCACACCTAGATCTTGGACTTTCAGTCTCCAGACCTGTGACAGTAGATGTCTGTTGTTTAAACTACGTGGTCTCCGTACTTTCCTTCAGCCCCATCAGGAAATAAATACTGGGAAGTGATTGAGGCTCCTGGCGGGCACGGTGGCTAACTTCCACTAGAGAGACACTTTGAGGATAAAAGGGGCCTGCGCCACAGAGGTCTAGGGGTGGTGACTGAGGCGCTGCCAGTGCCTTGCTAACACCAGCTATAGACTTGATTTGGGTTGACAAGGCTTGGAATTTAGTGGAGGTGAGGCTCAAGAGATTTCCCCCAGAACCAGAGTGAATGGCATTGTTGCTTGTGAAGGGACAAGACAATGACCTTGGTTGTCTGGCGCATGCTGAGAGAACAGCACCTGCAGGACCTCCAGTAGGAGGCCAATGGAGATCAGTGGAGCTCACCTCTGCATGTGCCTGTGAGGACACTTCCAACAAGGATTAACGGAGTTGGGGACACCCACCCTAAATGATGGATGGCACCATGCCACAAACTGGGGGGCCTGAGTGGAACTGAGGGAAGAGGAAGCTATTTCACGGGTGTTCTCTCTCTCTCTCTGTCTCTCTGTCTCTCTGTCTCTCTCTCTCTCTCTCTCTCTCTCTCTCTCTCTCTCTCTGCTTCCCGGTCACCACAATGTCCCTGTCACCATGATGTGTTGAGTTCTCTGGATCCATGAAGTAAAACGACTCCTTCCTCCCTTCATTTGTCCAGTCAGGTCATCTTGTCACAGTGACAAAGTCTGACTTAATGTGGTCCTTGGATCCAGGACTAAGACACCTTAAATAAGAGCCTAACAAAAGACTCTCAGTGTATACCCAAAGGACGGAGGGTTTAAAAAAAAAAAGCAGCAAAATAGAGTTAGAGAGGTGGCCCAGTCAATAAGCGCTAGCCTTCCAAGAGTGAGGACCTGAGCTTGACTCCCAGAACCCATGTAAAAAGCTGGGCATTGTAGCACACACTGGGTCTACTCCCTTGGTCAGCCCAGAAGACCCACCACATCCCCTCTAATTCCTCTCTGTGGTGGTTTGAATGAAAATGGCCCCTGTAGATTCATGGTGAGTGGCACTATTAGGAGACCTGGCCTTGTTGGAGGAAGTACATCACTGGGGATGGGCTTTAAGGTTTCAGATCATCAAACCAGGCCTAGTCTCTCTTCGTGCTACCTGCTGATCCGGTTATGGACTCTTACCTCCTTCTCTGGCACCATGTCTGCCTGTGCACCAACATGCTTCCCATAATCATGATGATGGACTAAATCTCTGAGCTGTAAGCCAGCCCCAATTAAATATTTTCCTTTAGAAGAGTTGCCCTGGTCTTAGACTTTCTTCACAGCAATAAAACCCTAAGTTAACCTTGGGTTAACTCAGCTTCACAAAGTCTGTGTCATTGTCCCTTCCTGCCACTGGCCTCAGGAAGCCTGGGGGACACCTCTAAACAGATCTGACTCCCAGGGAATGTGTGCAAGCAGGTTCCAGAAAGAATATTGCTTGGGATCTAGCTCAGCTGGTTGAGTTCTCATCTGAGACGCATGAAGCCCTGGACTTGATCTCTAGTACCACATAAACCAGGCATCGCACACATGGAAGGCCAGCCTTGGCTTTGTGAGACACTGTATTTTCTTTAAAAATTAGAAAGAAGAGAAACATTCTATCCTCAGTCACCTGTCACTGCATCCTGAGTAGGAGATCAATCCACCTTTCCTGTGGCTTCCCAGATGAAGGCCAAGAGACCAGCAGGGACACCTCTTCCCTCTTCCCACACGACACCCCGTCCTGCTGTCCTCGGGGGTAACATCTGTGACATTTCTGGCTCTTCCTTTGTCCTCCACACTGTCTCTACAGTCTAGAGCAGTGAAGGCAGACTGTGGCCTCTGATCAAGGACCCTAGGATGCACACCCTGCTCTTATTCATAAGGTGGCTGGAGGGACAACATGTCACCCATAGAGAGTGAAACTTTTAGTGGGCAAGTGGGCGGACACCTTGCAGAATCTCACATTTTGGGGAACCTAGTAGAGTGGCTGCATGGGGGAGGAGACTACCTGAGAGACTGAAATATCAACATCCCCCTCAGGCCCACATGACTGACATTCTAAAGATGACCAGGGTACAGCTGTACCTCTGCAGTTGTCCCTACTGGAGTAACATTGCAGGAATCAGCTGTCTCGAAGTCTGTATGTCTCTAGATCTTCAGAGCCAAGAGGCCACAGATCCTGCAGGCTGGCGCCTGGCTGCCTTGTGATGTGTCCTGGGTCTCATGTCCTACCTACTCCACTTCCTGGGTGTTGCCAGCCAAGGGCTCTCTGGGGAAGGCCAGGAGATGAAGATGCCTCAGATATTGTCACCCTGTATCAGCCTTTATTTGCACCATATAACATCACGGCCCATTGCATTCTTCTCCTCAATACTTCTAATTCCCTACCATAGTGAAGTGAACTGCCATGGAGAAGTCTCTGCAGCTCCCAGTGCCCACAAATCACAGCTTTCTTTCACCCAAAGGGGTACCTGCTAGCCTTGCCTTTGTTCCCAGGCTGTTGGGACTTGAGCGAGTCTCTGGGGCTCACCTTGGCTTCCAAGGTGAAGGAACTTGGCCTGGGTCCCTTCCTGAGTCTACTGCCTTGGGCCTTGGTTCTTCATGTGGAAGTCTGGCCTTACAGCTCCTCCACCTACCTTCCAAATCGCCTCTTCTGAGAAACCAGGTAACACATGCCTATCACCTCAGTATTCAGGACGCTAAGGCAGAAGAATCATCTCGGGTTCAAGACTAGTGTGGCCTGTTGAATGAAAATGGCCCCACAGGTGCACAGGGCCTGGAATTAGGAGGCATGACCTTGTTTGAGTAGGCGTGGCCTTGTTGGAGGAAGTATGTCACTGGGGGGAGGTGTTTTGAAGTTTCAGAAGCCCAAGCCAGGCCCAGTGTCACTCTCTCTTCCTGCTGCCTGCAGATCCAGATGTAGATAGAACTCTTCCCTCTTCGGTACCATGTCTGCCTGTGTATTGCCATGCCTCCTTCCCACCATGATGACAATGGACTGAACCTCTGAACTGTCAGCCAGCCCCAGTTAAATGTTTTCCTTTGTAAGAGTTGCTGTGGTCATGGTGCCTCTTCACAGCAATAGAAACCCTAACTAAGACAAACTAGCCTGGGCTTTGTAGTGAAACCCTGTTCCAAAAAACAGCAGCAGCAACAACAACAAAAACAATCATACAGAAACTAACCTGAAGTACCCAATATTAACCAGCTAGCTTATACGATCTTTTTAATTGTTAATTTGGGGAGTGTGTGTGGCATGAGCATGGACAACCAGCAGGAGTCAGTTCTCTCCTTCCCCGGGTGAATCCCAGGAATCAAACTCAAGCCATTAGCTTTGATGGCAAGTGTCTTATCCATCAAACCATCTCTTTGACCCCCTACTAGTTTTTAGGCTGGTTAAGATGGCTTGTGCCTATAATCCCAGCATTCTGGAGGCTGAGGCAGGAGGATCACTTCCAGTTAGATCCAGGCTGAGCTATATAGTAAGTTCGAGGCCAATTTAGACTACAGAGTGAGACCTCCTTGTCCTGGAGTGGTTCAGTTCCTGGTCTGCAGAGTCTCCGCAGGCCCTTCCAGGATGCTGCAAGGGCCTGAGAGCACCCTTTACATGCCTCCCTTCTGTGGGCTCCATCTCCTTCTCTGTCCACCACAGCTTACCAAGTTTCCAGCAGATCTGACACACTCACAGCCCGTGCAATCTGCTGTTCTCATTGCCAGATGAGCTCTGGTCCTGCTTAGCCTTAACATGATGCCTCAGATGAAACTCCCTTGAAGGCAGCCTTCACGCTTTCCTAGTGGTTTCCAGTTCATGGCCACCTCTTCACTGGAGCCTCACCAGACCTTGATGACGTGGGTCACACCACAGGATAGTCAACCCTTGGGAATGGGAAAGAGTGCCAGAAGCCACAGAGCTAATGGACAGCAGACCTGGGCCCAGAGCCTGGCCTCCAGACTCTGAGGCCATTGCTCTGTTCTACAGTTCATACTTCGACCGTGTGAGTCTATGGGGCTGTGAACACCACTACCTGCAGCAGTCAGAGGGCATGGGGTGGACTTGTGGATGCACCCCAAGAGTGAGAAAGACAGGAGAGCCTGCTCTTCGTCCAGTTGGCTGATGGAGTCAGCTGGATTACTGCATACTCAGCTGCTCTGGCTTGAGTGACAGATGTCCCCCACAGGCTTGTGCATTTGAATACTTAGTCTGCTGCTAGTGGTGATGTTTTGTGAGCTTGTGGAGCCTTCAAGGGCAAGGGCCTAGCAGAGGAAGTGGGTCACTAGGAGTGGACCTTGAGATTTAGAGCCTTGCCCTTCTTCCCTGTTCTGGGTCCACCCTCTGCCTTTTGGTCCTCTGAGACAGGACCAGGCAATCTGATGCTCCTGCCTCCATTCTTTTGTCTGCTGGGCTAGAATGTACCCTCAGCTCAGGAGCCAAGACTAATCTTTCCTCCATTCTGTCCCTTCAGGAAACAGAAAAGGGAGCTGACAGCACAACCATGCCATGTTCCTCTGTCCTTTTTCTCATTTCAGCCTGAAGGATCTGACGGCTGCAGGGTGCTATCCATTCATGTCAGACTGGCAAAGTTTCATATTCAACAGGGGGCCTAACACCACCTTCCCACACTCCCATCTCCACCTCCAAAGGCAGCAAAGCCGATGTAACAGCAGAAGCCAAAATGAGGGTGGGAGCCAGGGGCTTCCTCCCGCTGCTCGGCTTATACACGGTGAGCCAGAATCAGAGTAGAGGCATCCTCCATGGTCCCTGATGGTGACAGGTGACATGTCTGGAAAAGGACTCAGACTTCCATGTCCTGTCAGTGCTAGAAACTGCCCTGCTCATCAGCACACAGTGCCACCCTTCACTCATGGGGGCCTCGTCTCTGCTGTGGTTCACACCCTGAAACCTACACATTTCTCAAAACTCTGACGTCTCTGCCACACAGAAATTCATGCAATACTGGCTCTCAGAGGGCACAGGTTTTCTTTCCTTAGGAGGACCAAAGGAGGGTCCAGGTCAGTCATGACAAATTAATCAGTCTTGCCAAGTATTTTTAAAGAGAGAAAAGAAATAGAGGGGAGGGAAGAGGGCTGGAGAGATGGCTCAGCCGTTCCAAAGGCTAGGCTCACAACCAAAAACATAAGAGGGAAGGGAAGAATCACAAAGAACAGAGGGGAGGACAAGAAGAAGAGTCATCGTTTTGTCCACTTGTGTTTCTTCGCTTTCAGAAACACTGCTTCTATCTGTCAGAGTACTTAGCTGGCGGCTTTCAACTGGAGCTTCCTGGAAAGAAATAGAGGGTCTGGGGAGAAAGCTCCTCATTAGGCAAACTGATTGCTGTGCAACTTTGAGGACCTGACATTGATCCCAGAACCCACTTAGAAAAGGCAGTGGTGGCAGCATGCACCTGTCACCCCAGCACTAATGAGGTGGACACAGGCAGCTCCCTGGGGCTTTCTGGCCAGGCAGCCTCATGGGATCAGTGAGTTCTAGGCCAGTGAGAGACACGGTAGACTGAGATTTCCCCAAAAACATGAGCCAAAATAAGCACTTCTCTTAAGTGTTTCTGTGAGTATTCTGTCGCAGCGACAAGAGTAACTAATACAGCTTGCTTCAAGGTTTAAATCCTTGTGCACTGTTGGTGGAGTGTGAGCTGATACAGTCACTATAGAAAACAGTATGAGCCAGAGTATGGTGGCCGACGACTGTAATCCCAGCATTTGGGAGGCAGAGGCAGGAGGGCAGAGATTCAAGGCCATCTTCAGCTATATTAGGGGGTTCAAGGCCAGCCTGGGCTTCATGAGAGCCAATGGGGAATGTTTTATGTTGTGTATTTTACCACAATTTAATTTAATTTTCATTATTCTTGTGTGTATGGTGTATATGTGTGTGGGCCCATGTGCCAAGGCATACACATGGAGGTCAGGGGACAATTGTGGAGTCAGTTCTCTCCTTCCACCTGCACATGGATTCAGGGATCAAATTTAGTCCACCAGGCTGTGCAACAAGCACAGCTGAGCCATTTCACTGAAGTCCTGCCTTTAAACTTTTTCTTCAACTCTTTACTTAACAACACCTAGAAAAACTTTTCATGTAAGGTAACATTCATCGCACACACACACACACACACACACACACACACACACACACACACACGACCCTGAGAGAACACGCACTACTCTCCCTAGGCAAGCCCAAGCTTTTTACTTCCAGCCTTGCCGCTCTCTCCTGATCTCCACTCTGCCCTAAAACCTCACAGACCCCTGTGCAGATAGCCACCAAAAGCAAAGGCAGGCCCTGATAGTCACACCCCACACAGAGGTCTCAGATCCAAGGGCAGGATCTGGGATGTGGCCCAGAGCAGCCAGTCATCTGGGGCCCTCACAGAGAGGCGGCTCTGGAGATAGCTGGACCGGGAGGGTAGCCACCTGCCACCTGCCACTTTTCCTCTGAGGATCTGTTTGCTGAGCTACAAAAGAGAAGCCACCAACTGGACAGGGTAGCATGGCCTCACGGCCATACCTGCCATGAATCTTCACAAACACGGTGACGTCATGGGGCATGGTAGCACATGCCTTTAATCCTAGAACTCAGGGGTTCAAGGCCAGCCAGGGGTACATGGTGAGATCCTGTCTCAAAACAAACAACAAAAATCCCCAGAAAACTCTGAGCTGGGAAATTATTGTATTTCTTTGTGTTTAGCGTGTGTGTGTGTGTGTGTGTGTGTGTGTGTGTGTGTGTGTGTGTGGTGTATATGTGTTTGTGTAGTGTGTATATGTGTGTATAGTGCATGTGTATGTGTCTGTAGTATATATGTGTAGTGGGGGGGGTTGTGAGGGGTGTGTTGGGGGGGTATTTGTATGTTTACATATGTGCCAGGGCATATATGTTGAGGACAGCTTGCAGGAGTTAATCTCTCCTTCCGCTATTCCAGTGGTTCTCAACCTTCCTAATGCTGAGACCCTTTAATACAGTCTCATGTTGTGGTGACCCCCCAGTCATAAAATTATATTGTTGCTGCTTCACACCTGTCATTTTGCTACTGTTATGAATCATAATGAAAATATCTGATATGTAGATATCCAATATAGGACCCCCCCAAGGGGTCATGACCCACAGGTTGAGAACCATTGCACTTGTCCCTGGGCTGGAAGTCCAGTAGCCAGGTTCAGCAGCAAGAACCTTTACTGACTAAGCCATATCTCCAGCCCTGAGCCGGAGACTTTTAATTATCCCCCCATTTTATAGGTAAGAAAACCCAAAGAAAACACACACACACACACACACACACACACACACACACACACACACCACATCCTTTTCCTGCAGTCATGTAGTCATACAGAGCAAAGCCTGGATTTGAACCCCGCACACTGACTCCTGTTGGTCAATATTCATGTTGCCTCTCTTGTTAACAAAACCCCCAACTCCAAAGCTGACAGCAAAGGTCCTAAAAACAGCTTGTTGGGTAAGTTGTCTACAGTACTGGGTAGTAGGAAAAGGGGCAAGGAGAGCCACTAAAATCCCTGAGACATGGAGCCCCAGACATGCAGCTCCCCAAAACTGATGGTTTATTACAAGATGCTGATTGATGAGAACACGTGGGTAAAGGGCACATCAGATAACGTCACACATTTGCAGAGCCACTAAGCTGTCACTCCAGTGGTCTAAATCTGGACTTCCACGAGGACAGATCACCCCACAGGACAGCACCTACGGGCCATTGCCAGAAAGCACCTGGGCAGCTTGTGTGGGAGAACCAGCTAGAAACCAGTGAAGCAGAAGAAGGTGAAGAAGTCAGGGGGAAGCTGGAGCCTCTGACCTAGAGAAGATACATGGGGGGTGAGGACCAAGAGGAGCCATGCCAAAAGGTACCCCAAAGTGCCCCAAAGAGGGTGAGGTGCTGGCTCCCCTGGGTGGTTGTAGCCCAGGAAGACTCTAGACACAGAGCCAAGCTGGGATGCAAAGGCTGAATTGCAGAGGTCTTTCATCCAAGCCCACCCTGTCTGTAAGAGGGCCAGGGCAACAGGCCTTAGGCATGAGGGAGTGCTGGAGAATGTGACTCCCCAGGGTCAGGTCCAGCTGTCACCACACCTTGGAGGGAAAGGCCATCTTAAAATAGAATTTTAGAACAACACATATTGGATATCAAGATGCAAACAGCGAAAATAAATGGTGGTTTCTTAGCTGCCCCCGAGATGACAAGTTAATGTTCTCTAGACTTCTATCCATGTCAAACTCAGCTGTATCTTTCTTTTCGCACCTGTGTAGTTTATGTGTGTGTGTGTACATTCATGTGTATCAACATGTGTGAGAAGGAGCATATGTCCTCACATGTCTGTGGAGGCCAGAGGCTGACATCAGATGTCTTCCTCAGTGGCTCTCCACCTGATTATTCAAGACAGTCTTTCACTGATCCAGATCTCACCAGCTGGCTAGACTTAGCATAGCTGGCCAGCAAGCCCCAGGTGCCCCTCTGCCTCAGCCTCCTCAGCATGGGGCTTGCAGACAGGTGTGTGTCACCACACACAGCTCTTGTTCTGGTGACACTGGGGATCTAAACTCAGGCCCTCACATTTGTGCAGCAAACATTTCACTGAGCATCTTCCCAGCCCATCTTTACCGATGTTTTTACTGCATCAAAACATACTGTCTTGGCCATTCTGGAGAAAACTGTCTTCAACTGTAGGTAATACACATTGCCACAGCACTGTCTCCATAACAACCAGCCTCTCTCTTCAGCAGCTGTTATTGTGTTCCCAGCCACCCCCTCAACAATACCTGTCCCAACCCTGAAGTTTCTAACATCTTTTTGTTTTTAGAACCCAAGATTTAATCAGGCAAGGTAGCTCACCCCTGTAATCCCAACTTCAGGGGGCAGAAAAACTGGGCCAAGTTTGGGCCAGCCTGGGCTACATAGTGAAACTTCATCTCGAAAAAAACATCAAATTAAACTACATTTCAAATAAAGGTATTAAGGAAATAGGTCAGTCTGTAAAGCGCTTGCTATGCAAGAAGGGGGACCCAAGTGGGGTCCCCAGAACCCAGAGTTAAAAGCTGGGCATGGTAGCTCACAGTTGGAAGCTTCACACAGGGGAGGAGTCAAGAGCTGGACCCCTGGGACTCACTGAGCAGCCAGCCTAGCCTACTTGATAAGTTCCAGACTAGTGAGAAAAAACCTATTTCAAGGTGGACAGCAGCTGAGGAATGGCATTCAAGATTGGCCTCCGGCCCCCCGACATGCACACACATGTGTGTACACTCAGAAACATGAACAGTCATGCACATGTACACAAAAATGAGAATGAAGAGAATATTTAAAGATGGCCTCAGCAAGGGCCTTCTCCCCTGAAGAATGCTTACTACAGCATTTTCCTATGCTTTTTTTTTTCTTGAGTAAAGAGACAGAGGACGTCCAAAGCTTTGTTTCCCCAAACCAGAAAGACTGTGGGTGTCTCACAGAAAGCAGGAGGTTTTGGCATAGTCCCATGAGCAACTGGGGTTCCCCCACCCCTGCCCTCTGCTTCTTCCTCTCTCACCCCCTCCACATCCCTCCGTCAGAGAGCTGGGTGAAATGGGAGGCCTCTTTATTTTGCAGCCTGAAGGAAGCCCCCATTTTCCTGCACCTCAAGACTAGAAAGAGCTCCTGGGGAGCCCACATGAGCCCACTGTCAGGGGTTCAGAGAGAAGGCTGCAGGACACCCTCTCACACACAGCAACATCAACCCCTCTTTTGAGTCCATGGCCCAGGGCCAGCAGGCATGATTCTGTTCAGGTCCCTCTGAAGCCCTTGTCTGCACCTGCCAGCTTCCCAGACAGAAGCTACACTGTACGGTGAAGCATAGAAAACAGAAAGCCGTTAGCCCCCAGTGAATGTTATTTTTAATGAAAGTGGTACGTTTTGAGTCATAGCATTGAAACCAGGTCAGGAATGAATCATCAGAGAATCGACCACAAAGTCCTCTGGAGGTGATCTGCAGATGACTGCCATGTCACCAGCTCTGCACACGCCTCCACGAGATGCTGTCACACTGAAGCCAGGATGGGGCCACTGGGTGCCATGTCAGCTCAAATGATGCTATGTTGTCACCAATGGGATTCCCCGGCCTGGTGATGTAGCAGTCCCACCCACACAAGGAAGCTGCCATCATCCAGCTATGCCTATGATTACATCATCCTCCTGGCTCCCAGGTAGTGAGTCTCAGATGCTGGAAAGAGATAGAGGGACCAACTTCTCCCTGACCTGGACTCTACCTAGTGCCTACACATCCTCCTGGCTTTGGAGAGGCAGCCCAGGGGCAGGGAGATGGCTCAGTCAGTAAATGGTTTGCTACACCATCTTGAGGACCTGAGTTTGATCCCTGTAGCCAGAGGTTTTCCTGTGTCCTACCCGGTCCATAGCCACTCAGACCCAAGTAAACATGCAGAGGTTTATATTAATTAAAACTGCTAGGCCATTAGCTCAGGCTTCCTACTGACTAGCTCTTACACTTAAACTCAGTCCATTTCTGTTAATCTATATGTTGCCATGTTTCTCGAGACTTTACCTGTGTGCCATTACATGCTGCTCCCTGGATGGCAGGATGACATCTTCTCACTCAGCCTTCCTCTTCCCAGAATTCTCCTTGTCCGCTTATCCCATCTATACTTCCTGCCTGGCTACTGGCCAATCAGCATTTTATTAAAACAGTGTACAAAAGCATTATCCATTACAATTTAAATGAGTTACATAAACATAATACCTCAAATGAGAATAGAAATATGTATACAGTATAACAAAATTAACTATAAATTTGTATCAATAGCTAAAATCTATAGCAATGTAAAACATTTTAAGCAAGTTGTTCTTTAAAAGTAGGTTCAACAATCCACCCTTTTATCCTTTCATATCTATATCCTATGTTTTCATATCAGATCCCCAGCACCTACATTAAAAAGCAAGATAGAGTGGCATGGGCTTGTAATGTTAGCACTGGAGAAGCAGAGATGGGCAGAAGCAGGGGCAGGCAGATCCCTGGGGTTCACCAGCTTAGCCTGACACGCAAGCCCAAGCCTTTGAGAGACCCCACCTCAATAAATAAGTAGAGGGTTCCTAAGGAGCAACACTCAAGGTTGATCTCTGGCCTCAGAACACACATGCACACATATGCATGGACATGCACACATACAGGATACCAATGAACACACATACACACACATGAACAAACACACACATGGCAGCTCAGGGTGGGCTGCTGTGCTGGCTAATTTTATGTCAACTTGACACAGGCTAGAGTCATCCGAGAGGAAGGAACTCCAATTGAGAAAATGCCCCCATAAGATTGGGTTGTAAGCAAGCCGGAAGAGCATTTTCTTAATTAGTGATTGATGTGGGAGAGCCCAGCTCACTATGGGTGGGGTCTTCCTGGGCTGGTGGTCATGGGTTCTACAAGAAAGCAAGCTAAGCCAGATACGGGGAGCAAGCCAGTTGCACTCCCCCATGGCCTCTGCATCAGCTCCTGTCTCCTGGTTCTCACACTGTTTGAGTTCCTGTCCTGACTCCATTCAGTGATGGATGTGGAAGTGTCAGAACATACAAGCTGTGTTCAGTGTCCAAAGTTATACCTTGTGCTGGCATCCAAACTTGATCATGTGTAAGAGTCTCCCAGATGGTACTAGTTTTGGAGGCATAGAGGGGTCATGAAGAGCAGCTGAGCTTGGCACTGTGGGCGGCCAGGAGAGGCCACTGGGAAGGTGCAACTGGAGTAGCAATGGAAACCCCAGGACTGAAGGGGTCACAGAGAAAAATTGAAGCTTGGCACCATGGGGAGAGCCCAGGAGAGGCTATGGGTGAAAGTGCAACCCCGTTGCAGCAGAAGACCCCAGAATTCAGGAGATGCCAGCCATGGGATGACCACCAGGAACAACAGCAGCAGTGGAGTGGAGCCGGCTGGAGCCCAGAAGATAAACTGTGTGTGCTGCAGAGGCGGAGCCAGAGAAGGGACCCAAGTCCTTTGGAGGAGACCAGAAGATTGTAAGTGAATCCCAGATGTTAGACACTGAGTTATTTACACTGCTGGAGTCTGATTTTGTTTGTTCAGATTGTGCGTGTGCTCCGTTTCTTCTCTCTTGAAGTGAGAAAGTACTTAATTGTTTTTTTATCTGCAGGAGCCCACAGTTGAGAGACTTTGAATTTTAAAAGATTTTGGATTTTAAAAGAGACTTTGGATTGTTACAGAGACTGAACTTGGGAGGCAAAGACATGTAGATCTCTGAGTTCAAGGCCAGACTGGTCTACAGAGTGTATTCCAGGACAGCCAGGGATACACAGAGAAACTGTCTCAAAACAACAACAACAAAAGTATGTGTCAGATGGACAAGGGGTCAGTTGTACGGGATAATTTCATGTCAACTTGACACAAGCTAGAGTCTGTGGCTTAGCGACAGAAAAAGTTACTGTCTGATATTTTAACTATCGGCTCTGCCCTTCAGCACCCCCACAGTCAGCACCCCCACAGTCAGCACCCCCACAGTCGTCAGCACTCCCCGCTCAACTGTGACCTGGCAGGATTCCCAGTCCCACTGGCAACTGGCTCGGCTGTGGCCACAAAATGTAGGTTGTAACTAAGTCTGTCATTCTATCTACCAATAAAGACTCAGGAGTCAGATGTGGGGGTGAAAACCTGCTAGCTCAGAGAGGCCAAGAAGCAACCCGCTGACTTTTCTTTTGTCCAGAGACCCAGGAAGAGAAGCCTCTCTCTACTTGTTCCAAACCAAAAAGACCTCGGTCCCTCTCTACCACTCCTTCCTGTGCATCTCTCTATCTGTATGTTGTCATGGCTCCTCCTCACTCCTTTCTATGGCGAATTCCTTTCAACTAGTTCTGGCTCCGCCCCCTGATTCAAGGTTAATTTTATTAACACAGTCTCAGAGTTTCACAGTGTGATCAAATATCCCATAACATGAATAGGCTGGGAATATGGCTCAGTGGAAAAGTGCTTTCCACACAAGCATGAGGTCCTATAAGTCGAGCCAGGAATGGCAGCAGCACACATCTGTAATGCCAGTGCTCTTATTGCACAGTGGGAGGTAGAGTCAGGGTAATCCCCAGAAGTTCGAGGCCCAGCTAGCCTGGCCTATGCAATGACAAAGAAAGAGACTTGGTTTCAAACAATGTCGAAGGTGAGAACTGGCACTCAAGGTCATCCTCTGACCTCCATAGATGAGCTGTGGCATGGATTTGCCAGTACTAACAGAGAGACAGAAAGGAGGCAGGGGCAGCCTCTGCCCTCTGCTTTCAAGTCCTTAGACAGGCTAAATATTGTCCCTGGCCACTGTTGCTTCAAAGCTCTCCTCCTAGGACCACACTGAGGGTCAAGTGGAACCCGCCACACAGAAAAGCTAAGAGTTAGTTCTCTTCCATGAGAGCCGCCACAGATCACTCCTTTTTGGTGAGCTCTCTGCTGGCACTCTCAGCAAGGACTGAAGGCTCTTTTCCGGACCTCTTTGAATTGGAGCCAGCCTGTGAGTTGCTGTGGCCGATAAAATTCAATAGAGGTAACACCTCCTAGTAGCTGATGTGGCAGCAGCACCTGCCTGTAATCTCAACATTCAGGAAGCTGGGAAGGAGGGCTGCATATCTGAGAGCAGTGTAGGTTACATGGTAAGACCTCTCAAAAGAATAAACAAGGAATAACGCGGTAGCAGCGTGCGACCTCTAAGCCCTTACAACTTCTGTTTGTGCCTTCCAGGAATGTTGCCCCGGGCCACCAAAAGGAAGCTGGTCAGGCTGTGGAGAAGTGGGTGCTCTCAACCTGCCTGCCAACACCAGCTTCCAACACAGATCTGTCAGACCCCAAATCTTCACCTTGCCACAGCGCCCCCCAAGTGAGTGCTAAGAGAACAAGAAGTACCCCAAACAGCAGTTCTCAACCTGTGGGTCTCCACCCCTCATGGGGTCCAATGACTCTTTCACAGGGGTGGCATATCAGATATCCTGCATATCGGATATTTACATTGTCATTCATAACAGTAGGAAAATTACAGTTATGAAGTAGCAATGAACCATGTTAAAGGGCCACAGCCTTAGGAAGGTTGAGGAGCACTGCCCGGGAGGAAGCACGGGATCACAGTGAACAACAAAGCGCCTTTGGTTGATCTAGCAGGCAGCAAATTCTTCCTGAGACCCACAGGAAACGTCCTCTCCAGTCTGGGGTGCTGCACAGTCCTAGAGTACCTGCCCAGGGTGTGAAAGGCTCTAGGTTTCCTCCCTGGCACTGCAAACCATGATAAAGAGAAAGCCAAATGTCCTTTCCCTCTAAACAATTGTGTTTCTTCCCAGCCACACATACCTGCAGGTCAGCTATTGGAAATGAGAAGCCAATGAGAGTGGATGGGGCAGAAGCAAGGGCGGGCTGTGAGAGCCTCAGTCCACCAGCCAAACCAGCAGTGCCTTCCAGCCTAGGCTACTACTTACCCTCTGCCCCTGTGGGCCTTCCTAGTGCTCACAAGTCCTGCCACTTAGCACAGTTCCAGTGCACGCTCGAGATTATGTTTCTCTATTCCCCTGATCCATTTCCATCCCACCTCCATTCTCCTGGGTAAAACCAGAGGGATTTTTAAAATACGGGCCTCCTGAAGTTTACACTCTGATTTGCATTTGAAATATCCGTCATTAGAATGTGTGATAAAAGTCAAGAGAAGAAAAAAAAAAAAAAAAAAAACAGGAAAAGCAGGGGTGGAGAGTGAACACAAAGGGAGGGGGCAATCCAAGAAAGTTCTAGAGACGGTGGCACTCACGTCACCACTTGTGGGCTAAAGTGATAATTCCCCAAGACAGAGCCTCTCCTGGAGGACTTCATGAGAGCGTGGAGGCCAGTGGGCTGAGCCGTGATAAGCAGGGGGGGGCACATGATATAAAATGGGCTAAGTAGGAATCAGGGATTGAGGGAAAGGCAAAGGACATGCAGAGCCCTTCATAAAACTACGTGAGGAGATGCACTTTTGCCTAGAGGTATGAAGCCACTGAGAATCACAGGAAGAGCATCATGGGATCTAATGCAGGTTTGTAAGGGACCATTCTAGCTAACACACTGAATACAGACTGGAGAATATTCTGGGATGGTGCCTATAGCATCGTTTTTTAACACCTCCAAATTCCAACAAAAATAAATAAATAATTCAAGTAACAGAGAATAGCAGGAGCAAACTTCATAGATGATATGCCCCACATAAACAGCAGGCAAGGGCGAGTGAAAGGGCTGAGATGGGTGGAGGCACTTGCCACCAAGCCTGATGACCCAAGTTCAATCCCCCGCAGCCACATGGCTGGCGAGAGGAAAGTTATCCTCTGACCTCCATGTGTAAAACATGGCATGCTCGCCTGCTGTCTCCAAATAAACAAATAAATAAATGTAAATAATTAAAAGGTTCTTTAAATAAAAAACAAAAAAAAAAAAAACTTTAGATAGCCAACAAGGGACGGCCATGGTGGCACACACCTGCAGTCCCATCACTTGCCATGCAGAAGCAGAATGGCAAGCTCAAGTCCAGCCTGGGCTACCTAGCAAGACCTCAAAACTCCGAAGCCTAGGGATCTGGATGGGGCTCAGTGGTAGCACACTTGACTTTCATGAGCGAAGCCCCGAGGAGGGGAGGGTGGAGACCATAAATGACAGCTAGAAAACCTCAGAAGGGAACTTATAGAATTCAAGAAAGTATTAAGAAGGAAGGGACAAAAACATCCAGAAATAAGGATTAAGTTTTGGAAAAGCGAAATAAATCCAGACGATATTGACTTAAGATAAGCAGAAAGTATAAATGGGAACAAAACACAGCAAACGACAGGAAGAGAAAGAACTTAGAGGGATTTGAGAGAAAGGGCCAAATGTAGACGATGGGCAGAGACGAGCCAAGAGTCCCCCAAACAGAAAACCAAGCAGAGAGCAGAACCAAGTTAAAGTCAACCACTCTGGAAAACCTTCCGGAAGAAATGTCATGAATGTATGAAACTACAGAGAGTGAAAATAAACACACCGGAATATTTTCTGGTGGAGTTTTTAGATTTCAGAGAAAAGTATCAAACTACTGACATATGCAGGGATGTTTGGAGGACAGATCTGGGTTAGAAATCTATAATTAGAAATGGTCTGGTGAGGCAGAAACAGGTGGATCCCTAGGGAACTGGCCAGCCAGACTAGCCCACTTGATGAGTTCTAGGCCAGTGAGAGACCCTGTCTCAAGAAAACAAGATGAATGGAGCATTAAAATTGACACCTGAGGTTGATCTCTGGCCTCCACACATATGTGTATATGAACATACATATATGCACACATAAATTCAGATAGGACATAGCAAGGAGGGCTGGTATCTGACCCAAGTATCTGGGACTCAGCAGGGTAGCCTCAAAAGCCAGGGTGACTCCATAGCTGGGGTTTGGAGTCAACTGGATGCCTGACCTCTCAGGCATCTGGAACCTGGACTCCGCTGACTCAGAGGCCAAGCCTGCTGACCAGAGCCCTCATGTGGCTTCTCCATGTGCCTCAGCTTCCTCCCAGCACAGCCACCACAGGGTGGTCAAACTTCCCTAGTTACAGAGACTGAGAAGCAAGAGGCCCCCAAAACAAAACAGAAGCCGTATGGCCTCATGAGGCTTTGTTTCAGATACCACATAATGTCACAGCCCTTTTATTTACTGATCAAAGTCATCTCCAGTAGATGAGAAGGGGCATACACCTCATCTCTTAGTGGGAAAAAAAAGTCCTGCGGCTGTGTCCTGTGTGTGGCCAGGGACACATTCTCAGTGCTGTGATGTTCTTGCCAACCCTGCCTGTTGTGGAGATCGCTTACTTCTTTCGTGTCCCACTGCTGACCCATGCACAACTTGCTCTCACAGTCTCCTGCTTCTCTACAGAGGGCTCTGTAGTCGCAGTTGCTGGGGTACATTTGGAGTCTTTAGTAGATATGTTTAATGGCTGCTCTTTATTGCCAAACTGATGGAAATTTTGAATCACCTAGGAGGCACATCTCTGGGTATGTTTATGAGGGCATTTCCAGAGAGGCTTACCTTAAAATGGAAGACCCACCCTGAATGGGGATGGTCACCAGCCCATGGGCTAGGACCCCAGCTCAATAAAAACAGGAAGGGAGAAAACAGGCTGAGCCACACACAGCATTGTCTCTCTCTGACTCCAGACTGTGGGGACAGTGCCAACAGCTCCCTCCTTACACATGCCCGTCCACGAAGAAGGACTGCACCCTTCCCTGTCCTTCCTTGAGTTACCTTTGATGGGTACTTTGTCACAGCGATGGGAAAGCGGCTAAGACCGTTTCTAAACCTGTCAGCCACCCCTCTGCCATGATGGATGGTCTACCCCTGTTTTGCAGTCTGGTTTCTGTTAAGCCTCTACAGCTTCTTGTCAGGACTCTTAAAAGGGATAAATATATATTTCTGAATATTGGGGGGGGGGGAGCGCACAAACACACAAGTCGAGAGTTATTAAACAAGTCCCCAGTAGCTGCCTCACAATACTGCTTGATTGAAAATAATTGGACAAAGAAAATGAATTCCAGACCAAACTGAGTAGTTGTTTTCCTACATGGAAACAAATTCTTCTCCTCCCACCATCAAAGCCCCTAAAAATGCCACTAGGGGTATTGACTAATACTCACTTGGGACAGGAAATGCATGACTTTAATCTATAGACTTACACCTTTGGCCTGAGCTTGCTGGACACAGAGGATAACAAGCTCCTGAGGGGTGAGAATCAAATTCTAGAAGCTTCGTGACTGGCAACAAGAATTTTTCTTGGGTCAGCCCTGAGGCTGGGCATGGAATTATACGAAAAAATAAAAGAGGCAGCCCCACCTCCCAGAGGGAGACCAAACCAAGCTAAACAAAGCCCAAGAAAGGCCAGACCCAAACCCAGATCCCACCCACAAGCTCAAATGTGATTCCGGCTGTCTGGAAGCAGTTCTCAGACAGAACCTCGGGCGATGAATCAGTTTCCTCAGACACTGAGAGGATAAAGCTGTGGAGATGGAGTGCACTCGTCAGGAAGGGCTATGAGAACCCAGCAAAGCAGGGGTGGGGGGAGGGGGGAAGTGTACAGTGAGAAAAGCCACCGTGAATCCCCCGTCTAGACAGTGAGCCCAGAATGCCCAAGGAAAAGCAGAGGATAAGAATGAAAAGGACAGGTTCGGAGGAACCAGCTGGATGCGCCTCCAAAATGGGATGGGGGTTGGGGGGACTACACAAGACATCTGTGCAGTCAAGTTGCTCAAAAACACAGAGAAGGGGCTGGGGAGATGGTGGGCTTCTAACGTGCTTGCCTTGCAAGCATGAGGACCTGAGTTGACACCCCAGAACCCACATAAACCAAAAGCCATGGGGGTGGGTAGCATGTGCTTCTAATACCAGCCCTGGGGAGGTGGGGACAGGTGACTCCCTGCAGCTCTCTGGCCAGCCAGCCTAATCTGATCAGTCCCAGGCTCGAAGGAGAGACCTCTACCTAGAAAAAAATATGTAAGAAGATGGTCCCACACCCATAAATGTGGGAGAGGAAGTATCAGTGGGAAGAGGAGAAGCAAAGCTTTGGGTTGGATATGATAGAGCTTTTCCAGAGGACACAAGTTCTATTCTCAGCACCCACAAAGTAGCTCACAACTGTCTGTAACTCCAGTTCCAGGGGCTCTGATGCTCTCTTCTGGCCTCTGCAAGCACCAAGCATGCCAATGGTATACAGACATGCTGGCAGACAAATCACCCATACACATAAAATAAAAATAAATATAAATCTTTTGAAAAGATTGAAGTTAAAAAACAAGGTGGACAACATTTGAGGGATAACATCAAAGTTGTCCTGTGGCCTCCACATGGCATGTACACACATGCACATACACATAGACACACAAAAAGACCATACAACAAAATTGAGACAATTAAAAAAAAAAATAGAGACAGAAACACACATCTCCTTTTCCAATCAAATCACTTTATAAACATAAACAGTGTCTATCTATGTTCCTATAGCGGGGGAAGATTTCCAAGCAAGTCTTCTATACCAAGCCATGCAATGTTGTCAAAGCATCAAAGCAATACTTAGACATACTTTGTCTAAGTTGGGGAGATGGTTTGGGGATTGATAGAACTCAGAGCTAAGAGGGTAAGAGCTGGTTCTGATGCCTCACTGTGTACTTCCAGCCTTAAGGGAATGACTGTCAACAGAGAGAAGACCTTCCAGCCCATGAGCATGGATACAACAGCTTCCCTGTCCTCCTACCCAGGGAACTGGTGAATGACCTTTCAGAGGAAAGCACTGAAGAAGATTCGGGAGCTAGAGAAGCAAGTGGCAGCCCTGTGGGGAGCATCCTGCCTGCGATAAGGGGGTACAGTCCAAGGATTCCATGTTGGTGAGCGGGTATAGCCCACAGCAAGATGGGCTGTTCCGCTGGGCCAGAGAATGTTAGTATGGTGGCAGAAATGGGTAGAAATTGAAATGAAGGGGTGTGAGCTGAATATCAGAAACAGATGCCAGGCTGGGGGATGCTCTGTATGCAAAGCACTTGCTACACAATTATGAGGACCCAAGTTGAGATCTCCAGCACCCACATAGAAGCCAGATGTGGCATCCAAGTACTTGGGATGCAGACAGGAGCATCCCTGGGGCTCATTGGCCATCCAGCCTAGCTACAACAGTAAGCTCCCAGGTTCAGTGAGAAATCCTGTCTGGAAATATAAGGTGAAGGGTGATAAACGATAGCCAGTATCAACCTCCTCCCAAGAACAGATTGCACTCAGGGCTTCAGGATCAGGGAAAACACCGTTTTATGTCCTGGAAGGCCTTGGAACAGCCAGTAAGAGCAGCAGAGAGCTGAGGAGAGTCCCCTGGGAAATGGGTAATTACCACCCCAGAACAGCAGGATCATTGGTCAGGCTGGCTGCTACCCAAGTCCTAAAGGCTCCTGAGTCAGCTGCCCCTTCCTCCAGGAGGCGCCTGTGGCCTATGGCCCCTCAGGCACTGGGGTTTGCGTAACAGGCCTCCTGACATAATGGGAAACAAGTCTTTTCTTGGTGCTCTGAAGTCACTGGAAGTCATCAGAAAGGTTTCATGGGTGCCCTAAGTCAGAATCGTAGCCATGCACGGTAGCTCGGGCAGGCATGGTTAAGGGAGTTTGTTTTCCCTTCCCTGAGACTATGAGGTACATGTGTAAACACAGTCCTGGAAGGGCCCTTGTTCC
The DNA here is from genome assembly GCF_903995425.1 of Onychomys torridus. Classification (NCBI taxonomy): domain Eukaryota; kingdom Metazoa; phylum Chordata; class Mammalia; order Rodentia; family Cricetidae; genus Onychomys; species Onychomys torridus. The sequence continues at coordinate 89,171,764 of NC_050447.1, read as the reverse complement.
TACTGTTCTGCTCACCCCATCTCCCAGCTCTAACTCCTCATGTGTGCTGCTAACACCCAGGGTTCCAGTTGTGGTTCCTTACAGTATGAAACAGCCCTGGGGACTGAGGCCAGGGCAGGAGGCCATTGCCAAATCTGGAAGGCTGACCCTGGGCCCGGATGCAGGTTATTTTTACAACAGCCTCTGCCCCCAGACAGCCTGCCAACTCCTCTTACATGCCCTCCTCCATACACACTGCTCCCACCTGTGAGCTTTCTGTCACTGTCAGCCTCGGCGTGTCTAGTGTCCTTCATGCCAGGCTTCCTGTCCCTCAGTCGCTCACTGCTGAAAATCCGCTGGCAGAGTGAGCATGGAATGTTCTCTCAACCTCTGTGGAATCTCGGCAGTGGACATGAGCACCAAACCAGAAGTCCCCAGGGCCACTACCAGAGACCCCAGAGTGACGGTTTCTGAGGGCCAAAATAAGAAGACATGTGCAAGTGTTTTAGAGATTGGCCCTGAGCCTTAATTGTTCCATTCAGCATTTCAGGTGCCTGAATCTCGGCTCTACAGAATTCCCAATGTTGAGGTCATAGCCCAGCACCTCAGAGAGGGTCTATGTTTAGAAGAGGGGTCTTTAGCTCAATGACTAGGTTAAAATGAGGTCATTGAGGTGGGTCCCCTGTCTATGTGAATGTACTAGGGACCCTTGTCTGGAGAGATTGTGGGGTTCGGGCTGTGGTTCAGGCTCTGTCCCATCCCCAGTATGGGGGGGGGGGGCATTATTAGGCGGTCACAAAGAGGGACAGCTATGTACAGGCACAGGAGCCGAGGAGAAAGGCCTCAGAAGAAACCTAACCTACCAAGATGTCCCAGCAGGCAAAAAGTACTTCAGCTGATGGAGCCCCAAGTGCAGCCAGCCCTCAAGAGTTGTCCGCTGACTTCCACATGCTCACTGTGGCACACACGCCCACACTCACACACATATCATTCACCCAGTAATAATCATAAAAGTCCAATAAAAAATTCTTAGGATAGAAATCAAGCCTTCTGTTATAGTTTGGATATGCAACGCCCCCACAGGCCCATGTGTTTGAACACCTGGTCCCTGCTGCCAGCACAGGGGTGGGAGGTAGTAGAACCTTTGGGACTTGTGGTCTGGCTGGTAGGTGTAGGGCCAGAGGTGGAAGGCAAGATGACGGAAAGTTGCCCTTGATTCCAGCTTCTCTCAGATTCCTGATCCTTCAAGACAGAGAAAGCAACCTCGCCATGCCCCTGCTGCCACTGGCTGGAGCCAAATCTTTCTCCACTAAAACAAGCTAGATCGTCCCTTAAGTTGTGAGTCAAAAACCTCTCCTCCCATACTTGCTCCTGCCAGAGATGTGGACACGGTCTTGGGAAAAGTAATGAATACACCTGTGACACCTTGGCCTGAGACGTCAGCTTTCAGGACTTAAGCCACACAGGGCTGTGACAATCCTGGCAGACAAACACAGACATGCGCGCTGAGGGAAGAGTTAAGCCTGTGGGACCCAGACGACAGTGACAAATGCCCACCCTGACTTCAAGTACCTGAGACTCTCGTTGAAAGGAATCCTGCTTTTGTTTGATGGTGAATGGTGGGGGGAGACTTCGATAGGTGTCACCTCTATATTACTTAATACAGCATGTGCGCGAACACGCGCACACACACACACACACACACACACACACACACACACACACACACGGTGGGGAGTGGGGACAGGGACAGGGAGGCCCCTGTTGAAAGAAGCTAAAGAACCAAATGCCACCAGAAGTCTTAGTTGTCAAGGACAGCAAGGAAAGGCAGATGTCAGGGCCTCAGGGTAGGGACACTTGGCCTGCTATACCATTCCCTCCGTCCATTCTGAGGACAAGGACCAAGACATCGGAATCCTTGGGGGTAGTTGTTTTAGAAACACCTTGTTCTAAGCCTGGCCTGGGGGAGCAGGTTTGTCAGCTACCTGGGAAGCAGACGAAGGTTAAAGGCTACCTAAGCTACAGAGTGATTTCAAGGCCAGTCTGCACAATTTAGTGAGGATCTACCTCAAAAAATAAAAACAAAACAAAAAGGACATTTTTTTTTTTAAAGAGCTAGGCAACTCAGTAGCAGAGTGCTTGCCAGCAGGGGTCTCTGCAACCTCCACAGCCAGCAGGGAGATGATCCTCAGGAGGCCAGAAGGCAGTTCAGTTCCACACAACACAGTGGCCAGTGTTGGTTCAAACTTCTGGAGTCTGACCCTGAGTAGTTTACTGCAGGCATGTTTGAGCACAGCCAATTTGATGAGAACTTTCCTGGTGATAATCGGCTCAATACACTGTGCACAATAAAGCAAACGTAAATCTCCTGGAGGGACAAAGTAAGCTCAGTAAAGATCAGACATGACTACATCAAAGCTCTTTGTAAAGTACACGTGGACACCTTCCAAAAAGATGGCTTCTATGGATTGACGAGACAAACAAGCGTATGGTAAGTGTCTAAGGGAGGGTCTGGTATGGTCTCCCTCCACACAGTGCAAAGGTCACCAGGCTATTGACCATGTCTGTCCCCAGCCTACTGAGCAGAAAACAGGTTAGGCATTCCTTCCCTTGAAGGAACAACCCTGTGTGTTTAACAGTCTATGTTCCCGAAGCGCTTATCTGTGAGCACAAGGACCTCTGTGCCTCCTACACTTGCCTGGGATGTTTGAGGCCTTAGATCAATGCCCAACACATTAGGGGTGAGGGGAATCATGTTGAAAGATTCTAAAGGATCACAATGTGAGGAGTGATGTCATGAGCCTGCATTGGAAGACTCAATGTTGCAAAAACTTTGCAGTATCTCCAAATAAATCTGCATAGCCTGAGCAGGAGTTTGGAACAACCATGAGGGGCTGAGATGCAGCTTTAGAGCTAAGGAGATAGGGATAAAGAGCTAGAGGGAACTCTGAGAAAAACCCAAAGAATTGAGCATGACTCCCCTCTCATTTTCTCTGAAGGCATCCATTTCTTGGTGATTTCTCTGGTGCTTTCTGTCTCCGGGGTCCTGTGTTTGGTCAGAGTCTTTTTCTTCTCTTGGGCCTGTGTGGCTTCCTGCAGGTTGGGGCGTTCTCCAAGTGTCGTCTCTGTGTGACAGCACAGCAGACTCTGGGAGCAGACCAAGACTCCTACACTCAGGAAAGGCAGGAATTAGTTCACGTGGGAGGGGTCCTCTTCTGTTCGGGCTCACGTGCTTAGTCAGCAAAGAGGTGCTTTCCCACAGCTCTGGAGGCTGGAAGTCTGAGGGCAAAGTTTCTGCAAGGCTGCTTTCTCCTGGGGTGTCTTCCTGTGGCTTACAGATGGCTGTCTTCTCCTCCTGTCTTTACATGGCCATCCCCTGTGTGTCTTTGTCCTATTCTCATGAATATGTGGCAGGGAAGGTCATGTTGGTGTGGCTGTGTGCATGCAGGTATCTATGTCCATGTGTTTACATGTATTTGGGGGCCAGAGGACAATGTCAGATGTCTACCTCAATTGTTTGCCACCTCTTTTTTTAAGATGTATTTTTGTTGTTTAAGTTTGTGTGTGTGTGTGTGTGTGTGTGTGTGTACTTTCACCTGTGAGTGCAGTGCTCACAGAATCCAAAAGGGGGTGTCCAGGAAACCTGGAGCTGGAGTGTACAGGTGACTGTGAGCAGCCCAATGTGGTGCTGGGAATTCAGGTCCTCTGCTAGAACAGGAATTGTTCCTAAATGCTGAGTCAGTTCTCCAGCCCCATTTTAGTTTTTGAGACAAGGCCTTTCACTGAACCCAGAGCTCATCAGTCCAGCTAAACCATGAGCTCCAGAGATCCACCCATCTCTGCCCACCTCTACCCCAAGTGCTAGAGTTATAAACACATGCTGCCTTCCCCCGTTTTTATGTGGGTGCTGGGAATCCAAACTCAGGTCCTCATGCTTAAACAGCAGACACTTAGCCACCCAAGGCATCTCCTCGACTCCTAAACTCATTTCCTATAAGGGCAGCAGTCAGGCTGGGTTAGGAGGAACCCTCCTAACCACATTTCAATGTGGTCACTCCTTGGAGACCCCCATCTCAGTGCAGGCAAGTGCTGAGACAGCAGGCGTGGATTTAGACTCCTTATCCTCCTGTTGCTGTGGCCAGACACATCACAAAGCAACTTAAGTAATGAAGGGTTCGTTGTGGCTCATGCCCCCTGGGAAGGTGCACAGTCCGTCATGACAGGGCAGGGGTGGCAGTGGAAGCATGAGACTGGAGCCCCTCACATCCCATCAGAGTACGAAACAGAATGGTCTGGAAGCAGGGTGGGGCTACGACAGTCCAGTGGCCCACTTTCTCCTGGTAGAGCCCACCTCCCAAAACAATGCCACCTGCTAGAGACCAAATATACAAACGTATGAACCTATGGAGACATTTCACATTCAAATCAGAGCCGAGCTTATGAATTTCAAGGGTGAGATTGGGATCAATTTAGACCACAGATAGACTGTGGGAGCCCTAGATGCGAACATCTCTGCAGAACCAGCCCTGGCAGAGCTCTGGGGAGGAAGTGGCACAGTGTCCTTCCCACTCAAAGGAATTTTGTTCTTCCATGACCTTGTTTCCCCGCCACTCTCCAGGCTGATTCCCGTGCCAGCCAGAGTCAGGAACCATGCTGTCCATTGCCCTGAGCCTCCTTTTGGACGCACCTCTGCTTCACCTTTGGTGGGAGAGTCTGTCTCAGGGAGTGCCGGGGCCAACTTGGGAAAAAGGAGCCCCAACAGTGCACTGGACCAAGACTGGGAAGGGAAGTTTAGTTGACACTGCATGGACATATGACCCCGGGGCTTTATTTTTAGCTAGCTTGTGACATGCCACCTTTCTCTGCCTCCTACCCTCTCTCTATTCCTCAGTGCAGTCATCTGGCTTCAGCAGACAGTGGGTTCAATGGAAAAAGTGCAGGCTGAGGGACTGGCCCTGGGGTGACTCACTTCTCTGCTGTTTGCTAGTGTGTAGCCTTAATGAGCTTGCCTAATCTTTATGAGCCTTGGATTTTGTCATATATATATATTACACATACGTGTGTGTGTGTGTGTGTGTGTGTGTGTGTGTGTGTGTGTGTGTGTACAATGTCGTCTGTCTCAGTGTCACTGGAAGGAATACTTGAAATCACATATGCTAAATGTCTTGCCTTGTGTTAGGAGCAGAATCATGTCCCCACCAAATTCCCATATTGATATCCTGGACAATATCTTTAAAGAGGTAATTAGGGTTCAGTGTGGATGGGTATGGTAGCACATGCCCATAATCCCAGCATTTAGGAGACTGAGGCAGAAGGGTCATGAATTTGAGGCCAGCCTGGGCTACATAGCAAGACCGTCTCAAAATGAGAAAAAAAAATTATGAAAAGGTTTAACATAGTGAATGGAATGAGGCCTCTTGCAATCTGACCACGGTCCTTAGAGGAAATGGGAGCTAGGACACGGTGCACACAGATGGGGACACAGGAACACCACAGCTGCTGGTGAGCCTTGAGGAGAGGTCTCAAGAGAAACCTGCTCTGCCATTCCTTTGATGGTGGGTTTCTAGGGCCTGCAAATAGAAGAGAATCAGTATTTGTTCTTTGATAAATGATTTTGTTTTTATTTTTCATTATGTGTATACGTGTCCCCCTGTCTGTCTTGTGTACATCGATGCAGTGCCCAGGATGCCAATGGATGTCATATCCCATGGAGCTGGAATTATGGTCAGCTGTGAGACATTTGGCCTGACACTGGGCATCGAAATCAGGTGCTCCGCAAGAGCCGTTAAACTCTTAGGCAGCCATGTTTGGTTTCCAAGTCACCTGGTCTGTTCAGTCTTGCTTTGGCAGCCTCGTCATCTTATCCAGTCTGACCACACTGAAGGAAATCTTGCTCTCAGATTGTCCCCAAATCTTCCTGTTTCCCCCGGGATTATCCAAATAGGAGAAGTGTGAGACCACTCAGATCAGACCCTCATTTAAGCCAATGATATAATGATTCAGAGAATCAAGAAAAAGATGAGGGCTGAGAGATGGCTTGGTTGGGAAGGTACTTGTCGTGAAAGACCTGAGTTCAATCCCCAGTACTCCTATTAAAAAAAAAAAAAAAAAAAGCTCAGTTCTGGAGAAGTGGAGATCAGCCTAACCCAGAGGCTCTCTGGCCAACCTGCTGGGTGATTTCCAGGCCAGTGAGAGACCCTGTCTCAAAACAAAAAGGTGGATGGGCCTGAGGAACAACACCTGGGCTCATCCTGTGGCCTGCACACACACACACATACAAACAGTAAAATGAGATTCAAGAAACTAGGAGAAGACTTGACATTCGACATTCCTTTTCAAGTCACTGGTGGAAGGCTCTGAGTGACAGAGACAGCTCAAGAACATGATAAAATCCAGGCACACTGCGAGACCCTCGGCAAGCTCAGCCCTTGAGGGCTGTCGTTCTGAACACCTTCGACTCTGCTCTGTTCCCCCTCTCTGTGCTGCAGTTTTCTCACAGGACCCTGGGGACAGAGGGGCACTGTGTCCAGCAGTGTACCCAAGCGTTTAGGAATTTAGCCCCAGGCTGGTGCTTTCTCATTCCCTCCTCTAGCTGCCCAGAGACTCATTTCCACTGCGAAGGTGGAAGGGGAGATAAAAGGATTTATTATCTGAACATTCCAGGGCCTTCCAAATAAATCTGTTCCTCCCTCTACCCCGTCTGCTCGCCACCCTCCCCACCAAAAAGCTGGACTGAACACTGAAAGATAAGTGTATTTTGTTCCCCAGCCAGCTTGTCCATCTCCGAAGCACTCGTACACGTACAGCCTCCTTATCAAATGGCAGTCCACTAACTCACAGAGCAGGAGGGTTCTGCTTCGACATACCTCATGAACTGCAGGCCCCAAGAAGGAGGCCTGCGCCTGTCTCATTTGTCACTAGTGTCTCATGATCACATGATCACATGGCAATGTCTGTGTCATCCAACTACTGGCAAAGAAAACAGAATGAGGTCAGGCTGGTGAGAGAGAGCAACAGACATGGCCCTCAAGGAGCCCAAAGTACAAGCCTGGAAACTTAAGGGGCCAGGCTGGTTGGGGAAGGTGTGGCTGATCACAGCCCTCAGTAGTCCCTGTCTGGGTTCCCTGGGGCTGGTCACAGTTTGCACAGCCTTAAAGGTTACAAGCTTGGGCATCATCAGCCGCTAACATTCCCACAGTAAAGGTGACAGACTGGAGGCCACACCACTTGCAGGGTGGTAGGAGATGGTCTAGACTCTCAAGCCTCCACACACCTTCCCCCTCCCTTGTAGGACACTGCCTGGCTGCTTGGGGATCAGAGTTTGCAGAGAGTCTTCTGAGCAATGTGTCTGTGGAAGAATCCAGGCTCCCCGGAGTTGAGTGGGGACTGTCCCTGCACATCAGACTGTGGCAAAGCTTACCCTTTAGCTGAGAGCAGAGAAGAGTAGGCCTTTTGCCAGTCAGGACTTCAGAGAGTTGCAGTAGGCTGGCAGAGGCCCCCCAAAGATGCCAGGTTCATCCCTGAGGCCTGTAAATGAGAGGGGTTTGGGTGAGTGAGTGTGTGTGTGTGTGTGTGTGTGTGTGTGTGTGTGTGTGGTGTTTGGTTGGTTTTGTCTTTAGGAAAATGGGTCTTTGCAATGATTAAGGACTGTGAGATGAAGCAGTTATCCCAGGTGACCCAAAGCTGAGAAGGTAAAAGCCCTAAATACAAGGACTCGTGTCCTTAGAAGACAGAGGCCTAGGGTATGGTTACCTCATTCACTGCTGTGACATCACACCTCAGGAAGGCGGCTTCAGGAAGAAAAGGGTTATTCTGGCATCCAGTTGGGAGAATGCAGTCCACCACAGTGGGGAGAGAAAGCAGGGTGTCAGAAGTGGCCTGCCACTGTGGCAGCACAAGTGTGAGGTGGCCGGTCACATCTCAGAGGCAGTCAGGAAGCACCAACAAGACAGAGAGAAGGGGCCAGTTTGTAACACTCAAAGTTCACCGAATTTCCTGCTCCCGTCCATCCACTTCCTCCAGCTAGGCTTGACCTAAACTTTGCACACTTCCCAAACAGTGCCATCTGCAGGGGACCAAGTGTTCAAACCCATGATCCTGTGGAGAGCATTTTACATTCAAATTCTAACATGGACATGATGAGGCTACAAGTTAAGTAATGGCAGACACCACCCCAGCTGGAAGGGATTGAAAGTGACTCCTTCCTTGGAGCCTTGGAGGGAATGCAGTTCCGTGGACACAGCGGCATGAAAGTGATGTCAGACTTCTGTCCTCCAGCACCATGAGAGAATGAGCTATTGCTTGAAGACATCAGGCTTGTGTCTTTTTGTTACAACAGTCATGGGGACATTGTACACAAGCTGAGGACTATCTGCTTTAGTGTCAGAACCAGGAGCAAGTGTTGGGCCAAGAGCTTGTCAGCACAAGCAATTCAGGAGGGTCAGAGCCAGTCCAGGTCCAGGTCAAGAGGGGACTGGTATGGGCCACTGAGTGCCTGACTCATGGAGCTACTAGAAGGGGCAGAAAGGGAGGAAGTATAGGTAAGCCATGTCAAGAGACTCATGCCTACCATCCCAGCTACTAGGATGAGGCAGGAGGATCATGGATTCAAAGCCTGTCTGAGCTACAGAGTGAGTTCTAGGCCAGCCCCATGAGATCTTGTTTCAAAAAGTGAAAGGAGGCTGGGAATGCAGGTCAGTGGAAGAGACCTTGCCTAGCATGGTCAAAGGCCTGGGTTCTATTCCCAGTACAGGAAGAAGCTGAAGACAGACATGAGGGAATAAAGTCTCAAGTGACCATATGGAAGGGAGGTCAGAGAAGGGCTAAGGGCAGGTACCTACTTCAGCCAAAGAACGAAGCCCTCTCCAGTGCCCCCCACCCCCTAGCATTGCCCTGGCTCCTTGGCCCCTTGCCTACCTCCAACCTTGCAAGCAGGGAAGTGAGAAACAGAGCCAGACAGGAAAGGGGGGGTGGGAGGGGGGCAGCCAGCCTCGCCCCTTTCCCATGCAGGCTTCCAGCCCTAAGCAGGCTCAGCTGGAGCAGGGAAGGGAATGGGATGTTAAAATTTAGAGTTTTGACTAACATTTTGGCTCAAATACTGAAATTCCAAATTGGGACTGTTTTCCATTTAAAGTGACCATTGGCCAGGCTGTTTCCTAAGAGCTGCAGAAAAGTGTGAACCTGCCAGGGTTTTCAGCCTCGGGCCAGGGAACACGAATTTGGCTGGCTGAATCTTAAAGGAAAATAAAGAACAAAAGCAGAGGGCGCCTTCCAAAAGTTTGGGGACTGGGTCTTGTTCAGCCTGCTGGCTGCAAGAACCCAGTGAAAACATCTCAGCCTCTCAGTGGAGCAGAGAGTAGCCGAGTTCCCGTAAAGGGAAAAAATGCAAATTTGTTTTCAGTATCACTTACAAGCTCCCCAAGTGGAGCCCTTGGCCTGGCATGGCTTGCATTGACGTCAGCCGAGTTCACCATATCAAGACAGCTGTAGCTCCCGCCTGGCGGAGGCCCCAGGCACAGAAAACACATTGGCTTTGTTTCATGGGAGATTAAAAACATCTGCTGCTTGGGTCATAATTCACAAGCCCTGTTATCACCAGGGCCAGGAAGGCTGAACAGAAAAATAAAAGAAATTTTAAAAAAATAAAATAAAATACCACCTCACATCAAAACCAAGGGGAGGCAGGTCAGGTAGCACAGGCCTGTCATCCTAGCTACTTGGGAGGCAGAGGCAAGAAGATCATAAGTTCAAGGCCAGGCTGGACTGTGTGCCGAATGAGGTCTCAGTCAGTTTAAGCAGCTTAGGGAGAAACAAAAAGCACGTAAGAAGGTCACAGAGCCCTGGGTTCAACCTCAGAATCATAAAAGGGGCCAGGACACCATGGAGAGGCTTCAGAGACAGAGGTCGTGGCCAGACCTGGGCATTTTATCCTTGCCTGCTCTCCTGGAAGGCAAGGTGAAAGGATCTGGGTTACATGTTCAGGCCTCTAGCCAGGGAGCCCAAGGAGTCTGAACTCATGTGAACTCAGTTTCATGCACAGGCCTGCCCTGTCTTCCGGAACCCATGAAAAGGACCAGATGTGGGCAACCTTAAGCCAGGTGATCCTCCTAGCCTCTGGACTCCCGGGAAAGGGTCAACAAGGAGGGACAGATGGGGTGGATGGTGGCAATACTGACTGTCACATGGCCTGCCCTGCATCATCAAACAGTAGAGCCCCTCCATCTGCTTTGAACTTGGAGTGAATGTGTGTGTGTGTGTGTGTGTGCACGCGCGCGCGTGCTCACGCATGCACGTGCACATGCACACACTTGCGTGCACATGTGTGTGGAAGTGCATATACGCACGCATGTGCATTTGAAGGCCAGAGGCTGACATGGGTGTCCTTCTCTATAACTTTCCCACATTGTTACTTTAAGACAAGGTCTCTTACTGAACCTGGAGTTCACCATTTCAGCTAGAATGGCTAGCCAGTGAGCCCAGGGCATCTGCCCATCTCCAGACCCAAGCTCTGGGGTTGCTGCCATACCCGGGTTTTTCCATGGGTGCTGAGGATCCAAACTCAGGCCCTCTAACTTCCTTTACCCACAGCGAACTCTCCTCATCTCTCCAGCCCCTTCTTGGGAGGCTCTGGGAGTTAAAGTCCAGCTAGGAAATCAGAAAATAAACAATAGGGCTGAAGAGATAGCTCAGTGGTTAAGAAACTTGTTGATTTTCTAGAAGACCCAGGTTCAGTTCCCAGTACCGACAGGACTGCCCACAGCCATCTGTAACTCCAGTTCTAGTGGATCCAATGCCTCTGACCTTCACAAGCACCAGGCACATATATGTACACATAGACAAAAACAAACAAAAATAAAATAAAAATTAATTTTTAAATATTCATTTATTTTGGTTTCTTGAGACATATATATGTAGCCCTGGCTGTCCTAGAACTCACCACATAGACCAGGTGTGCCTCAAAGTCACAGAGATCCATCTACATGTGTCTCTTGAGTCCTGGGGTTTAAGGTGTGCAAAAATTAGCTTTTTAAAAATTAAGGAACAGCCAGGTAGTGGTGGCGCACGCCTTTATTCTCAGTACTCCGGAGGCAGAGGCAAGCGGATCTCTGTGAGTTCAAGACCAGCCTGGGCTACCAAGTGAGTCCCAGGAAAGGCACAAAAAGCTACACAGAGAAACCCTGTCTTGAAAAAAAAAAATTAAAAAACAAACAACAAAAAGGTAAAATCTAGCCAGGGATAGCTGTGCACGCCTGCATACCTTTAATCCCAGCTCTTGGGAGGCAGAGGCAGGAGGATCTCTGAGTTCTAGGCCAGCTTGGTCTACCTAGTGAGTTCCAGAACAGCCAGGAACTCAAACACTTTCTTTTAATGGAAAAAAATTAAAATTAAACCCTCATATACCAAGGTTGTAAAGATCTATGGTAAATTATTGTTTTTATCCCCCAAAGTACCTAATATATAAATTAACTGTCATGGATGTGTGTGTAGGGGAAAACCGTCTAAAAGGGGTTATACTATGCAGTTTGAGACATCCTCTGGGTCTCAGTCTCCAGAGGGTAAGGGGACTCCCATACTCTTGCTATTTCTGTTGCACTGATGTTTATCAGGAATAGTACTATTCACCCCACTTCCCTTTCTGGAGCCTGAGGAAATCCGTTAGGTTGTGAAGACTCACATTATAGACTGTTTCCTCAGAGTGGGGGCTTTCCTTGGGGAAGACACCATTGAGGAAGAGTAGGTTTGCTGTTGTTACTCTGTGTGTGTGTGTGTGTGTGTGTGTGTGTGTGTGTGTGTGTGTTGTATGTGTAGTGGGGGGGTGTTTTATATGCACACATATGTGCAGGTACACACATGTGAGGTAAAAGCAGGATGTTAGGTGTCCTGCTCCACCACTCTATCACTCTCCATATTCCTAAGACACAGGACACCGCAGTGAACCCTAGAGCTGCACTGGTGTCCTACCAGAGCTGCACTGGTGTCCTACCAGGCCCTGAGACCCTCTAGTGTCCACCAGCAGCAGCTGGTTTACAAAATCAAGTGGCCACACCCTACTTTCATGCAGGTGCTAGGGATTCAAAGGTAGCAAACACCCTACCCACTGAGCAATCTCCACAGTCCTTCTGCTGTTCCCTTTAGTCCATCCTTTATTCGAAGCTCTAAAGCTCAGCCTAACTGTGGATAAACCATAAGATTTTTGTTTTGTTTTGTTTTTCAAGACAGAGTTTTTCTCTCTGTAGCCCTGGCTGTCCTGGAACTCCCTTTGAAGACCAGGCTGTCCTCAATTTAGAGATCTTCCTGCCCCTGACTCCTGAGTACTGTGATTAAAAGTGTCCGTCACCACACCCAGCTTCCATAAGAATTCTTTTTAAATGCTAATAAACGAATGCTGAGTGACCAAAGAGAAATCAACACGCTGAGCTAAGCATGAGCTTCTAAACAGCACGTGTAGTCCACATGCAACCCCAGGTAAAGCTATGGGAGTGACCAAGAAAAGGAACTTGGAGGAAATCCTGCCACCCACCATTAGCATGCGGCACACTGTTGAAATGATTCACATATAACAGACGCAAGATGTTGAGAGTGGCGTGCAAAAGCCCAAGGTAGCATCCTTCTCTGCAAGTGGTCCCTGAGTCCGTTCCATAAGTCAGGCTGCCATTTTAAGTGGAGTGTGCTGGGAGTTCCCAGCATCCAAAGGACAGACACTGTCACACCAGAATGAACAAAGAACACACAACCAGGCCTACAGGAGGAGCTGTGCACAGAATCCATGTGGCTATAGATCTTAGTGTTACCAGTGCAGACACCACCTTCGTCTAGACTTTACTAGATCTGACTCCTCAAAACCTGTGCAGGTCCCCTCAAAAAACGACACCATCTATGCTTACTATATTAGCCTCGCCCCCAACGTTAGGTTTCATGTAGCCCAGGACAACATAAAAATTGCTGTGGCTGAGGATGACCTTGAACTTCTGACCCTTCTGCTTGTTAGACTTCAGGCAGGTGCCACTGCACCCGGTTTTATATGTCGTAGGTAGGGTGGAAGGCAGGGCTTCACAAATGCTGGGTGAACGAACATTCTACCGCTGAGCCACACCTCAGCCCCACCCCCACCCCTGTTAGTTACTTTTCTCACATTTGTAAAAAAATTGCTGACAGAAGCAACGGAAGGGAGGAGGGGTGTATCTGGATTTCCCGGTTAAGGGGACTCGGTCTGTCATTGAGGGGGAGGTGTGGAAGCTGGGTTGCCTGCTAGCCACGACGGCAGAGCTCTCTAAATAGCTTGCCACATCTCCAACAATCAGGAAGCCACGGAGAGGCTGGAGCCAGAAGCCAGCCGGGCAGGCACTAAGCCTCGAGGACCACCTGTCTCCATCCTGCTTCCTCCAGCTGAGGCCACCTCCAGTGTTCCTGTAACCTTATATGACCATGAGGTAGAAACGTTAAGTATGGCATATGGTGAAATGACCAAGCTAGGCCATTATGGAAAGGAAGTAATACATTGGTGTGTGTGTGTAAGAAGGGTGTGAGTGTGTGACAGAGTCCCGCCCTGAAGCCCAGCATCGCCTCAAACTCAATATGTAGCCCAAATGGCCTTGAACTCATAACACTGCTCCTGTCTCAGTGTCTCAGGTATTACGATTACAGGCGTGAACCACCATGCTCAGCTTTTTTGTTCTTTGGGGGAGATGAAAAGGGTGTGTGTGTGTGTGTGTGTGTGTGTGTGTGTGTGTGTGTGTGTGTTTATGTTCCTGTGTGGGTACCAGAGTGGAGGCCAGAGACTCAGATGTCCTCTTAGTCAGTCACTCTATCTTATGTTTTGAGACAGGGTCTGGCACTGAAGCTGGGGTTCTCTGACTGAGCTAGACTGGCCAGCAAACCCCAGGGAACTTCCCATCTCTTCCTCCCGGGTGCTGGGGTTACAGGCACGCACTGCCACGCCAGCCTTCTGCCTGGTCTCTGGGGATCTAAATTTGTATTCGCATGCTTTTGCAGCAAGAATCTTACCCTTTGGGCTTTCTCCCCGGTGCCATCACCCCATTCTGAATCCAACAGTCATGGAGGAACAACTGAGGAGGTCATAGTTTTGAGGCATCTTGAAGGACTTACAAAGAAGGAATCTGCGGGACCCCATGGAGAGGAAACACCAGTTACAAAGCTGCAGACTCCAAGTTATATAGCTTTCCAACATAGTGTCCAAGTTGCTGGGCTGTGGGACCCTGGCAAGGTGGATCTGGACACACGGGTTTGGTCTCTAATGAGGGTGTGTGGATTTATCCTTTGTGCATTTGGTCAAATGATGATGTATTTTCTCATTAAACAGCTAAAGTTCCACTCCAAACACTTAGGATAGTGAGCCTGGGCAAACACTGCTTCCCTCCACTTCCATCCTATGTAGGCACCAGCTCCCCCTTTGTTCAATGAGGATAATAATGTCTACTCTGGGAACCAGTGAAAGGGTCTAGGACAGACAACTGTCTCCTTCTTCTTCTTCAAAGGAGTGTGTATGTGTGTGTGTGTGTGTGTGTGTATGTGTGTGTGTGTGTGTGTGTATTCATGTGTATGGGCAATTTACCTGATACATACATATGCACTACATATACATATACATATACATATACATATACATATACATATACATATACATAGGCACTACATGTATACTTGGTGCCTTGGAAACCAGAAGAGAGCATTTAGTTCCCCGGAACTTGAGTAAAAGACAGTTGTGAGCAGTCATGCGGGTGCGTAGCATACAACTCAGGTCCTCTGGAAGAGTAGCAATTGCTTTTACTACCTGAGCCATCTCTCCGGGCCCCAGAAAACGTTTTCTGAAAAGACAGTGACGTGACGCTGGCAGGCTTGGCGGGCCATACTGTTCCTGTGGCACCTTCTAAACGCTAGTTGCATGTATTGACAGCTCGTGGCAGCATTGACACACACAACACAAACAAGCTTGAGTACAACTTTATTCACGAAAACAGGCTTCAGGTCAGATATGGCAAGAGGGCAGGATTTTACCTACCTGTGCTTCAGAGAAAAAGAAATCTCTCTTGCCCCAAAGTTCTCGGGCATTGAAAGCTCTCTGGTAATATCAGGGCTTCCCAGCATCTGAGCTCCAGGGACTAAGAAGAACACAGAGGCCGGGCAGTGGTGGTGCACGCCTGTAATCCCAGCACTCGGGAGGCAGAGGCAGGCGGATCTCTGTGAGTTCGAGGCCAGCCTGGTCTACAAAGCGAGTTCCAGGACAGCCTCCAAAGCTACAGAGAAACCCTGTCTCGAAAAACCAAAAAATAAATAAATAAAATAAAATAAATAAAAAAAGAATACAGAGAATCTGCTTAGCTGAGTGAGAACTACTTTGCTCAAGAGCCAAGCATTTTAGTAATCAATCAGTCAGTCAGTCAGAGAGATGCCTTCTTAAGCACATGGTAATGCTACCCAGAGCACTTGGGGGCTGGCTCCTCACCAAGAACACGTGGGTGGGTGAGAAACCCCCTCTTCCCTTCTGCCTGGGTCCCAGTCTCAGTTTTACACAGTTTCAGCTGTGTTTAATCCTTGAGAGTCACATTTTCCATTTGTCAATCTGAGTAATGAGGAAATTCTGCTAAGTGGCAGTAACTGTGTGTGCACCAGCAAGCATCTGAGCCAGGGATTCTAGGAGATATCTTGAAGGACATCATGGACAAGAGGACTACCCTTAGGGTCAGCCTGGCTGTAGAGGGAGGGTAGCCCACATGGTGACCAATGAGTCGATAAGAAGGGACAGGAAGGGGAGGCACTGAGATAGAAATAGAGATGTGAGTTTGCTTAACCCAGGAGGGCTGCATTAGAGGATTACTGGGTCATTGGAAGGGTCTGCACTTGGCTGTGCTACGGGGAGGTATTTTGCTCCACCCCTTGGCAGTCCTATAAAAGGCCCTTCAGACGTGCCAGAAGGGGCCAGTGGATAAGGACCCAAGCCCTCCTGAGGCTATCCTGTGTTTCTATCTGTCTCTCTCACTCTCTGTTTCTATCTAAATCTCTTTTCCCTCACTCCTCAAGAGTAACCTGGGGAAAAAAGTGGAAGCTGGTCTCCCACAAGGATGATCCAGTGTGTGGTGAGGTCAGAAGAGGTGATAGATAGGTCAGAGTCAGCAGGGACTAAACCAGAAGTGAGTCAGTGGGCAGGGGGTTGCCACTAGGCAATCTCCACCAGACAAGCTGGCCAGTGCATGCACCTGAGCGTTCTGGGACTCAGCTGATAGCATTGCCATCATCAAGTCTCAAGGACTTGGCTGATTGTTCTGGAGAGTGCCAGGTGGCCCAGAGAGAGATGGCTCAGGGGTTAAGAATGCTTGCTGCGCTGGGCGGTGGTGGCGCACACCTTCAATCCCAGCACTCAGGAGGCAGAGGCAGGTGGATCTCTGTGAGTTCAAGGCCAGCCTTGTCTACAGAGTGAGCTCCAAAACAGCCAGGGCTGTTACTTAGAGAAACCCTGTCTCGAAAAAAAAAAAAAAAAAAAAAAAAAAAAAAAAAAAAAAAAGTGCTTGTTGCTTTTCCAAGGACCCAGGTTTGGTTCTTACACATTGGGAAGCTTACAGCCACCTGTAACTCCAGCTCCAGAAGATCCAAAGTCCTCTTCTGGTCTCTGTGGACATACACACACATGCCATACACATGCATACGCACACACACACACACACACACACACACAGTTTTTAAAAGAACACCAGGAATTAATCCAGACACATTTTGCCTGTAATCCCAACATCCAACATTTAGTAGGCAGGGCTTAGGGGATCTCCAGTTGAAGACCAGCCTGCCCTACATAGCAAGACCATATACATTTATTATCTTGATGTAGTAACACATTTGGCAGAGGCAACCTAAGAGACGATTTTTATTTGGCTCACAGTTTCAGGGTACGCAGTCCATGATGGTCAGAAAGGTGTGTGGCTAGGGCAGCTCTATCTGTGGCAGCAGCAGCTTATGGCATGGCTTGTTCACATCTTGGAGGGTCAAGAAGCAGACACATCCACCTGGAACCAGAGGTGGATATCCCCTTGAAGGCCCACCTCCAATTACACACTTCTACTGGCTAGACCACAGTGCCAAAGGTTCCACCACGTCTCAGAGTAGCACCAGCATCTGGGGACCAAATACTAATACATATGAGCCTGGGGGGGGGGGGGGGAGACACTTCATAGTCACAAAAATAAGGCAGAAACTAGAAATTAGAGACTTGTGTGTGAAGGCTCCTGATTGTTGACTATTAAAAACCTTTCAAATCTTTTTGAGATTATAATATAATTACATTTCTCCTCCCTTCCCTTTTCTCCCTCCAAACCCTCCCATATGCCCTGCCCCATTCTCCTTCAAATTCACGGCCCCCTTTATTATTATTATTATTATTATTATTGCATGCATATATGTACATATATGTTTCTAAATATAACCTGTTCCGTCTGTATAATGTTACCTGTATGGATGTTTTCAGGACTAACCTTTGACACTGGACAACCAATCTGTGTTCTCTTCCCTGGGAAGCCCACCTCCCTACTCCCAGCCTTCCTCAGTAACCTATAGTTCTTTATGTTGGCTGAGGCCTCAGGAACTGCTCCCCAACCAGTTTGTCCTGTTCATTGGTATCATCCTTGTTCAGCTCATGTTTATGCAGTCATGTTGGTGAGGTTTTATGGGTGTAGATTCTGATAGTACCAGGAGACAGTCTCGCTGCAAACTCCCTGGTCCTCTGCCTCTTACAAACTCCCTGGTCCTCTTCCACAGTGTTCCCTGAGCCATAGGGCCGGGAGGTGTTTTGTGGGTGTATCCACTGGGACTGAGCTCCCCAGCTCTGCATTTTGATTGGTTCTGGACTTTGTAATTAAAATCATGCCAGTCCAAAAAATAAAAAACTACAGCTGGCCAGATTCTATCATGTGGAACTACCAATTTCAGGAAGGGTTTCTAAGATGCTTGGGTAAATCCCATTCCGGGGTCCTGTTTTGCCAAAAAAAAAAAAAAAAAAAAATATGCCTCCTACAGCATTTGGTCAATTTCAGATTCACCTGGCACTGTGGCTGGCAGTTAAACAGAGTGCTCAGCAAGATTTGAATTTCAGCCAATAAATACTTTCTCAGTAGAAGTATATTAAATAGTTTT
Source organism: Onychomys torridus (assembly GCF_903995425.1). Classification (NCBI taxonomy): domain Eukaryota; kingdom Metazoa; phylum Chordata; class Mammalia; order Rodentia; family Cricetidae; genus Onychomys; species Onychomys torridus. The sequence continues at coordinate 89,153,647 of NC_050447.1, read as the reverse complement.
ATTTATTAAATAAATGTATTCCAATGATCATACAAGACATATTTTTTAATCCTCCAAAAATTGTTTAGTTTCATATGAAAGTCAATTCAAATTTATCTAGGTATCTTACATTTCTAGTATTATTACTGTTATTGGGGAGGATTGATACCACAGCATACATATGGAGAGCAGAAGACAACCCCTTGGTGTTGACTCTCTCCCTCTGCCTTTCTGTGGGTTCCAGGGATCAAACTCACAGCTTACACAGCAGGTACTTTCCCCACAGAGCCATCTCACGGCTTCATCTTGCTTTTTTATTGATTGAATCTGGTGCTCCTCTCTAGAACCCCAACCGGGCTCCAATGGGCTGCTGGCTCCTCTCAAGGTGGCAGGGTCCCCCTTCAGGGACAGAGATTATTCCACGATACAGAGGCCAAAGGAATGAAGAAGACAGCTCACATCTCTGAACATCCACCAGGTGTGTCCCACCTTTTGACATTACAACACCATGTCATCATCTACCAAGTTAACACTCAAGAACCACCCAAACAGGCTAGGTAGACAGCTCAGGGTAGAGCTCTTCCATGCAAGGGTGAAGACTTGAATTCAGTTCCTCCAGAACCCACACAAAAGCAAGGTGCCATAGTGTACATCTTGTCATTCTAGTACTCCTATAGAAAGATGGTAAAGAAAGCAGGAGACTTCCCAGAAGTTCATGAGTTAGCTAGCCTGGGTACACAGCACCAAACAAGAAACCCTGTCCCAAGATGGAAGACAAAAACTAACACCTCTACACACATACACATAGCATGCACACATACACACATGTGTGAGCATTCGCACACGCGCACATGCACACATCCCATATCATATACACAAAGATGAAAAAAAGAACCTCATAATTGAGTCAATAGAATCACAAAGATATAATAAATTACATAGTATTTTAAGTAAACGTTAGGGTTTTGTGTTGGGCTACATTCATAACTACCCTCAGCTGCCTGCAGCCCTCTGGCCTTGGGTTAGAACTACCTGAAATCATCGCTGTAACTCTCAGAGACTGGTCACACCATCCTTGATGTCTAAGGATGGAACCATTCTGCAGCCATCTCAGCTACTTCCTGCTTCTAGGTTCTTTGTCTCTCTGTGTCTCCATTTCTTCATCTCCTGAATAGACACAGGGTTGCCACAAATGCCCCAGGGCAGCTGGGTCACTGGGTGTGACTGATAATCCAGGGAAGCAGGCATCATCAGTGGGGATGTGCAGGAAACCTGCCACTCGGGGTCCTCCATCTGGAAGGAGTGGGTTAAGCCAGCAGGCTTCACCAGGCCTGTCTGTGCCTGTAGGAAAACAGACAGGTACTCACTGCAACCTGGGACTGCTGATGCAGGGCATCGTGATTTCCTCTGCCCAGCTGTTCTCATGCATGTGGAGGCCAGAGGTCAGCCTCAAGTTTCTTTCTCAATCACTCTCCATTGGATGTTTTTGAGACCATGTCTCTAGCTCAGGGCTCAGTGATTCAGCCAGGTTGGTGGCCAGTAAAGCCCTGATATCTTCCTGTCTTCAGCTCCAGCACTGGGATTACAGGTACACACACCATTGCACCCGACTTTGTACATGGGTGCTGAGGATCTGGCCTGCGGTCCTTATGCTTGCATGACTGACCTTTTGCCAACTGAGCCTCCTCCTCAGCCCTTTCTGTTTTTGAAGCAAGGGGGACCTGTCTTCTAGTAGCTGCCTCCCAGGAAGGTACACCCCACCAGGAAGGCCACTGTGGGTCACTCATTGAATAGAAAGGAGTGGGAGAGCAGTAGGCTACATCAGTCCTAGAGGAGGGAGAGGGGAAGGCCCTACCCTAAGCAGGTCTGATAAAGAGGCCATGGGCTCTCAGCCAGCTCTCTGCCCAAACAGGCTGGCATTGTAGCCATCTGGGCAGGAGGGAAACCATTCTGAAGATTCACTTGTACCCCTCCTTTTGACTATTAAGACTCTTTGAAGAGGCTCCCCGGGGAGCTGAAATTTACTCAGGAGTCTCATACTGGGAGAAGGAAAAGGCTGAAGGCCAGGTCTAGTCAGAGGGGGGAGCTTATGTCTCAGGAAGAGATTCCCTACAGTCCTCATGAGACCACCTTACAGCAGAGACTGGTCTGGGATGGGCAGCACCACACCTTGACCAGGCCTGCTTATCTGTGAATAATTCTCGCCCTCTATTTAGACCCGAACCAGAAGACGGGCTTGGGTCTCTTTGTTCCTCCTCCTAACATGGCCTCATTGGCTAAATCTCCTTTCTCTGCTTTTCACTTTGTTTTGCCTCTCTAAATTGGCCTCCAAAGGAGAGCAGCCAAGCCTAGATTTGGGGGGCTGCCAGGACCCAGGCTTCAACCTTCCTAGCTCCAGTCTACAGGCCCTCTAAGCACCTGCGTCTACAGAGCTGCAATCCTCTGCCTGATGACGGAATTTATGACTTGTTTTTATGGTATTAGTTGGAACTGAACACATTCTGAAAAGAGCGTCAAATCCCGTCAAAGAGAGAGAGAAAATGCTAACCTCCCCTGACGTGGCCAGCATTATCCTCCTGAAAGCACAAGCTCCTACAAGGTGCCTCAGGGTTAATTACCTCTGCAGAGGAAATCACACTGATCTGCATCAGCAGTGAGTGCCTGCCTGTCCTTCCTGCAGGAACCAATCTGGTGTAGCCTGCTGGCCCCACGGCTTCTAGATGGAGGACTCCGAGTCACTGGCTGCCTCCCCGCCCCCACTGATGACGTCTGCTGCACTGGGTCATTGATCACCCACAGTGACTCAGCTGCCTTGAAGCACCTGTAACAATCCGATTACCCTGTTCATCTGTACTGCACCCATCTGATACTGCCAGAGCCTCCCACCTTACCCTCCTGGGAGAGGCTGCAGCAGCAGCAGCAGCAGCAGCAGGAGCAACAGCTGCAGCAGCCATGGTGGCTGCAGCATGGGGCCCTACGTGAGGCTCTTGGAAAAGTCCTGTTCATGTATAGTGAACTCTCCTACCACTATTAAAGCCACCTTTCCTCCGTATAAAACAAACAAAAACACTGCACCCAAGTGCTCCACAGCACCTTTGGGGACAGAATGCACAGCGATGTCATCTGGTAAAAATGGAATGATTTCTGGAGGGGAGGAGTCAGGGCATGGGAGATGGCTTAGCACATCGGGGGGCTGGCAACCTGAGACCTGTCCTCAGGCCCCACAAGAAGGAAGGAGAAAACCACCTCTCAAAAGTCGTCCCCTTCACCCATCACAGATGTCCTGGTCAAGGGTTGACAACATCCTGTGATGAGAACCGCAGGAACCTCTGCCCAGGCAAGGTGAAGACATCCTGAAACAAGGACAAACTCCTGTCTTAGAACCTCAAGAGGTTCTGTGGCCTGGAACCAGGAGGTGCACAGAAACACAACATACCTGAAGGCGTTCAGGAAGGAGGTCTTCAAATACCGAGAAAGCCCACCTTTCCTGGGGGTGCTAATGGTCTCACTGCTAAACCGGCTCCAGTCCTGAGTTCTAATTCAGAAAGAATGGCATCTTCCTTCCTGGCCTTCCTAAGCCTGCCTGCCCTCTCAACCTCTGGAAAACCTCTCCCCTCCCTCGGCCCCCCCCCCCCCCCCACTCCAGGGCTGCTGCTTGTAGACTTCTATTGCTTAACCAGCCTGCTTTCCTGACCTCAAACTCAAAAAACCCACAACTTTCTCTTTTTCTTCTTTTCCTTGAGGCAGCTGCTGGCCCTGCTGGGTTTCTGTCTATAATGCCAATATCATTGTTTTTGAGATTCCTTTTGAATCCATTTTAAATTCTTTTATCTGTGTGACTAAGAACCAAGAAAAAAACCTTGAGTTGCAAATCTGGTTGCAGGAGACAGTGACTCTGAGCATGCAGGAAGCTGGGTCATCTGTGAAGGGGCGGGGGTGGGGGGTGGGGGGGGGGTGAGGGGGGGGTTTGGGGGGGGGGTCCTGCAACAACTGCCCTGGACAGAGAGACAGTATGGCCTTGGCCTCAGGCCTGAAGACTCTGTTCCCAGGTTGCACAGGGTTTGAGGGTTCCCTAGATGTTTGTACACCTGTGTGAGTACCAGGGCACTGGCTTGTTCCCACAAAGAAAAAGTCTGTAATCCACACATTGATATGCAAATGGTGTTTACTCAGGTGGGACACCTTGTGAGACAGGCCCTGGAAGAGTCCCACTCTTTAGGTCACTTTCTGTCAATGGTCCCCACTTCTCAGAGCCACTCAAAGGGCTTTCAAGAGAACTTCTGGGCCTGAATCCCGGTACAACACACACACACACACACACACACACACACACACACACATTAATTGGAAGAAAGGAAGGGAACAGGAGAAGCAGGGGAAGGAGAGAGAGAGAGAGAATGAACTCGTTCAGGGCTCAATGTCTAGCTAGCATCACACAATAGAACACATACAGAATGGTAAGAAGAAAGTCCTGGGCTTGCCACAGCTGGCCTCAAGAAATAAATCTTCCTCTAGAACAGTGGTTCTCTACCTTCCTCATGTTGGTGGTGACCTTCAACCATAAAATTATTTCGTTGCTATTTCATAACTGTAATTTTGCTACTGTTACGAATTGTAATGTAAATATCTGATATGGATATCTGATATGTGGCCCCTGTGATGGGGTCATTCAACCCCCAAGAGGGTCTGGACCTATAGGTTGAAAACCACTGCTCTAAGGACTGGAGAAGTGGCTGAGCTCCTTGCAGAGGATGAGAATTAGGTTCCCAGCACTCACATTAGGAGGCTCATAGCTACCTGTCACTCCAGCTCCAGAGGATCCAACATTTCTCCATGGCACCTGCACTCCCATGCACCCAGCACCCACACACATACACATGAAATTTAAGATAATAAAAATAATTTTAAAAACAAACCTTTCACTAAGTCATTTTAGCACAAACTATTATGTTTGCATTGGTAGGCATGAACTATCGTTGCCCTTTTATTTGCTTTTTGTTTTGTTTTTTTTCAGGACTGGAGAGAAAATGCAGTCTTGCAGATGCTAAGCAAGCACTTTACCACTGAGTACACTCCCCAGACCTTTTTCTAAAAGCTGAATTTCAACACAAGGTCTCTCACTAAGTCACCCAGGCAGAACACTGAATTTACAAATCTGCCTGAGTTGTTGAGATTACAGGCATGTGCCATCGGGCTGGGTACTGAGCCTTGCATCTAGGCCTCACTTGTCTGGGAAGAGCCCCTTGGTGTTTCACACTTTGTACTAAGTACTTCCTGTTGATGGATGACCATCTGGATGAAGACACACTTCTAGGAAAGACGCTGAGCAGCCCTGCGTGCTCACATTGCTTGGAAAGCCGTCAGCACTCTGCTAGTGCAGGACACTTAGCACTACCCTTGGGCTTTGCCTAGAAACCTCCATTTGCTTTATCCCCCTGGACTTAGCAGAGTGCCTGCCTTGGGAAGGGTTCAGTGACATCTGAGGTGGGAGGTAGATGGATAGATAAAGCAAGGCTTGGGAGCAAAGGTTACAGCCGCAGTCTGAAGCATCTAGGGCAGGGACTCACAGGAGGAGGTCAGCCTTTGAACCACCCGAGTATGCAGAACAGTCATGGATCTGCGAAGGAGTATGGCACCAGACGTGGCATATCATGTAACCTGCTTATGGGTATTGTTCTGGAAAATGAAAAAGACTGAGGACTCAGGAAGTGTCAGCAATAACTAACCTTGTCAGCTAAGGAGAGGAGTTACCCAACTTGGCTTTGGGGTAGTCAGACCAGTACCCACGACAAGTACTGTGGAGCCTGGAAGCTGTGTGAGATCAGGTCTTGTTTGTTTGTTTGTTTGTTGTTTGTTTGTTTGTTTGTTTTTGTGGGGGTTGTTTTTTGTTTTTGTTTTTTTGTCTAGTGCTCAGTGCTACACTAATTCCATTCACTGCCCAGGTAGTGACCACAAGAGCTTAAGGAGTTGACACACCATTGACTATGCTGTGACTTTCAACCGCCATACCCAGGCTCCCCAGCATAGGGGATCCTGATACTCTACAATGTACTCCCAAGCCCCTCCCACAACCACCCAGCACCTGCTGACCAGTGCACTGGGCCGAAATAGAGCTCACTCCAAAGCTCCATAGCATGTCCTACCTGAAACATTACTAAAACAACATTCCAGTAGGAAAAAACACAGAACAACGGCCTTTGACCAGGACCCGTGAAGGACACAGCATTCTGGACATTGTAGCTTGTGTATGTGTGCTTGTGCTCATGAGGACAGGTACACATGTGTGTGTGTGTGCATGCATGTATGTGTACGCCCGTTGAGGCCAGTGATGAACCTTGGATGTCATTCCTCAGGTACCATCCACCTTGGTTTTTGAGACAGGCTGTGTGTGGTATGAATAGGGTTCAATTCTATCAAAATCCATGAAAACATTGGGACTAAACTGGCTTAAGTGTGGGGGGGGGGGCTCTCTTTCTGCCCTATTACAAACACAATCAAACTCAAGAGCCAGTATAGACACAGAAGCAGTTCCCACATGTGCAGCCAAGTGGAGACAGACATTTGAGATCTTTTGAAGAATTTCAAGCCTAAAAGATCAAGAGGCAAGGAGACATAAACACATCCAGAATTTTAAAGACTCAGGATGCAGCCAGGCTTGGTAGCACATGCCTTTAATCCCAGCACTGGGGAAGCAGAGGACAGCCTGATCTACAGAGCACGTTACAAGAAAGCCAGGGCTACACAGAGAAACTCTGTTTCAAAAAAGAAGAAAGAGGAGGAGGGGGAGGAGGAGCAAGAGGAGGAGCAGGAGCAGGAGGAGGAAGGAGGAGGAGGAGCAGGAGCAGGAGCAGAAGAAGAAGAAGAAGAAGAAGAAGAAGAAGAAGAAGAAGAAGAAGAAGAAGAAGAAGGAGAAGAAGGAGAAGAAGGAGAAGAAGGAGAAGAAGGAGAAGAAGGAGAAGAAGGAGAAGAAGGAGAAGAAGGAGAAGAAGGAGAAGAAGGAGAAGAAGGAGAAGAAGAAGGAGAAGAAGAAGAAGAAGAAGAAGAAGAAGAAGAAGAAGAAGAAGAAGGAGAAGGAGAAGGAGAAGGAGAAGGAGAAGGAAAAGAGTTAGTAATATCAAACTGGCTCATCTGACCAACTAGAGAATTACAGAAGCATTAATTGGTGGGTTGAATCCAACATGGGGAGAAGTGTGAGGTGATGAGTGTGCAACCCATTACTCCATCAGTTCTCAGGGATATAATACCCTCTTCTGGTCTCTGTGGGTAATGCATACACACAGTGCACATATATGCAGGCAAATGTCACACACAAAAACAAAAAATAAATTAAAGAAGTCACAAGCTGTGTCCATCAAACATCCATTTTCAAAGAGAAGCAGACACACTACCCAAAATGGAGGAACTGGACTCGAGTCCCACCCCCCTGGGTGTGCTTGGGACGAATTACAGAAAGGTGACAGGGTGTTGTGAGGCATAAATGATGCGACCCATGGGATAACAATGCTCAGTCCAGATGTTTGTGGGGAATGGACCAATCTACACACACACACACACGCACGCACGCACGCACGCACGCATGCACGCACGCACGCACAGCACTTGTGCAAGAGACAGAGCTAGAAAGGCATGAGAGATTGACAGAAGCCCCAAGATTAGACATGAAAGCTGGCAGCTTGCAGAGGAGCAGTGGGAGCCCTTCCTGACCTAGACTTCTTCTAATAGAGCACACAAAAGAAAAGCCTGCAGTATAGAAACTTGGGAGAACTGGGTGTTAAGTAAATGACGTAAAAAGGGTCAGGGGTTATATGGCCCAGCATATTCTGGGCTCCTTCAACTCACCATCCCACTTCCATTCTTTTTTTTTCTTCTTTCTTTTCTTCATTTCTTTCTACTTATTTATTTTATTTTATTTTATTTTATTTTATTTTATTTTATTTTATTTTATTTTATTTTATTTTATTTGAGGCAAGGTCTCACTGTGTAACTTCAGCTAGCCTGGAACTCACTATGTAGAGCAGGCTGGTCTTGAACTCACAGAAATCTGCCTACTTCTGCCTTTCTTTCTTTAAAAAAAAAAAATCTTTTAAGATGTATTTGTTTTTACATGCATGGGTGTTTTGCCTGCATGTCTATCTGTGGACTAGCACGCAGTGCCAACAGAGGCCAGAAGAGAGCATCAGTCACCCTGGAACTAGAGTTTCAGATGGTCGTGAGCTGCCATGTGGGTGCTGAGAATCAAACCCTTGTCCCCTAGAGAGCAGCCAGTGCTCTTAACCACTGAGCCACCTCTCCTGCCCCTGCTTTTCTTTTTCATAAACTGTCTCTATTTCTGTTTCCAATCATGTGTCCCTGGTGCAATCCTTTGCTCTTGGACACACAAACCTGGAACTTGGTCCCTCTGAACTCAGGTCTGTGGCTCAACACTCCTGAGCGTGCTTCCCTGATGCTCAGGGCAATTTCTCTGACCTGCAAACTGCAAAGGCCGGACTCCACCTCCCCTCTCCTTCTGTTTTGTCTCCCTTTCTGTTTGTTTCCCCTCTTATTTTTTCTCTCACTTTAACAAAATTGTTCTGAGACCATCTTCAAATCTTTAAAAAAACCTTTTCATTACATTTTCAAATTCATTTTATGTGCATGTGTGTGTATGTATGTGGGCCCACATGTGGAGATCAGAAGACAACTTTTACCATTTGGGTGCTAGGGCTTGAACTTAGGTTGTCAGGCTTGGAAGTAAGTGCCTTTACCCACTGGATCACCTCACCAGCCCCATCATCTCACCAGCCTTATAAAATCTTCAAGAACCCCAAAGAGAGAATGCCAACTTCCTGGTAACCTGGTAACCGAGGAGCCTGCATGTCACTTGGTATCAATGATAAACTGGTCAGAGAGCCGAGACCAGCCCTTCAGTGAGTCACACAAGCCTTTGGGTTTGGATTCAAATATGTGAAGAATATGGAGGCCATGCTGCTTTAGAGCCTGCACCACTGTCTGGAGAGCTGCAGCAGAGGCAAGGTCTATGCGGCTGCAGACCCTGGCTGCAAGGGTCTCAGAAAACATAGACTCTTAGCCTGAGGCCGGGGAGAGGAAAGGAAGAAGAAAGGCTGGTGAACGTGGCCCTAACATCCTTGGAGGGTGAAGCTATGGGGAGCCAGAAGACAAACAGGCAGGGAGTGGTGTGGGAGTCAAAGCTGGGAGTTGAGAGTCCAGCCTCCAGGTCCTGGTTCCATTCTGTGGAGAAGACGACGCCTGCATCTTACAGACAAGAGGAACCTGGGCAAAGGGAAGCTGTCCCATGCAGAGATCACACCTGTCCGAACAAGCCCCTCACTGGAGCACCTGATGGGGAAGGGCCAGGAACCCAGGCTGACCTACCACAGGCCTCAGGCGGTGGCAGGGCCCAGAGTACCTCCCCGCTCTGAGTCAGGGAACGAGCATCCTCCACTCTTACTGGTGCTCCACCTCTACCCAAACAAGCCACGCTTTTCTCATTCCCACGCTCCTGGGTCGGGAAGCAGGTGTGGTCCAGTGGGGCAAGTTGACATCAGTGCAAAACACATTCCTGGCTCCTCCATTCCTATGACACGTGCAGTTTCTGAGAAGGAGTCACTCCTGACCTCTTGGCCGGCCCTGTTTACTCACCCACAAACCCCACTCCTTTACCTGACAACATTGTGGCCCTCAAGAAGTACCTCCAGCAACCTTGAGAGGAGTCTGTAGGACCCTAGGAAGTCCGCCCTCCAGGGGCTTTAGCCACCCCTCTTCGAGAGGGTCCTCACATGGCATCCACTCATGTGGCCTACGTCTCCTGGTCCCATCTCCACCCCAGCTGCTTGCTGACATCCACACATTGATCCATTCTTCCAAAGGAGAGACACAGATGTTCTCTGTCCCCACGATGTGAACCTATGACCTCAATCAGGCAAGAGTCTGTCCCTCATGGAACTTGAAAAGAAGAAACCCTGGAAGAGAACAACCAAATCAACACATTAGCTCATGTTAGTTTGAAGCACTGTAGATATCAGCAAGAATGGGGGCAGGAGAAGCTGGCCGATATGGATGATGTGAGGACTACAGGAACAGCTCAGGGCTAGGCTGAGAGCCCATAGAGCAGACATGATAGATAGCCTGGGTTGCTGGTGGGGAAGTGCCGTCCTAGCTCACTGAACACAGTACACACTTATCCACTGACCCAAGTGTGGGCAACTGTACCCTCTAGGAGTGGCCCACCAGAGTTCTTCCTCTGAGCCCCAACTCTCTGATGTACAGCTCCCATATGTGGTGACCAGAGCATGAGGCAGCTTGTTCACATCTTGGGAAATCAGGAAGTAGAGAACCTCTGGCTGCCTACGTCTGCTAGTCCTTGTGTCCCAAAGGTCCCGAAAAACAGCACTTCCAGGGAGGGACCAAATGTGTAAATTCATGAACCTGGGGGACATTTCACACCCAAACTGTGACAGCAAGCCTGCCAAGCTAGGAAGAGAGGCCATGTCTGAGGAGACTCCAGAAGCTCGGTATGAACCTGTTCTCCCCAGGTAGCCCTCCCAACCCCTGTCACAGTGCCCAAGAGCCTTCAGGCCATCATGGTCACTGGCCAGCTCCTGACAATACCCCTGTGGACTGGGTCTTTTCTCTGAAAGTTGCAGCAGGCACAGTCAGGTCCCCTAGCTCTGGTTCCTGACCTGGCCACATTGCACATTCTTCTTTCTAGAAATGTCCCTGCTCCCTCACATGGGACAAGTGCCAGACCACACGGAGGGCTGGACTTAGAAGTAGGTACCTCCCTTCCCTCCTGAGTGTCACAGCTCCCCATGCCTCCTGAGATGACAGATGACCTTGATTCACATTGGTGAAGTAATGGCTTTTGGTCTCAACCCTCTCACCCATTAGTCACGTCGCAACACAGCTCTGTGAGCAGAGAACTGGTTCCCAGAAGCTCAGAGAGTTGCAGCACCTCCCAGCTTACCAAACTCCTGGTCACACAATCTGTCCAGGTGCCCGGAACCACTCTGGCCCACTGCCACCAAAGGCTTGACAACTGAGGCCTGGGAAAGCCTGAAGGCAAAAGCTGAGAATTGGGGCTAATTCCCAGGTGTCCCAGTGCTGTGTGACTCTGGACTTACCCTCTGTTCACTCCTACTAAACATTGCCTATGCTAAAAGAAGATGCTAGGAGAATCTCTCAACCTCTCTCTCCCTCTGGCATTGGGGGTATTCGGCCCCTGCACATGCCAGGCAAGCACTCTACTGCTGAGCAACATCTCAAGTCTTCTGAAGTGCAGAATAAAGCAAAAGGGAATATGGTCATGGAAGCTACAAAGCACCATACACCCAGACATGGATCTGCCTCACAGATAAACTGGTCATAATGAAGGAACCTCCAAGGCTTTATCCATAACAGCTACCTCCTAACAGCATGTTCAGTCTATTAGTAAGCAAACTTCTGCTTCAAATGGTCCAGCTTTCCACTGGCACACCAGGTAATCACGACACATGTACACATATCATTGTTCATCTCCTGCCCCAAACCTGGCCTGGAGGAGAATTGGAATGCACCCCGGAGTGGGCTCTGACCTGGCCCTCCAGCAGCAGGTCAGTGCCTAGGTGGGCCATGTCAACTTTTCTGATGCAGTTCTTTCTTGAGACAGTCTCACTTGTAGCTCAGACTGGCCTCAAATGTTTGATCCTCCTGCCTCAGCCTCCCAGTTGCTACAATTACAGGTGCACTGGACCACTTGCTGCTTTTTCCAAAACCTACACAAAGCAGAATGCCACTTGTGTGGTCAAAAAGAGCCTCTTGGATCAGTGGTTGTTTATACTCACACACAGGCACACATTCTTGTGTTCCAGGTTGTATGTGTGTGTGTGTGTGTGTGTGTGTGTGTGTGTGTGTGTGTGTGTTATATTGTGGGTGCAAGTATAGTGCGTGTATGTAAGTATGGTGTATATGCATGGTATATGTTCACTTGTGTTCATTCATTCATGCAGGAACCACAGGACACTGGGTGTCCTGCTCTATCCGCACTATCGTCTCTTGAGACAGGGTCTCTCACTAGAACTAGACAGGCAGCCTGCCTGCTGACAAGCTCCAGTAACCCTTTTTTCCCAGCCCTCCACAGCAACAGGTTATAGACACACAGAATCACCCATGGCTTTCTACATGGGTACATGGGATTTGAACTCAGGCCTTCTTCTACAGCAAACACTCTCACCACTGAGCCATCTCCCCAGCCCAGTCTTATTCCTTTGTATCATCCTTAAGACACATGCTACTCTCCAAAATGATTGCGCCATAATTTTACATCAACTGGGACTCCAGTGAGCACTGTAGTGGCAAGGTCACACATGACCCATTCATCATTGTGTTCTCCATGCTTGGAATAACTCCTGAGACAGGATAAGGCCCCCAGAAGGTCATTGTTAACCACCAGGAGCTTCAAGCAGACCAACTAGGCCAGGGTACCGAGACATCCCCCATGGTCACCAGTAGCCAATGTCAACACCGAGGGCCACAGGGCCCAGAAAGAGCTTCTGCTACTGCTTCTGAGGCCTCCTGGTGCAGAGAGAGGAGCCATGCCTTCTCCACCTCTAGCCTCCTTCCCGTACACCCTGCCCCTCCCTGCAGGAACTGGTGACTGGGCACAGTTGGCCCCAGCCCTGGGCACTCCAGAGCCCAGGGCGGGACAGTGCCTTCTCCCTCCCTTGGCCTCCCTACCAGGCCAAGCAAGCTTTCCAATTTCCCCATCTGAAAGACAGGGACAAAGACAGCCTTGTCACCCCACCTACTTCTCACGGTGTGAAGAAACAACTGTTTGCTCGGAAAACACTTTGAGCAACTTGGGGAAAGGTGCTTACTGCTTGGATGACGCCTGCTTGCATTTGATTCAGGCCCGAGAAGGCCAGGCCAACCAGCCATACGGTTACCACTGCCTGCCCCAGGGAGGTGCACAGCTTCTCCTGAGTCACCAAGCCCATTGGCCCGGCTCTCATCCCAGAATCTGCCCATGAGCTATGCATGCATTCATGCTTTCAACAGAAGGCACGCTCTTCACAGCTGGACAGTGATGCCCAGATAGCCAGCCTTCTCTTTCATCAGGGAGGCGCGCTTCAGGCTGCCTGAGTGACCCGTCAGTGCTCCTGACATGCATGAGGTCCTACACTTCCATGCCAGGCTCTCCAGCAGGGATCTGGCAATAAAGGCACTTGGTCTTGGCTGCCAGCCTGGGACAGACAGATCTGACCTGCAGGTACACAGGTTCCCCTCACAGCCCCAAGGCTCAGGGCCAGCAGTAATGGCAGGAGCCAGCAGTAATGGCACTGGCCGCCTCATTACTATGTCAACCATACTCTGGCCCCAAGAGGAGCTGGCCCCAGCATGAACCACACAAACCCCAGGGATACCTGGCACACGTCCAAATCAAGAAGACAGGAGAACTGAGGCTCGGGCAGCAGAAGGGCTGATAAGCAATCTGCCCCTTGGTCCTTGGAACTGCTTCTAAATAAAAGTCACTCCTGGAGGTGTTGACACCCAGACAGCAGTCATCTGAACTCCAGGGTAGGAAGGGCTGGCAATCAGCTCAGACTGTTACTAATTATATTTACTGTCAAATGAAAAGGGGAGAGGGCCCTCTGATGACAAGTCAGGAAAACATCCTTTATTGTTACAACAGTAAAAGAATGTCTCCTCATGGAGTCTGTGGCATGGTCACCACCTGCCAGTGCAAAACCTGAGGTGTAGACAGCCGCTGGTAAATGCTGGCCCGGTACCCCTTCAAGTTGGTGCCTGAATTGCATGTAAGCCACAATTGCATGTATTCCCCAACAGAGGGAACAGACTCTGGCCTCGGAGGCCAGCTGAGTACTGTGTCCTGCACAGGAATGGTGACCAGCATCTGCTGTCACCTTAACAGGACGGGCAGCAACACAGTGGAGATTTTTCCCTCATCAAAGGAAATGTTCTCCGCCCAGAGAAATTAACCAAAAAGACTTCACCCCCAGCCTCTGTACTGCCAGACATGTTATTAATAACAACCCTTCAAAATGTCACAAATCACACACAAACACCTAGAAGCCCCAGATAGTCATCCACACACAGACAAACGTGTCTGGGCCATGGAGAGGTGCTGTCCACTTGCAGGTGCATGGGGCTATCACACACATGAGGATGCACATCTTTCTCTCCGTGTGTTTGGTGCACACAGCTGTCTCAGGACCTCCCTCTGAGACCCACGGCCACACTGCTTCTCCACACATCCACCCAGGAGGAGCATCCTGAGCTCAGCATCCAGAACGGGCTTTTCAGTCTGGTTGAAGGCAGTCACACTTCTCTTGTTTATGCTTTTCTAGGCTTGGAAAAGGAAGAGGAGGGAATTTTTAAAATTCTAGTTCATTTCCTGAGTGCTTTTCTCGAGCAGAAACTGTGCCAAGTGGAAATAAGTGTTTGTCCCCCCACGCCTGCTCTGTGCAAGCCATCTGCAGGAAAGCTGACTTAGCAATCAGGCAGTACTGAGGGACTCAGATGGCAGTGTCCGTCCCTTCTCACCCAACCCCACCCCATCCTTTAAAAAAAAATGTTATTGTTGTTTTTCAAGGCAGAGTCCTTGTTATATATAGCCCAGGCAGACCTTGAACTTCCACTGTGGCCCAGGCTAGCCTCAAATTCAGGCTCTAGCTTGTTGCCTCAGTCTCGAGGGTGCTCAGAGTCCAGATGTGAACCATCACACCCAGTACAAATTGTTTGTTTGTTTTTTGAGACAGGGTTTCTCTGTGTAGCTCTGGTTGTCTTGGAACTGGCTCTGTAGACCAGGCTGGCCTCAAATTCACAGAGATCTGCCTGTCTCTGCCTTCCAAGTGCTGGGATTAAAGGTGTGCACCACCACCTCCTGTCTCAAAAATATTTTTTTTAGATTTATTTATTTATTATGTATACAGAAGAGGGCGCCAGATCTCATTACAGATGGTTGTGGTTGCGAGCCACCTTGTGGGTGGTGGGAATTGAACTCAGGACCTCTGGAAGAGCAGTCGGTGCTCTTAACCTCTAAGCCATCTCTCCAGCCCCTCAAAAAAAAATTATTTTAAGGCCAGCTTGGAATATGGGTTTCCCTGGGTATTTGTTTTTGGACTGGATTATTAATTAAATCAGGCTAGTCAAGCCAAGTGTGATGCCACATGCCAGAGCTCAGGGAACTGAGGCAGGACTGCCATGAGTTTGAGACCAGCCTGGGCCTCATAACAAGACCCCCTTTCTCAGTTTAGAAATCAGTATTCAGTATGGAGGTTCTTCAAAAAGCTAAAATAGATCTGCCACGTGACCAAGCTCTTCCACTCCCAGATGATCTGCCCAAAGCACTCCAAGCCAGCACATCCTATCAACATTTGCTGTGCACTAGGCACAATTGGTAAGTTCCAGAACCCATGCAGAGGAACAGATAAAGAAAACTTGGCTAATATACATGACAGAATTCTCCCTGGACATTATGTACATACAGTCCAGAAGGAAGAGGAAAAGTTACATCATCTGCAGGAAAATAGATGCAACTGGAGATAATCATATTAAGCAAATATATGTTTTGGCTTATACACAGTTTCTAGATGTACACAGAAACATAACTGAGGCAGGATGGGATTATGTGAGAAACACGCTCAATATGCAATATATGTATGTGTACAGACATGCTCTCATATGACACTACACCATGTACACGGTGAAATTTTTTTAATTTAAAAATCAACCCATGAGCAAATAAATCATCTTATCAAAGACAGAAGGCAGAATCAGACCCAGGGGTGGGATGAACAGACACAGCCCAGAATCACGAGGGTCGTCACGCTTGCCATGTGCTTTTCGAGTACATTGTTTTGCCACTGTTCACAGCACCCCAGCTCTGAGAAGGGACACCACCAATCCAAGGATGCTCTCAACTCTAGCTCTCTTAGCAATCTGTGTCACCCATGCACCACAACTGGAATCCTTTTGACACCTGTCCATCGTCTGCCCACTACTGCCTGCTCCTTGGAAAGAACCAATCTCCAAAAGCCTATCCGATGTAGCGCACACTTGGTAATCTTTTTGTTGTTTCCTATGTGTATGTGGTGTATGTGGACATGTGCACATATACGTGCATGTGGAGGCTAGAAGTTGGTGCCAAGTGTCTTTCTCTATCACTCTCCATGCTTTTGCTTTTTTTTAAACTTGTTTGCTTGTTTGTTTTTTGAGGCAGGGTCTCTCACTGAACCTGGAGCTTTCCAATCCAGCAAGGATAGCCATCCAGCCCCAGGTATCCTCGTTTCTCTACCTCCATGTTGGGATTATAAATGCACACAGTATGCAGCTTTTACATGAGTGCTGGGGACCGAACTCAGGTCGTCGCACTTGTATAGTGGCATTTTACTGACAGACATCTCTCCCAGGCTGGTCTCAAATTCTTGATCTTCTGCCTCAGCCTGCTCTTGGATACTACGATTACAGTCATGTACCACCACACCTGACACATGATTCATTTTTAAACTGACACCACATGGCTCCACACAGAGTCTGGCTCTTGGGCAGGGAAGCCATCTTCACATTTTCCACCAAGGCATAGATAGTGTGGATGGTCAGGAAGTTGATCTTGTCATGCACCAAGTTGTGTAGAATATTATTTTACAGTGTGTTACTTTTCCTTACATTGTATTTGTCTCACTTTGTGAAGCTGTGTTACTGTACCTGTCTAAAACACCTGATGGTCTAATAAAGAGCTGAATGGCCAATAGCGAGGCAGGAGAAAGGATAGGTGGGGCTAGGCAGAGAGAATATGTAGAAGAACTCTGGGAGAAAAGAAAAGAAAGAGCCAGAGAAGGAAAAGACTCCAGGGGCCAGCCACTCAGCTACACACCAAGCCACGAAGTAAGAGTAAGATTTACAGAAGAGAAGGAAAAGCCTCGAGGCCAAAGGTAGATGGGCTAAGTTAAAGAAAGCTGGCTAGCAACAAGCTAAGTCAAGGCCAGGCATCAATAATTAAGAATAAGCCTCTGAGTGTGATTTATTTGGGAGCTGGGTGGCGGGACCCCAAAAAGAGAAGAAAACAACCAACACCGAGTGTGGGGAGTATGAGCCCCTTTGGACAGAGAACACCTGGAACAAAGAGGGTGGGTTTTTTTGTTTTGTTTTGTTTGTTTGTTTTGTTTTGTTAAGGTTTATATATAATGTATACAATATTATGCCTGCATGTATGCATGCAGGCCAGAAGAGGGCACCAGATTTCATTACAGATGGTTGTAAGCCACCATGCGGTTGCTTGGAATTGAACTCAGGACCTCTGGAAGAGCAGCCAGTGCCTTTAACTGCTGAGTCATCTCTCAGCCCAAGAGGGTGGTCTTATGCTGGCAGCTCAGCAACTCAGGGGCAGAACTTGGGACCGGATCTATTTACCAGTGCTGACCTTAATTCCCGGATCCAACACAACAATCTTGCTTCCAGAGCAGCCATTATCCCAGTTCTGGCTCTGCTGACAGAGGTTACACCAGGCCAAGGGCGTGGGTACCCAGCCACCAAGAAACCTTCCTTTCTCCCTGCCTTCCCCTGTAACGCTCAGTACCCCCACCAGCCAGGAACGGCCATCCAGGGAGAATAGTAAACAAGAAGCAGGAGAGAGGCTGGAAAGATGGTGGGGGCTGTCTTCCATACTGATGGTTGACTATGTTACAGGCACCTTGCTGGGGCTTTGGGTTTTCATAGTTGGTCCTAAGCACAGGCATTTTAAATGTCTGTCTGTCTGACTGCTGTGTTCTTCGAGTTGACTGTCACTGAAATTGCTAGAGCAGATCACAGGGCTCACCTGTCTCTAGTCTTCCAGGCCAATAGAATGTCCAGCCTGCTAGTCTCAAAGCCCAGACCACTGACTGACCTGGCTGTCCTTCCTGACTTTTCAGCACTTGCAAATGAGGGAGGAAACTGGGCCTCCACAAATCCAGTCACTCTCTTTCGGCTCCTTGCTTCCTGATTCTGCAGGGTAGGGGTGTGAGCCAGCAGGTACAGCCCTATCTAGAAGATCTTGCAGTAGGTTGCCCTTAATGACACCCACTCTGTTTTTGGGTCACACGGGACAAATGATGACAGCTTGGTGCATCATGCCTCTCTTTCCTGTTAGGGAGGCTCTTTAGAGATTTCCTAGGCCAGAGCTCCCAAGAGGCAGGCTCACTGTGGAGCACAATGTCCAACACATACCAGAAAATACATGGGGCCAGTTCAGAGGTGAAGGTGTAGCTTCCACAGGGGCAGCTCTCCAAAGGCTTTCTGACCAGTCTATCACATGACTCTTCCCTTAGAGTTACATTCTTCCTGGCAAAGTTTAACAACAACAGTGACTTCTGGCCTTCTAAAATTGGCAGCGGGGAAATGAACTGGAGAAGTCATGGGCGGGAACCACACTGTGAAGACATTCTGTATCCTTCATTTTCTGTTTGTTGTTGACTGGGTTTGTTTTTTTCCTTCTTCCCCTTTCCGGGCGTGTGCGTGTGCGCATGCGCGTGTGCATGTGCGTGTGCGTGTGTGTGTGTGTGTATTTTCAAATGGCAGAAAATATTTTCCAGATACACTGTGCTGGCACTGCCAAGCACATGTTGATGCCAAGGTTATAAAAAGCAGCTGCAGAGAGGCTTGATGGAAGAAAGGCTTGTCCCTATCTGCTTCTAAGATGCAAACTTACCTTTACGGCTCTCGCTTTCTTCACCATGTGCCTCAGAGGGACACGAGTGTGGCCAGGGTGCCATGTCCACCTCCAGGCATCTGTGTGGCCGGTCCTTATCATCCCTGAAGTCCCCCAAATCCTCACACTCAACTGGATGTGACGGCGCATGCCTGTAATCCCAGCATTTGGGAGGAGGAGGCAGGAGGGTCAAGAGTTCAAAGTCATTCCCACCTACAGAGCAAGTTCAAAACCAGCCTAGGATATGGGAAATCCTGTCTCAAAAGTTCCTCCCCACCCCACCCCCAAAAGAATCTCTCTCACACACACGCACTAAAAACTGTTGAAAGACTCATGCTACAGATGCCTGGAAGGCTCAGAGGGGCAGACTGAGGTTGGACTGCAATGGTGAGAACACATGGTGGTCCCCACCGGCCAGTTCCCTTACCAACCTCTCCCTTCCCCACTCCTGTGTGTGTGTGTGTGTGTGTGTGTGTGTGTGTGTGTGTTAAGTGAGCTCATCTGTGTTCATATGGGTGGAAGCCAGACACCGACTACAGGGGTCCCCCTCTATTGCTCCCCACTTTGTTTTGTTGTTGTTTTTGAGATAGGGTCTCTCACTGAACCTAGACTTCACTGCTTTGGCTAAACTAGCTGGCCAGAGAGTTCTAAAGCTCTCCCTGTTTCCATGCCCTGACCCCAGCTCTGGGGTCACATGCATGTGACCCACCAAGCCCAGCTTTTTATATGGGTGTGGGAGTTCTGAACTCAGGTCCTCACACCAGCTTAGCAAGCACTTTGCCTGCTGGGCCATCTCCCTAGTCACAAGGACACTCTGCATGGAACCAGGACTCCCCAGTCTGTAACCTCCCCCAGGTATCTCTCATTCTCATCCAGCAATCAGCTCCAGCTCCTTATGAGGGTCTTGTCTCATCCTGTCTGTCCCATACCATGGGACATCCTACACCGAATATACACACTGATGCTCCTCCTGGCCTGCAGTAGGATCCTCCTCTCTCCCCTCCCCCAGCTCAAGCCCAATGAAGACAGCAGTAACCTGTACTGTGGCTCTCCTGGGGGGTGACGAATTGGTTAATCCTGGGAAGGCCCTTTGAAGATGAAACACCAGTGTTACTCATAGGCTGAAGGCATGCACCTGCCCTAGGCCAGGCCTGAGTCAGCAGAGAATGGCTTCCCACCTGCATACAGGCTGGGCCAGTCAGCCTAGGTCCTGCTCAAGGTCAAGGCTGTCTCACAGGAGAGCATAGCAGTACCAACCAAGGGGGATGGAGAGGTCTTGGTGGCCTGTGTGGGGTGGGCTGTTCTGAGCCTGAGAACTGGGCCCTGTTGAAGTTCATGCAGCGCAGAAACCCTCAGATCACACTGCCAAGAGGACAGCGCATGCAGCAAGTCTTGGTCAAAACAGTATTTCCTGGTCATTGTTTGGGAAAAACATTTCTCCCATAGCAAATTCCTCATGAGTCACAGCCCATCTCTCTCCCCCCTACATCCTTAGCCCATGGCTGGTGAACTGGAAGGAGAGTGCTGTCAGCCTAAGGCTGGGGGAAAAGAGGTGGGCAGCTTGTGGATTTCCTTGACCTTCCCACAAGCTCTTCATAAAAGCAGAGGTGATGGCTGAAAGAGGATCCCACTATTAAAACCAGGCTGGCCTTTGAAATCACTTTGTAGCCCAAGCTAGTCTTTCACAATTCACTTGTTTTAGCCTCCTGGGATGCCTGGCCATCCTATCTGCCTCTGGGAGAATTAGAAACTAACCAATCATGATGGTGGATGGTGATCATCCCAGCATTCAGGAGGTGGAGGCAGAAAACTCATGAGTTCAAGGATAGCCTAGGCTACATAAAACCCTGTCTCAAAAAAGAAACGGAAGGGGGAGGGAGGAGAGAGGAAGGGCAGGGGAGGAGAAGGAAGAAGGCAGGCCAGTAGGCCTGTTTAAAAATCAGAGGTCACAATGGAGAATGCAAGGAGCGAAGGGCCCTTGTGAGCATGCCTTACACCCACCCTTGCCCCCGTCCAGGATTTTGACACCACATCTGGAAGCCAAGAACACACTGCCTTTAAGATGCATCCCAGGGTCAGATTCCACAGTAATGGAGCTGCAGGCCCCACATCCTGGCCTCCTGCACATTCCCATAGAGTCCTCTCCCTCCTCTCTGCACCCCTACCCCACCTTTCCTCTGCCTCTCCCCCTTGCTATTTCCTTCTTCCAGAAAACAACCCCCAGGGCCTGAAGGGTTTCAGGAACTTCGCTTTTCTATTCTAAAGCCACAAGGTCTTAAACTTTTTCTGCACATCTTCCCTCATGCCAAATGCCTGGGAGCCCAGAGACTCTGAAACACACAGAATGACAAAGCTTTAAAAACAAACAGCTGGATGTGGTGGTGCACACTTTTGATCCCAGCACTCAGGAGGCAGGGGCATGTGGATCTCTGTCGGTTCAAGGTCAGCCTGGTCTACACAGTGAGTTCCAGGGCCACATAGTGAGATTCTGTCTCCAAATTAAATTAAATTTAAATTAAAACAAAAATCCACAATAAATCAGGAGGCACTGGTAGGAGCTTGATGGCAAGAAAGGGGACAGAGGGTGGGTGACTGAAGGCGGGTATCAGGCCAAGGGGTGGCCACAGCAGTAGACTGAGCTGAGAAGCCTTCTGTTTGCTTTGGGTGGCTGCTGAGGCGGAAGTAGCAGCTTGAAGACTGCCGCCAGGACTGTCAAGAGAGAAGCCTCTTTCCCCAATTCTCACACTGCCATCAAGTGGCTCAGTGAGCCAGTGCAGGATGCCTATGACAGCCTAAGGTATCCGGAGGGAGAAAGGAAGGTGGGGCTCAACCTAGAGACTCAAAAGCACCCCTCAGGAACAGAGGAGCAGCCTAGAGCATTGAACTGTGTGGTAAATGCCAATCCCTAGCAGCATCTGCAGAGATGTATACAAGATCTTTCCGGGCATGTGCACAGTGTCTATAAGCAACTCGCCCCGTGCAAGGTGGGCACATCCTGTGGACTTCTTGCCATATGTGGAGATATCTCTGGAAGCATCAGTACCAAAGTCCCTGTCTCAGCTGGGCATGTCGACAAACACCAACGATCTCAGTATTCAGAGGAATCTTTTAATTTATTTTTTATTTTAAGGGTATTTTTTGAGTATTTTGCCTGCATGTATGTCTATGCACTATGTATGTGCCTGGTGCTCATGGCAACAGAGAGAAGGAATCAGGACCTCTGGAAGAGCAGCCAGAACTTTTAACTGCTGGGCCATCTCTCCAACCCCACAGACAGGAAGATCTCAATCACAAGTTCAAGGCCAGCATGAACTATGTAACAACCCTGTCTCGGTAATGAAAGGGAAGGGACGAGAGGATGGCTCAGCAGGTAAATGTCCTGCTGCACAAGCGTGAGGACCTGAGTTCAGGTCCCCAGCACCCATGTTAAAGGAGTGGGGGAGAGGGAGCTGGGTATGGCATGACCTGAACTCTAATCCCAGTGCTGAGGAGGCAGAGACAAGAGGGACTCCCTGGGACATCAGTGTAGATTAATCAGTGGTCTCCAGGTTTAGTGATGGACCCGATCTCAAAAACTAAGGTAGAAAGCAATACAAGACACCCAACTCAGAGCTCTGGCCTTTGTATCCACAAGTACACACGTGGCATGTATACCTAACACACACAATACACAACACACACACACACAAAGCAATTTAGAATTCAACCACCCTACATTTGGATAACAGGATAGGAATGAGAAGAGAGGGGATGCCTAAAGATTTAAGTCCTGGTGCTCTCTGTCACTGTATCTCTGAGGAGATGGTCTCCCCTGAATAAACAGAGAACAGGACAAGATCCAGCAGATCCAAAGTCAGCTGCATAGCCTAACTATGTGACACCAATTGAGGGAATGCAAGCCTCATTCCCTATGGTGGGTCGCTTTAATTGTGAACTTGACAACCTAGGGTCACCTGGAAAATATCAGTGAGGGACTGTGAGCTGCCATGTGGGTGCTTGGAATCAAACCTCGTTCTTCAGGAAGAGGAGCCATTGCTCTTAACCATTGAACCATCTCCCCAGCCCCTCAATGAGGGATTGTGTACACTGGGTTGGCCTGTCAGTGGGAGACTGTCTTAAGTAAACTGATACAGGAAGACCCAGCCCACTGTGGGTGGCACCATTCCTAGACAGAAGGTCCTAAATGCTATATACTAATAGAGAAATCCAGCTTAGTTCAAACAAGCAAGCAAGAGTATATAGTTATCTCTTTCTGCTCTTGACTGTGGATGCTATGTGACTGGCTGTTTGAAGTTCCTGCCTTGATTTCTCTCCAATGATGGGCTACGTTGGGACCTGAAAATTTCCTTCTCACAGCAACAGAAATGACACTGCAATAACTTCCTTTCCCAGACAGACACGTGTCTACCTTCACGTTTGGCTTGTTTTTGTTTTTGCTTTGGTTTTTTGAGACAGGGTTTCTCTGTGTAATTTTGGTGCCTGTCCTGGATCTCGCCCAAGCTGGCCTCAAACTCACAGAGATCCACCTGGCTCCGCCTTCCAAGTGCTGGGATTAAAGGCGTGCACCACCGCCACCCGGCCACATTTGGCTTTTGAACAAAAGGCTCTACGATGGACAGTCACATTTGGAATGAGGTCCACTGCTTTAGACACCTCCACTGTGCACACCCATTCCCTGTCTCCCAGCACCCACCCCAGCACCTCTTTCCTGTGACTTGTTCACAAGGACCTCTTCTGTTACCTTCTATGGAGATCAGCAGGGGTCTTGAGCAAAGTGAACAAGTGTTCTACCACTGAGCTACATCTCTAGCCCATGTGTGTGTTTGTATGTGTATTCATGTGCAGAGGTGTACATGCATATGTAAGCCAAAGAATCACCTCAGTATTGTCCTGCAAATACTTTGTTCATCTGACAAGGTCTCCCACTGACCTGGAGCTACAGGGGATCACACAGGCTGGCCAGCCAGCCCCAGAGAGCCACCTTTCTGGCTTTGGGGAAGGTGAAGGGGTTGAACTCATATTTTTATGCTTAAAAGACAAACATTTTACCAAGTGAGCTATCTCCACATTCAGATGGGGTCTCTCACTAGGTTACCTAGGCTGGCCTTTGAGTTTGCAAATCCTCCTGCTTCAGTCTCTGGAGCAGCTGAAATGACAGGTCTGAACCACCACACCCAGCTTCCAAGGACAAGGAGTAATGGTACCAGTCCCAGCACTCATGATGCAAGATTTGCCTTGAGTTTGAGGTTGGGCTAGAAGGAGGTTCACGCCAGCATGGGCTATGGTGTGAAACTACACACACACACACACACACACACACACACACACACACACACACAAAACCATGTGAAGCCAAGCAGCTTCTGGACCAGTCTTCAAGCCCTACTCAGACACCAACTACCACAAAGGTCATGACCCATGTTCCTGGTACCCTGGGATTCACAGCATTCCAGAGCGCTGCACACAATGGCAGTGTTTGTGGCAACTCAGAGCATGCTGGGAAACTTAAAACGTCCAAATGAATGATGTGGAAAGATGAGGAGAGAGGGCGAGGCCAAGAGGCAGAAACAGAGTAAGGGCAGCCATCTGGGCCTCTGACATCCTTTAATAAAGGGTTACTCCAAGCACAAATGTCAAGAGCTGTCAGAGCTGAGAAGTCTGCAGGGAAGGCTGGTTGTGGACTGTTGGTTTTATTCAGGAGTTGGTATTATATCAGTGGCTGGAGGATGTGTGCTGGTTGAAATGGCATCCGAAGATACATAAGCTCCAGTCTCACATCGAGGAGTCCCTAGAAACCAAGAAGTCTCCACACCGAAGGCCAGGCCCATCGTGAGTACCCTGGGTCTCTGTTGACCCCTGAGGAACACTCTCCTCCTAAGCCCTTCCTCTGTGGTGCTATGCACTTGCACTGTGTTGGATTCAGGAAGTTGTAGCTTGGCCCCAGACCCAGCCTTCCATCTGCCTCACTCTTGATGTTTCATCTGCAATGGACCAGGGACCAGATACAGTCCCATTCCCTTGGATGGCAAGAAAGCAGCACCCAGGCTGGGGATGCAGCTCAGTAGGAGAGCATTTGCCTAGGACACACACGACTTGGTTAATAAGCCCCGGAGTAGTCAAGGAGAGACAAGAGGACCAAAAGTCCATGGCCATCCTCTTCCACGTTCAAGACCAGCCTGAGCTACAGAAGACCTTGTTTCAAAAACATAGGTAAGTAAATATGGGAAGCTCCATTTTGTGGGTGAAGAAACTGAGTACAAGAGGCAGATACCAAGCTTTTTCAGTGACTTAGCTGACTGTGGGAATGGCCAGCTTGGCAGGGGAGGGGTGAAAGAGCAGTCCACCAGGATGGAGAGCCACTCTGACTGCCCCTTCCATCTCCCCCACCCACTTTGTGACCTCTGTAGCCTGTGACAGACAGCATTGTTTCTAGCTCCTTGTATCTTCAAGTACCACCAGGAGTGGATCTGCCCAGTGCCTGATGCCTCGAGGTGGATCCCGGAGCTGACTCTACTTCACATGCTACCCCCACCCTCCATCTGTGTTCCTGCACTTCTATCTGCCCTAGCTCAGCCCTTCTGAGAACCCAGAGCTGGTGGACAGCTTCACCCCTATGCTGATGAGGCCTCTCCTCAAACATCCTTGATTACTTCCTAGGCCACTCCCATCTCAGCCTTCACCCAGCAGCCTGCCTGGGTAACTGCAAGGCAGGGAACGTAGAGAAGAAACCTTGAGACACTTTCCTAATCCACTACCCCATCATCCACAAACCAGCCCAGTCCCTCCTCTCCTGGCCATTCTCAGACAGAAGTGGAAGGGCAGCCCTCCTGCCTGGTGCAGCAGGTAAACTCCCCCTCAACACCCTGCCTACCCTTCAGCAAATCACTCTATCCCCTTTTAAGACTTCAGCCCTTAGTCCCTGTTTGAAGCTTCTCAGTACAGGGCCCTGCTCCTTAGCCAGACACTGACACACCGTGACACTGGCTTGCCAGTAGTATGACCTGCACCCAGTCCCAAGATGGAAAAATCTATCATCAGCCTTTCAGAGTTCACTTGTAGCCTGGAACCCAGCAAACATGCAGCATCAGTAACCAGCCTTCAGTACCCCACCCTGGCTCAGCCCCTTAGCTCCCGATCATATTTCTGTACTGGCCCTGTTCTAGCTCAGCTGGAATTAGCTTTTATTCTGTCTCTGCTGCAATGTCCTGGGCATGGAAAGCTGTTAAGTATCAGCTGAATGAATAAAAAAGCAAATGATACACTTAAATATGGACATCTACTATGTGTTTAGGGGTCCCTAGGGATGGTGGGAGGTGGGAAAGCCAGCACCCTGCAAGACCTACATGTGACACTAGATGGCACAAAAGCACACAAAGAATTTGCTGTAGACAGGCAGGCAGGGCTTGTTTTCAGTGGAGGATCTGAGAATGGCTGTCCACAGACACACTGTAATCACTAGGTTTCCCAGAGACAGACCCTGTGGGACATACGCTCAAGCAGGTCCAGATCTGCAGTGTCCAAAAGTATGGCAAGGCCTTCTACATAGTACAGCCTTGCTTAGGGACCCCTATCTTTTTTCTCTATGCAGGCCTTCACTGGGTTGGATGTTACCCACCTACCCATGCAGCAACCTTAGCACTGGCCAACCCAATGAGAATCTTATGCAGGCCATACCCCAAGGTGACACAACTTTCACACCCACACTGGAGCTGAGAAGCCATGTCTTGCACAGAGACCCATGTCTTTGCCTTTCCCTCTCCTAGTAGCAGGTCAGGTGTGCAAAACCTTGGTATAAGCACTTCGCATCTTCCCAGATCTCTTCCCCGTTCTCACAAATCACTTGTAAGGCAATGCAGAGACCCAAGTCTAAAGTGAACCTTTCATATTTTATTGAGACAGTCTCACTGTATAGCCCAGGCTGGCCTCAAAGTTAGGACAATTCTCCTGCCTCAGTTTCAGCCAGGAATTATAGCTGCATACCATCATACTCGTTAAGCAGAATTACGAAGGGTGCTATCCTGACCTGTGAAGATTCTGTACTCTGCACTTTCAACGTTTTAAAAATAGCTCTTCAAGGCTTGTGAATGAAGGTAAGGAGTTTAATTGGAGGTGAGGAAGTAGGTGTCAAGTCTGCATTCCACTCTCCCGGCAAAACAGAGGTGTAGTTGCTGACCGGGAAATAGCTAAGCAAATCTGCTGGTAGGAGTCAGATTTACAGAGTGGTTTAAATTGGGACTTCAACTTTTCCTACCGGCCAACCCGTTAACCTAAGAAATTTCTACATGATCCCAAGAACTGGGCCTACAAAACAGACAATTTAAACATTACTGGTAATAAATCGTAAGAGTATTTATTTTGAAACGAGGTTCCTATGAATGAGATGAATGTGCTTTTGCATTATATTTTGGGTGAGTATTTGATCCTGCAGGATGCAGAGCGCCTTCAGCATTTCAGAGCTGGTCTCAATATTTCAATTTTATAATCACTGATTCAGAGAACATTTTACACAAACACAGCATAATATGGAAGAAATGTTTTTAGAGTCATTTCAAAAAGTGCCGGGAATTCTTCTGTTAACACCAACTCAAAAAATTTCAAACCATTTTTATGAAACTCTAAAGCTCTTGAAAAGCAAAGCCATGCAGGCAAATGCCTGTAATCACAGCACTTGGAAGTTACAGGATCTTGGGGGGGGGGGGGGACGGGGACACGACACAGAGGCAGTTAGATCTCTGAGTTCCAGGCCAGCAAAGGTTACACAGTGAGATCCTGTTGTAAATAAACAGCCAGGCATGGAAGCCCAAACCTGTAAACCCAGTACTCCATAGATGAAGAGTCAAGGCCAGCCTAAGCTACATGAAAGTACTCTAAAAATGAAGCAAAACAAAACCCCAGCTCCCTCCCAGAGAGTTTAATTTACCTTTTGTCAATTTCTCTTTCCAAATTCAAACCTTGAACCTTCCAGCCTCCACAGGGTCCAAAGCTGGCCCCAAACTCACAATCCTACCCAACACCCAGTGGTATGCCCCGACTCCATATTCTCCCTTATCTATTAGTGACAGTATAACAGTGAGGGAGCGGTTCTACCATGACCTTGTACTAACAAGTGCTGGCAGTCTTAATCCCAAAACTGGGTCCTAAGGCGGGCATAGTGATACATTCCAGAACCCCCAGGGCTTGGGAGGCTGGGGCAAGAGTCACATAGTGGAGACTGAAATGTGGTATTAAGAGGGTGTTACCTCTGTCAGTGGAGCCCTAATTGACACAGGAAACAGAGGGCCTTTAAGAATGTGACAGACAACATCACCAGCACAGGCTGTACCTAGTCTCTGCAAGGCTTTATCACTCAGGTGTTAACTGTCATGGGTCACTAGAATACACAGGCTCAGCCTTGGAACTTCAAAACAGAGGACTGCTACAGGTCAACTCAAAGCCTGCAGGGCCCAGTCTTCACCATGTTCACTTCACACCTGCACATGGAGGTCAGGGCCACCCCCCCCCCCCCACCCAAGCCTGTTGAACCATTCTCTAGGGTCAACTCAACTTCCAGCCCCCTTGCTTCTTGGCAAAAATTGACTCAGCAGCTTTTGCGTGAAGCCTCACCATGCTGCCAAACGCCCAATGTACTAATGGGCTTTAAAGGTTCATTTCACAATACCTTCAACTGTAGTTTTTAATTGTCTGCAGAGAACCCCCACCCCCACACACACTGAGTAGACAAAGAGTAGTACCCGACTTGTATTGGATCACAGGATTCTTGCCTCCCAAAACAGAAGAAACTGCTTAGTGTAATTTTGTGAATAAACCCATCTAGTTGAACTATAGAGAAATTTTAGCATATTTAAAATCTTCAACATTTCAGAAGTGCTGAGTTATGCTCCAGACTTTCAACGACTAATTACTCTCCCTCTGTAGTCAAGCTTTCCTACTGGTGGTTCCCACATCACCACTACACATGGTCACTTTTACAGAGATCCCAGTCTATGTCTACCATCACACTAGCAGTCAGACAGCACCCCAACCCCAGCCAGACCCTACAACACAGGACCCCTCACCGACTGTCATTAAGGCAGGGCTTCTTAACTTAATCTGAGATACTTTCCATGCTGGAAGTCAGGTAGTAAATAGGCTTGCTTTCGTGGGGTGAGGTGTGGGCGGGGGGCCATAAAGCTCTTTCTCAAAGGGATAGTAACCTAAAAGGTTGGTATGCTTTCTAGGTAGTCACCAAAAATCAACAGCATTCAGTTCTGCAAATATACACCAAGCCAAATGTTCTCCAAACCCTTTAATACAGCTGAGGCACAAGTAATAAACACTTTGTTGTTGTTAGAAGATTTGTTGTCAGGATCATACACCAAATTCCCCATTTCTTCAGCAGCAATTCCATTATCAATACTCTGATCCATAGGTTGATTCAAGGTCAGAAAGGCAGGTAGACAATGGTATAAATACCAAACCTGCTGGAGATAAAAGGAACACAACACCTGAACTTTGCCTAAATATGCACACTATATTAGGGCATTTACACCACCTTTCCAGGAAGCTCCATTTAAAATATTTTCAGTTAGGAAATACAGTGGCACCCAGCAATACACCTTTGCCCAAGGCAGCATACCAACATGTTGTAACATGCACATTCTCGAATGCTCCTGGCAACCTTCAATCTGTTCTTTTATACTACTTTAGTGTTAGTCTTGCCTTCTGGCATCACTTACCAGCACCAAGGCTTTCTGGTTCTATCTAACTTGAGGTGAGAAGAAATAGTGTTCAGCACTTGATTATGTGGAGGAAAGTAGTCCCTCCATAAACACAGCTAGTGTTCAAAAGTAACAATGCTGAATGAAGCCCCACATCAGTCACTTAAGGAAAGTCTTGACTTAATCAGTCTCAAAGTAAAGACAATATCGCTACCCTCTCGGCTGCCAGGAGCCAGGCCACCAGGTGTACACTGCAGAACCTCTTTCCAAGAGTGCCCTTACCACTCACTTCCCCACCTCCACTCCCCCTATGGTCCTCTTAGCCATACCTGGGCTGATGCAGGACTTTCTTAGCAGTGCAATCAATCTGTGGTCACCATTATGATACTTGGGACTGGAGACCCTATCAGCAAAACTCAGGCAGCATATTTGTAGCACCACACCCCCAAACACACATCCCTACCTAGAAAGCATTGGTAAGGGTTCACCATCAAAGGCCTGGAAAGGGCCTGTAGATGCCTCTAATTGCGCCTCCAGGTCACTAGAGGTGAGTTGTTCAAAGCTGTTATCCATTCACTAACCAGAGGCAGGAACTAGTTAAAGCCTCATTCCAGATTCTTCCTACTAAACTACCATCAAAACAAGCCATGGAAAAAGATGAGGCAAGTCAAAACAATTCTAGGGCATGGAGGCAGACAAGCTGCCCATGAGAATGCTGCTCGGTGAACAGATACCAGCACAGAACACAAGGTCTTGAATCAGAAACAGCCCATGTCATCAGGTGAGAGGTTACTATCTGAGAAGAGGTCCCACCTGCTTCAGCCAAGTCTCCAGTCAAGATGACACTCTACTGTCACTGAAGAAGATAAATTAGTCAATGCACAGGAAGATAGAAGAGATACACTGTTAAAAGCAAAACAGCAATCAGCACTTTCACAAGCAGACCATCACAACTGCCTTAAAGACAAGTTTCTGGTTAACTGATACAATAGTAACAAAATCACTTTACATTAGCAATAACTGACAAAGAAGTTATTCCACTTAGAGGTTTAATTGAGAAATACTGAGTCAGGTAAACATGCAAATTCAGAATATAAACAAGTGCAATGCCTGGTTGTTCTGAAATCATCAGCCATCAGTTGGAGATGGACCTACAGACACTCAACAGAACCAATTAAACTCCACGCTGAACAGAGCCACCCAAGAGATGAGCAGACCGGTTCTCTCAGTCTGTAAAGAGCAGAGTGAGCAGACAGCAGGCAAGGCTCAGCCAGGTGTAATCCTGGTGCTTTCTGCAGCCAGGTGCTTGAAATACTAGGGGTTAGTCCCTAGAGGACATTAAGCCACTGATGTAGACTGAAGCGTTTAGGAAACACGGATAAGGAATGGGATCGCTAACCGCACACTTCACATGTCCAAAAGTAAACAGAAAGAAACAGTCTCTGCAAGATTTTAATGCTCAGTTTTCATAAACACAAGTTTCTATCCAATTTGATGACTTACAATAAAATGTACTAGCCTTTAAAAATGGGCATTATTCAACTATCCTCTGTAGTCTCTTCCCATGTTTTAAAATTTATCACTGTGAATTTTTACCTAATACTCTCCTGTATTTACATTTGCATTGCATGTCTTAAGAATAAACGAAATCCATGATATTTGGTTAACTCAGTATATTTATAAAATGAAAAGTTCTATCAAAATACTTTTCACTGGAAAAAAAATAAATAGAACAGACAATGGATCTACTCAAAGTGCACATTCACTTTGGTAGACTTCAGTGTAGGACAGTTCATGACAAGCATATTTGCCCTTATTCCCCACAGCCGATCAGCTTCCAAGCTAATGGTTAAATCATTTTTAACTGAGATTTTATCGTGTTGATAGCTGGCTCATTCCACATCATCTTCAGCCAAGCTCTGAGCACTTACAATTCTCTGAAAGAAAAAGAAAATTAATTTTGAGAAGTGTCTAATTTCAACTTAAAACTGCTCTTCACATTCAAAGAACCAACTTTTGCTTGTAGCAGGAATCTTAAAGAGTCTTATTAATAAGATCAAACCTGAGGCCAGTTATTGGGGTAAATGCTGGAAGATCAGAGAAGAACAAGCCACAGCTTCCTCACCTTGCCAATTCCTCAGCTGATCCTGTTTCCTCAGACTGGAAGCTTCTGTGTCCTCATCCGAATGGGTCTCAGCTGAACTG
This sequence comes from Onychomys torridus, assembly GCF_903995425.1. Classification (NCBI taxonomy): domain Eukaryota; kingdom Metazoa; phylum Chordata; class Mammalia; order Rodentia; family Cricetidae; genus Onychomys; species Onychomys torridus. Next base: position 89,122,084 of record NC_050447.1, on the reverse strand, counting down.
CTGCTAGAAGCCTAAAAGCTTAACCAGCCAAATGCTTGTACTTTCTGGTCCTCATGCCTTATATATCTTTCTGCATTCTGCCATCACTCCCTGGGATTAAAGGCATGAGTCACCATGCTTGGCTGTATCCTTGATTTCTGCCTTTGGAATACTAGGATTAAAGGCGTGTGCTACCACTGCCTATCCTCTATGTTTAATATTGTGGCTGTTCTGTCTCTGACCCCAGATAAGTTTATTAGGGTGCACAATATTTTGGGGAGCACAATCCCACACTTGCTAAAATTCTCGGATTTTTGACACTGACTCCACACTTCACACACTATTCTGAGGAGACAAAGATCAGCTGGGAATGGTGACACACCTGAAATCTCAACACTAGCTGAGGAGGGGAAGGAGGAGTGCTGGTGATGGGTGTTGAGGGTATGATCATACAAGCTTTAGTTCCTTACCAAAATCCAAATGAATAAATGAAGTACATGACACAAGGCTGTTTGTCAATTATATAATCTAAAGACTTTTCACCCCCACACAAACCAAGAAACAGCAATGAGAATTCTTACCAAGCCTTCTTCTATACTTCATAATTTCCCTTTCCAGGTCATAGCCATTACAGGAAGCAACACTGCATTACAAAATTAACACCCCCAAAAAACTGCATATATAACTTATCAAAGACAAGGTAACAGAGTAATACAAGCTGTTGAAGAATTAGGATGCCAGCCAGGCAAATCTGTGACGTTCTTTCTTATAGTGCTGCTTTGGCCTGGCCTTGCTTTGTTCTCAGCAGTCTCTGTACTGGACGTTTAGGCACTAGTGTGGCAGGCAGTATTGAGATTCTGGGCTCTTAAGGCCTAGAGTAAGTAAAGTGATGAGATCTGTAGGTTCCACTCTCCAACTGGATCAGTTCCTGAACGAGCAGCTAAACCCTGACTCCCAGCCTTCATTGCACACTGGTCTGGTTCCCCTTTGAATTCTGTGTCACCATGTGACAGTCACAGTGGCTCCTGGACAGATACAGGCACAACAGCCAAACGCTTAGTCTTCTCCATTCTCAGAACTGGCTGTGATCAATCAACAGAAAACAGACTACAAGAGCTACTCCTTCAACAGCACCTAACAGTAACTGAGGGATGGACAGAATGGAACCACATTCATCTAACTTTAATAGACTTTGCTCAAGTTCTTGGTTTTCTAAATCTTCCTCAAATCTTTGGGGGAATTTAATTTTCCCTCAGGCGTCTAGCTGAGTTAAAAATCACTATGAAGAAGCTAGGAATATGACTCAATGGTAAAGCCTTTGCCTTACTTGAGTAAGACACAAGTTACTAAAAAATTTTATGAAAATTTCCTTTCCCTCAACACTTAACCATATCAAACTGAAAATCAGCACATGCAGTACCTGTTCTAAGATTCATTTTGGACTCCTTAGAAAGGATTTGTATGAACAGAATCCACTATATTGAATATTTTACCCAATTTGTACCTAATGTTTTGAGACAAAAATCTCACTAAACAGCCCTGGCTCAGCCCCCCAGAGTACTGGGATTACAGGCATGTGCTACCACACTCAACTATATTAATCATTTATACATGCACTTTGCACTTCTGAGTAGAAATTTGGTGCTATATACCAAATTCAAAGCCCAGAGCAGCAGCCCAAAGAGGTACAAACAGTACCAAGAATGGACACAGGAACACCAGGATGGTCAGACTATGCAGTCTTGACTTCTGACCTTGATATGTCCTACAAGCATGTACAGAGGCTTGAGCACAATGGACAAGGGCTCCAAAACGCACTGCACCCCCAGCAGGAGTAGCCAAGTGGCCTAATTTAGGGACTCAAATGTAAATAAAGGCTTTACACTCAACACATGTACACTTATGATTCTTATCTAACAGAAGCCTGGACCTTATGCTAAGTCACCTGCACAATGTATCATTAGGAAAACCACTTCCAGGTCTGGCACACTCAGTATTATATGCTCAGCAGCAGACTTGCCCGAGCTTACAGTTCTCAGATCAATTCATTGTTACTCTCCAACACTTCAACTCCTTACCTGACTAATGGTCGGAAGCTTGGTCAGAAGCATCTGGAACACTGGTGGTGGAAGAGTTTGCTGTAACACTTGCAGCAGCTGCTGAGGCTGTCCACACACAGCGATTGCATTTGTCAGGTGGTCCACACCCTTCTCATATTCACCTGCAAGATTGCACATAGTATCTGAAGCCATCAAAACTTAGTCACCAACCAATCCTAGCCTAAATCACTGGCAAGTAAAAAGTCGATACCGAATTTCCTTGCACCAGTGGAATGAACCTATTTTACCAACTGACTGTTGTAGATGGACTGAGGCACCAGCATCGAGTGCTTTCAGAGCCTCTCAAACAGTCAGAAATAGCTACACCTCAGCTTTTGTGGGAATTATGGTTGTTATCCCACCTATACAAATGAGGACACCACCTGACTGTGTTGCTTGCCCACTGTCATCTGGGTATGTGCAGCCATCACTGACCCTGCATGGCCAGTTCCTTTCCTAGGGTACTGAGATGTAATGATGCCCACCAGGAGAACCTGCCCAGGGCCAGGCCCTGAGACTGTGTGATGCAGAGCTGAAGTTGACAGAATGATTGGCTTACTCAGTCCCTACTGCAGCAGACACCAGGCCTCCTCTGAATCAACACTGGCAATAAGTTTTTCTCTTTAACCAGCAGTGTTAATGCTGCACCTGGCCAGACCAGAGGAACGTAATCATTCTAGGCTGAAGCACTACCCTGGTGCTAAGAACACACAGTGCCTGTGCCTCTTTCAGGCACCTTGGAAAATCTATTCTTCTGAACTTAAGATTTGATTACTCAATATTGTTCTTAATCTAGGTAAAGTTTGGAAACTAGTTAAGTTTGCTAGTTATTTGAATACAAGAACTAGGCTACCTGACTCTCGATGAAACTGACTGGACAAACTAAAACATGAAACTACTTCTCTTAGGAAAGTAACGTAAGTAAGATGGGGCCAGTGACGTGGCTCTGCAGACAGAACGCAAGCCTGGATACCTTAGTTCAATCCCCAGACTCACATAAGGGTGGAAGAGAACAGTTTCCCTCTAACCCCTACACCACACATGGAATTCATGTACACATCCCACATTTTAAAACTTTAACAAGTGTAAAGTGGATTACTACTATAAACTTTCCTCATAAAACAAATAGAACACAAATAAACATACATTATGCATGAAGTTCAACGCTATCTGAATCCAATATAAAACCTGAAACATGACACCAAATTTATTAATGATAGCAACAATTTCAAAAATACTTTTGCAATGAAAGTTAAAAAACAATCTCCCTAGGAACCATTCTATTGTATAGAACAAAATGTTACCCAACTCTAGAACAAAAAATACCTATTAAGATGTTTAATAGCTGGGTGTGGTGGCAAATGCCTTTAATCCTAGCACTAGGGAGGCAGAGATAGGGTGGTCTACAAATTGAGTTCCAGGACAGCCAGGGTTATCACACAGAGAAACCCTGTCTCAAAAAATTCAAAAAAGATATATAAGGAGAAAGAATAAAACCAAACAACAAAACAAAGCCATCTTTCAATACAGGTAAGTAAATAAATGAGGCCCAAAGTAATTAAGTATCTAAGTTCTGGACCACATAACTGATCAGAACTGAAACAAGATGCCAAAATACCTGGTGTGATGGCTACTCTGGCTATCAACTTGACTACATGTGAAAGTCAACTAAAACCCTAGCAGCTAGGCACATCTGAGTTTTCTAATAATTTATTTATTTTTATTTTATTTATGTGTATTAGTATATGTATGTCTGTGTGAGGGTGTCGGGTACCATAGAACTGGAGTTACAGACAGCCGTGAACCGTATGCGTGCTGGGAATTGAACCCAGGTTATCTGGAAAAGCAGTCAGTGCTCTTAACTGCTGAGCCGTCTCTCCACCCCAGTTACTTTTCTTGGTTGGATTATCTGAGGTTGAAAACCCACCCTAAATCCTGACCCTAAATCCTGGCCACACATCCTGGAGGCAGCCCACAGATATGAAAGAAAGTTATGCTTTTCTGTCTGCTTGCCCTCACTCTCACGGGCAAGTTCATCTGCCCCAAGCCATTCCTTCAATGGTGTTAGATAGAACACATTTCATGATTCCAACATAGACTGAAAACTGGCAACTCTAGGACATCCCTGGGATTCTAGCACCAGATTGGGACTGCTGAGACAGTCTTGTGAACTGGAAAACTACCAGATCCTTGGCCTTTCTGGAAGGAGATGCCATTGTTGACATTAGTCAGACCACAGCCCATAAACCACTCAGGTGTATATGTTCATTCCATTGATTCTGTTCCTTATAGAACCCTGACTATTATTCCCCGTGACCCTGGTTAGGTAAATTAACTTTCTTTTGGACCAACACCGAGGAAAAGAACCTGATTATTAGGTGAGTGTTGTCAAACTCAGTTCACGTCACTTAAGTTACTATTTATACTACACTATGGACACACACACACACTCTAAGTGACTTTAGAGTCATCTCTGCAAAAATAAAGTTCTCTCCTAGTTTCACAACTATTATCTTCCATATCCTGTGTCAGAGCAAGTAAAACACGGTGGCAGACAATGGCACCCATGAGTACCTAAACACACTCACCTTGAAATGTTGGAAATCTTTTTTTAATGACAATTAGGTAAGAAAGTCCTGTTATTATAAATTTTTATCAATATGAATAATTCACTCTACTTCTTTCTGAATCCTGAAATGACTATTACCTTGTGCTAATAACTCTTCACCAAGCTGTATCTCTTCAAGGAAGAATTTCTGAACAGCTTCAGCATCTTTTAAGTCAGGTAACTGGAAAAGGAATAAGGCGAAATTAAGCCAAGAATATAATCAACACACAGAAAACCATTTAAAATTTTAAAATGGAGGCAGAAACAGGTGAATCGGAGTTCAAAGCCAGCCTGGTCTTCAGTGTTCTAGGACAGCCAGGGCTACAGAGAGACTCCTGTCTCAAAATACCCGCCCCCAAAAACAAACACCAAAAAAGAGGGCTCATTCTAAGAACAAAACCAGACTCAAAAAATTATAGTCTATACATCTATAAAAATCTCCATTACCTATACATGTATTATCTATACAGTGCTGTTGTAGCCATTATAGATAAATCCACTCACTCTTCTAATACTTCATACACATTTTCATGTGCACCTAGAGGACTTCTCTGTAGTTGTTACACATGACTGTCCAGGCAGCTGGCTGTTTCTGTCAACTCATTTTTTTTTGGAAGCTGCTTGCATGCACTTCTTGTTTTTATTTTTTATTAGGTAGTATTATTTCCTTCTTGGGTCGCTGAGGGAGTTGAAGATCAGTTATTTATAGTTATAATTATCTTTGTTAAGGATTTCAGAAAAACTCACTAAGAGCTGTAAGTGTATAAATTTGAAAGATGTTATAAGACAGTTCCATTAGCTATATAAGTTAGGATAAAAAGTGAATCAGGTACATTCTGGACTTACCAAAATAGGATAGATAATGGAATTATTTTCTCTGAATTTGTCAAATACAAATGGGCTAGACATTGTTTAGGTATTTATTGTTTGTATATATGGTATATATATAGTTATAGTTATATGTATAGTTATAGTTTTGTATATAGTGTTTCTTATATTAGTTATAACTTTTTCCATTTTTTCTTTTTATTAAAATAGAAAAGGGGAAATATAGTGATATTTTATTTGTATTGAAATGTGATTTTATTTGTATGTCAATAAAGCTGCCTTGAGATCAGAGCAAGCCAGAGCAGAAGCTGAGCAGTAGTGGGGCACGCTTTTAATCCCAGCACTTGGGAGGCAGAGCTAGGAGGATCTCTGTGTGTTCAAGGACACAGCCAGCATGGCAGACACACGCCTTTAATCTCAATACCAACCATAGAAGACCTGGAGGTCTGTACAAACAGGCAGTGACGAGGAGGTCATGTGGCTGGGTTTACAACCAATGAGAAAACAGAACAGAAAGTCTTTAAATAGACAGGACGCACAGAAGTAGGTCTCTTGTGGAGAGGAAGAACAGCAGAAGCAGTGAAGGGTAAGGTTTTCCGCTCTTGCTCTGACCTCGTGGTGTTTAACTGCAATCGGTTCTGTGTTTCTTATTTAACAAGCCGTTTACATCTACATACACATGTACATACATATTATATATATATTCAGAGATGTACCATTTTCTTGCTGGTAGGACTTGAGAAAAGCACTCTACCACTGAGCTTTTTGACAGGATCTTAACAGGCTGGCCATAAACCTTCAAATCTCTGACCTCAGAGGATCACAGGTCCTTGTCAACGGGTCTGCCAGACTGAGTCTCAAATGGCAGAACATACAACTAAGGAATGACAGAGTACTCACTGTGCATCTGTTGATCATATCAGTTACTTCTAATATTTTATGATAAACAACCATAAGCAACCGACAGAGAAAAGGGTACAGCTCACAATGCCAGTTCTACCTGTTGAATTTTAAATACCATCCCTCCCGTCAGACTCTCACACTTACACACAGGTCTAAAGTTATCTACCTGGATCCCACATCTTGCAAAGGTTGTCTGGACATATTAGAAAAACACAGCAGTTCCCAGTTTCAACTCACTAGAACTTGTCAGCTATGCTGATCACTCCACTGGTTCAAAATAATAATAAAACTGGAATATCTATCAATCCCATTTTTCCTTGCCTGAATGAGCTTTTAAAAGAACAATTAAGAGCCAGGCGGTGGTGGCACTGGGCTTTAATCCCAGCACTTGGGAGACAGAGGCAGGTAAGTGAACCATTGTGAGTTCGAGGCCAGTCTGGTCTACAAAGCAAGTTCCAGGACAGCCAGAACTGTTGCACAGAGAAACTCTGGGGGGGGGGGTGGGAGTGGAGTTTTAAATTAAAAAAAAGGGGGAACAATTAATGATTCAATAATTGTTCTGCAAATCCAAAGAAACATCAGCAAGGGGAAAGTGACATGTATAGTGACTTGCCTAGTTTACTTACATATCACAGATTAGTTTTAATCAAGTAGCTAAAAAAGCCTATGTAGTCATTAAAAATAATGAACACAGGACCTATGAAAAGAAATGAAATAACTGACATTGTACAGTTACGGGTTGTTTTTTTTTTCTTTTTTTCAGAGCTGAGGACCGAACCCAGGGCAGGCAAGCACACTAACACTGAGCTAAATCCCCAACCCAAGGTTTGTTTGTTTTTTTTTAAAAATCCATCAGAACCTAGACAATTCTGATCCATAGGTTTAAAAACTTTTAAAGAACTCTGAATTGAATATACAGGGTTCCTTTTGTTATTTATGTTGCCCAGGTTGCCTTTGCCTGAGTTTCTCAAACACTAGGATTACAGGTGTGGATCTTTTAAAGAACACTAGAGAAAGGAAGGAAAATCCAATCAAATGCTACCATTTTAAAGTAGCCGAGAGCCGGTGGTGGTAGCTGCGGCAGATCTCTGTGAGTTCGAGGCCAGCCTGGTCTCCAAAGCGAGTTCCAGGAAAGGCACAAAGCTACACAGAGAAACCCTGGGGGGGGGGGGGGGCGCCTGAGAACACTTTTATCTCATGTGTGTCCACATCTCTAGAGCCCCTCATTCTGCTGCTAACCCAGTAAGACATTTATTGTCACCACCAAAGGAAAATATAGCAGGCCTGGACAACCTACAGTCTAAGTTACTCTCTTACAAAAACACAGATCATTTTATTACCTTGGAAAGCCCAGCTCTCTCCTTAGCAAGCTTCTGTTTCTTTCTTCCTATAAGAAAAATAAAATAAAATTTCACTTGGCTATCATCAAAAGAATCAACACATCAAACTGCTTCAGCAATCATTAATTCCACACATTAATTCCACAAACATTCCTGACTGCAGAATCCCTGCCTCCCTGGCCGGTGGGGAGTGAACTGGCACTTCTGGATAGCAGCTTTCACTTTTCCCCTCTGTCACCAGGTCTAGCACTCACAGATAGAGACTGTTCCAACAGCTGTACCCCAGCAGGACAAAGTTCCCTTTCCAAGGCAAAAGAATAAAGTGTTTGTTGCTGAATTGTACTAGATTCTAGCTTTACTATGAAAAATTATCCAGCATTCTGAAGCAACATGGTTTTGTAAAAACAAAATATTTGACTTTGGTGGGTTTTTTTTTTTTTGAGACAAGTTCTGTGTATCCAGGCTGGCCTGCATCTGTTACACAGCCCAGGCCCCTGACTTCTCTAGATCCTTCTGCTCCAGCTCCCAAATTCAGGGATTACAGGCACACAACAAGGTCCCAGTATTATTTATGTTTGATCAAACAAGAAAAGGGGAAGAGGTCGTACTCCAAAATGCATTCTGTTACAAGCAGCTGGCTAGTTAAAAATAGCCTCACAGTTCTCTCTCGTATGCCTCATAAGAAAGAACATTAGTGTATGTGGACCACTGACTTTCACTCAATACTATGACTTTGGACAATAGCAAAGTGGTCTAAGTGAAGGGCTCTCTCTAGAGTAAATTTTAAGCAAGAAAATCTAACTTCAAAGTCTCTGAAAACCTTAAAGTACTCTACGAATGCAAGTCTCACCACATGACTAAAGGACCTGTTGGTTAATTCTTCAAAAGTAAGACCAGCTCCTCAAGCATCCTAACTTCAGACCTCCTGTCCTCAGTGTACAGAGACACACCATTCAGATGAAAAACACCTCTTAAAACAAAGCAAAACTGTATAATAAGCAACAAAAAATACAATGTACTAAACCACAATTTTGAGAAAATAACAAAATGAATCCCATTAGTTTTCCACAACCATCTAAGTTATTAACAGTGCAAGGGCACTGTAAATGTATCTCTGTAATGAAGGGACAGATAGAAAAAAAACAAAACAAAACCCCACAATGGAACAAGGTATACATTCAATCAGCAAAATAAGGCCTTGTTTTTTTATTTGTTGTGGTGCACACCTTTAAACCCTGTGCTTGTAAAGCAGAAGTATGCAGATCTTTTTGAGTTCAAGGCCAGCCTGGTCTACAGTTCCAGGACAACCAAGGCTACATACACAGTGAAACCCTGTCTCAAAAAACCAAAACCCCACGTGAACCAGGCTTTGTGGCACACACCTTTAATCCCAGTACTCGAGGCAGAGGGATGTGAGTTCAAGGACAGCCAGGCTTAGAGACCTGGTCTCAAAACCAAACAAACAAAAAACAATGCAAAGCCTAAGTTCAGAACCACCCCAAATCCAAGCCATTATTTAAACATTTAAATAAATCACCTATGTAATATATTCCTAAGTGGAGTATCTTTCACAGAGCAGTTACATAAATGAAATGCACCTGAAGTGGCCACAGCAACTATTTAGATACCTGAGATCAAGCCGGGGAAAAGTGATGATCATCTGCTTACAGAAGGCAAAAGTCTGAATTAAGATATCTAATTTAATCTCAAACCCTCAATTTAAACCCCTTTTCATTAAATAACAAAACAACAAAAATTGAGAAACTATCCTTTTACTGCAGATATAAATGATTTGAGTCAAACTATTTAATTCAAATGACTCAAATCCTTAAGAATCAACTATATAAATAGCTTTAAAAGAGACTGTGAAATTATTCATTACTTGCTAGCTAGCAAAAATTAAACAATAGATGAATTCTAGCATTCATTAATACCGTGGTCTGTAGATTCGTTTTTGTCACAGTTGCAGTTAGTAATTCACTGAAGTCATTAGATTCTGGCTAAAGCTAGGAGGAAGACAGACAACCCCATCAACAATACAAACTGGCTACAACAGAACGTGGTAGGGACAGTGGCAGAAGACCAAGCCTGAAGGAAAAGGCCATGGAGTCCATCGCCCGAAGGGCAAAAAGGAAATGCTGGAAAGGTCATTTTGAAAAGAACACCTCTAGCAGGGCGTTGTGCCCCAAACCTTTAATCCCACCACTCAAGAGGCAGAGGCAAGTTGATCTGAGTCCCAAGGACAGCCTGATCTACATGAGTCCCAGTCTCAAAACAAAAACCAAAAAACCCCAACAACCCTAATTTTCCTGAAATAACAACTTATGATTTCTTTAACCAAAAACCACTTTCTCACGATTTCTAACAAGGCTTTTCAGAGGAATGCACCTGCTTAGCTATCCCCCTGTGTGCGGACAAGCGGCCCTCTGAGTACAGACTGTACTTGTGTACCCAGTCACACTTCACAGCCAGCATTTATGGGTCTTCCTTCTCAAATAAATTGTGGTGGATACTTGTATCACCAAACAACAAAAGGCAACTTGTACTACCTTACTTCAGTTAAGATGGATTTGGATTTGGAGCTGATGCTGTGGCCAGGAAACAATCTGTTCCCGGGAGTGCAGTCTGAAGCCTAGCAGCATTCTTTCCATTACTCTACCTAGCCACGGACAAAAAACGAATTCTGTGTGTCTCCCTACATGATGAAAATGATGGGCTACTGGGGGCACACAGGCTCAGGAAGGGATGGAACTCCTATCGTAGGCGGTAAAGGAAGTGCAATGTCCGATCACCTGTAACTACCCAAAAAGTGAAAAATGATTTAGGATGGCTTAACTAAAGAAGTCCGGAGCTGGGCGGTGGTGGCACACGCACGTCTTTAATCCCAGCACTCGGGAGGCAGAGGCAGGCGGATCTCTGTGAGTTCGAGGGCAGCCTGGTCTACCAAGTGAGTTCCTGGAAAAAGGCGCAAAGCTACACAGAGAAACCCTGTCTCGAAAAACAAAAAAAAAGTTCGGTAGAATGGATAGTGACTCTTACGCCACTGGCTGACCGCCCTACACAAGGCGCACAACCGCCAACTATTCCAACAAATGTTCTTTTGGACTGTTGAAAAGAACCCTTGAAATTCAGAAGGGAATACGCTGGATAAAGGAGCGCCACGGATTTCCCTCTGGTAACCCTCTCTTAAAAGATGTCGCAGGTATGAAATAAGACTGAACCACGTGAGGAGCGCAGCCCTTTGGACTCCCCCGCATTTCTCTAGCATTCACTCATATCTTGGAAGCACCAGAGCGAAGCCACCAAGAGGGTTTAAGAATGCAAGGACGCCGCCGCACTGAGTCTGCAGATTAAGGCTCTAGCTACAAAGCGTCAACACTTTCGGGGTAAAAGGATTGACTTGGTCATGTGTAGGCGCCCATCTGTAAAGCCAGTCATGAGAGGCACCACGAGTTCGAAGCCATCCTACCAAATACAGCAAGACCGTGTCGCATTTTTTTTTTAAACAGTGAAGTTGGCAGAGACGGTTCCTGCCTGTTATCACAGCACTCGAGAGGCTGAAGCAAGGGGGCTGCCACGAGGTCGAGGCTAGCGTGGGCTACGGTCCATCAAGCCAGCCGCAACTACACAGAAGGACCCTATCGACCCGCACACACCCCACAGAAGTTTAATGGCTGGGCGAGGAGGCTCATGCCCGTCACCACAGTACCTGAAAGGCTAAGGCAGGAGGACTAGCGTGACTTCCAGCCTACCCAGGACTAATCACTCGTCTTAAAAAGAAAATAAACAAATAAATAAAATTGTAGACAGGTGGGAGGTAAAAAGTGCTAGCCCTCCCGGGAGCCAAGCGTGCATTCCACCGCCAGCAAGATGGAGCCAAGCCGCCTCCAAGATGGAGGCCCGCGGGCACAGGCGGGACCCTGGCCGCAGCGCGCGACGCCAGGGAGGCCTCTTGGGGGCGCGAAGGCCTGGGCAGGGGCAGGAGGCGCGCGGGCCCACTCACGTTCTCGAAGCCTGTTCTTGAAGTTGGGGTCACTCCGCCTTTTGCGGTCAAAGTAGATGCAGTACCCGATGAAGAGGGCACCGCACACGCCCGCGGCGATGGCACTGTTCCGGCCCACCATCTTTCGCTCGGCTGGGGCGTGCGCCGGGCCGCGGAGGCCCGCCAAGCAGCGGTTAGCTCCGAACGATCGGAGCACGCCGGCCACTCGCCGCCTCCAGTGCAGACGGAAAAGGCCGAGCACGAGCACTTCCGGTGCGCGAGGACCCCGGAGCGTCCGCGGCGGTGCCTGCGCCAGAGCGCCTGGTGCGCACGCGCAGACGGCCTGCTCCGCGCGGCTGAGGCGCCATGCTGGGGGAGGGACGTGCACTGCGGAAGGGTTTACGCGTCATCACGCGCTTGTCGTCGTCTCCCCCATCCAAGGCCTGCGGCGTGGTGGCCCCACGTGGTTGTGGTGCGCTGAGTCAGAAGCCCATTTCCGCCATCCTTTCTTGTGAAAGACGAAGGTGACGGCCTGCTAGAAGAGCACCTCACCTCGCTGTGTCCGTTAGCAATCCTGTGACTTGAAGTGCGAGCCTTTGCTTTTTACGTTGTTGAGACAGGCTCTCCCTTTGTTTCTTAGTCAGGCCTGCAACTTGCTGTGTAGTCTACCCTGGCCTCAAACCTGCAATCTTCCTGCTTCATGCACCGGAATAACGGTATTACAGGCCTGGCTGCATTTGCTGTTTTTTCTTTTTTTCTTTTTTTTTTTTTTAGCTGAGGATCGAACCCAGGGCCTTGCGCTTGCTAGGCAAGCGCTCTACCACTGAGCCAAATCCCCAACCCCGTATTTGCTTTTTGAGTTGTGACTGCACTTGGACACAGTAATTGATTCCAAAATAATTGTATGTTGTGGCCCCATCTTATTTTGTGGGGAAGAAAAATGGTGTAATTCTCCAAAAAAAAAAAAAAAAAAAGAAAGAAAAAAAAAAGTAACCTGTGAGAGATATAGAAAGGCAAAAAAAAGTCTAGGGATGGTTTCTATTTGTGCCTATAGGCTGTCATTAAACTGTAATCTTTTTGTTTTGTTTGTTTGTTTTGGGGGGGAGTTGGTTTTTGTTTGTTTTTGGGTCTACCCCACCCCCCCAGACAGGGTTTCAATCCATGAGTCTGTCCTAGATCTCCTCCTGGCCCTGCCTCCCTAATACTGGGATTAAAGGCGTGGGCCATCGCCGCCCTGCTAAACTGAGATCTTAAGTGTAGCAATTCTCTGGCGTTTTAAGTGAAATTAATTAGTAATGGGGAAGGCCCTGAACACTTAAGCCACCTATCTGTACTGAAGGGACCCACCTCTTTCTGGGGAGCTGAAGCAGAGCTGGGCGTCATTGACTACCATAGAGCACTGTTAAATGCTGTCAGAATGGGTGTTTGTGTGGAGCTTTCCATGAATCTTTGTTGTGTACACCTTTCTGGTGCTGTGAATGAAGTGAAGCAACCCACATGCTTTAAACACACCCCCTGCTACCTGTAGGCTTGAGCTGCTTGTTGGTGAAGACCTATTCCAGCTCCAGAAGGCACTGTTTTCAAACGTTTGCACTGATGTTCTTGCCATCAAAAGCCATAGCCGACTCTGGATGGCTTTGCACCAAGGCTAGGGTGAGAAGCGCTTCCCTTAGTGTTCCAGAATTAGTGCAAACCACGAGGCTTCATTTGCATGAGTAGTTGTTGTGACTGGTGCAAGCACTCACTTCACCCCCTCTCCCTCCCCCACAACCAGGTTGTTCAGCTCAATTTTTAAAACGTGTGTAGGTGCAGAGAAACCAGAACAGGTCAGCTGACCTGTCACTGTATTCTTTTGAGGCAGGGACAGACACCCCCTGAAGCTGGAGCTGGTGTTTTCTCTCATAAGCCAGCATGCTCCAGAAGTCTCCACTTGCCTGGCAGCTGCGGTTACAGGTCTGCACCACACACTCCCAACTGATTTTTTTTCTAAACTAGCAACTAGAGAGGTGGCAGTCTAGTGTCAACAGCTGAAACCATGCCACACCACCCCCCTTCTGTAGCAGTAGCAGCAAGAAAGAAAGGAAGGAAGGGAAGGGAGGAGAGAGAGAGAGAGAGAGAGAGAGAGAGAGAAGGATGGCAGAGAGCAGAAGCTGAAGCTAGAAAATTGTGAAGAGATGAAGATGAGAAACTGCTGCCTCTGGTCATTGCAAGAGTTATAGGAAACAGCCATACCTAACAGACAAGGATCTTGACACTGGAGACTCCAGAGCTGTAACACTGGCCACCCAGAATGAAGATCCCAAGGTTTGAGGCCCTCCCAAGGTGTTGCTGCCATGGGCTGTTCTTAGAGCTAAGGATTTCACTAGCTTACCAGTGCTGGGCAGCTGGCAATCAGAACCCAGAGCTATCTGGTTTGCAAGGCCTGAAACCCTCAGGACTTGGAAGTATAAGCCTCTGGATCTGTAAACCCCAGCTAATAAGCTTTCAGCACTCATGGTCCCAGGCCTACCAACTCAACAAAAGCTGTTCCTTACCTACTTGATTTCTGTCTGAGCAAAAGAATGCCAGCCAGTTCATCAGTAATGGTGAGGCCCACCCACCGCACACTGGCTATCGTTTGAAGGAAAGGCAGTCTGGTAGAACACTGTAACTTTCACTTAGAAAACTTGGTCTGAGTAGTTGGTATCCAAAGTTACTGCACAGATAATGCAGGAAGGTGTTGCTGGAGGACCTAACCTAGCCTGGGAAAGCCCTGCTTTAAGAATGAGCATGAGCCCTCTTCAGAAATTAGCCCTGAAGGCATGTGTACACTACCTGAAATGTGCTTGGGGAAAGGTAAGGGTTAAGGATATAGAACGGTAGATAGAGCAGAACCAAGGATTCAGACAAGGCCCATACAACAGAACAGCACACAGAACTGCTTTTATACCCAGTATACATGATGATCTTCCTCATCCCCAAAAGCTACCTGTGAATTTCAACTTCCTGAGCCGACATGAAGAGACCTTGAACACCTAACAGTGGGTAGTCTTTGTAGCAATGACATAGGGATAAGCCAGAACAGGATACCCTTTTCTTATGAATAATAAATATGATTGTTGAGAAAGCAACATATTAACACAAAAACACTTACACCCACAAACTCCTGCAAGGAAAGCAGCCTGTGGAGTGGGTATACACAAGTGTTTGTGAATGGAACCATCAATGGGTTCTGGGATGACTTAAGTGAATGATAACCAGCATTTTTACTTTTTTTTTTTTTAAAGATTTATTTATTATGTATACAGAAGAGGGTGCCAGATATCATTACAGATGGTTGTGAGCCACCATGTGGTTGCTGGGAATTGAACTCAGGACCTCTGGAAGAGCAGTCGGTGCTCTTAACCTCTGAGCCATCTCTCCAGCCCCATTTTTACTTTTATTTGTTGTGGTACTATGGATTAAATCAAGAGTGTCACATATGCTAGGTAGTGCTCTGCCTCATCAGTGGTATTTTTAATTGTTAGCAGCACATACAGCCATGTGAAATGTTCATGTTCATCAATTGTGTCCATAATTATTAGTTATTAATGCAAAATGGAAAGTAATTCCATCAGACTCAAATTCCAACCTCTTACTTCACCTATGGAGGTATTCACAAGGGAGTTGGGAGATATGCTTAATGTTAGTCACTGACTTGGGTCAGAAACTTACACACCCTTTAAATCTACACAAGGGGCTTGTTACATGAAAGCCTGGGACAGGAACAAGCTATGCTGCAGCCACTTAGAATTGTCTACAGCGACAAGGTAAAGGGTAGGCAATCAAAGCTTCCCTCTGCCTCTCACCATGAGAAGTCTTTCACTACTTGTAACCCTAGCAGAAAACATTTGAGGCCAAGTCAGGGAAAAAAACTGTTCATGGGAAAAAAATGACTAATTCTCATGATTAAAAAACACATACCCAGGATTTTTATTACAGTTAAAAGCCAACTTCTAACCACTGTTGACCATTCATACATAGTCTTGGGACTGTAAGTAATCAGATATAACACAAGACAAGTATTTTTCCAGGTTAAAAAAAATTATACAGAGCACCTTAGGAAAATGTTCTACAAAATACTTTTTTATATTTTAAACAATTAAGTAGCACACACATATTCTGCTTATGAAAGTAGAAATTTCAATAATTACACAGTAATAAATTCCAAAACATTGTGGCCAGTAGGATGGCTCAGTGAATAAAAGTGCATGTGGAGAGAACTCCAGTGTCTCTGACCTCCACATGCAAACTGTGGAATGTATGCACCTGCATCCACATATGCACATACACACATAATAATAAAGTTATGTGTGTGTGTGTGTGTGTGTGTGTGATCTGCATGCTTTAAGCTGCTCATTCACAGGAGTCCTAAGTATGCACACAGATCACATCAGAACACACAATCTAATGTTGCATCTTTTATATAATTTAGGCAAAAATGCTCAAGAATGATCAAGTAACATTGCTGAGACTTAACTGAAAAGGTTCTAAATATTGTTAAGAGAAACAAAGCATAAAATATCCAGACTTGGATACAGGAAATGGAGCTTTCTCTGCTCTCAAAGAGCTACACTTCCATTTTTAATTGTATGTATAGTCTGTGTGTAGTTATATACATGAGTGTAGGTGCCTGAGGCCCGGAGTTGGACCCAGGAGCTTCAGTTACAGGCAGTTTGAACTACTTGACACGGGTGCTAGGAATTGAACTCAGGTTCTGGAAGAGCAGTGCATGCTCTTAACCAAGACGCCATCTCCCCAGCCGCTAGAGCTACGTTTTAAACACCCTGTTATATTTTCTACATAGTATTTCCCAAAGACAGAATTTTCAAAACTAAATGAAAACTCATCCTGTCTTCTTGCCTACCTAAGTGATAGGATGTGCTTTTACTACAGACTCTGCCTGCCTAAATCAGCCACCTTGGCTTACCCATTCCCACAACTCTCCATCCTGGACCCAATCTCGCCTTGGTGAGATCAATGTTATTAGTTATAGCCAGGCCAAGCCCCTAGGGGACACAGCAGTATGCTGTCCTGTCATTCTTCTTTAAAGTTTGCAATTTAATTACCATAATTCATTAAGAAATATTGTCTTTAAACTTTCTGGGGCAGCTATTTCATTCTGAGTAACACTAATTTAAGGATCACATTTAAATGAGAGAGAATTTTTCCTATGAAACCAGTTTTACAGCCAACCGGTCAAGGACATTAATGACCACTCTCGTTGCTGACAATGTACTAGAAGTCAATCACACTTCTGGTGCTCTTATTGGTTAGCAATTAATTAGATGGACGGAGTAAGATAGAAATGTAGAGTTCTACTACAGGAGCCAAGAGAAAGAAAAATGAGAGGTGAAGAGTGGGTGTATATTACAGACAGCTCCCAGTCTTTCTTAGGGACCATGACTACATTTGGAATCAGAATTCCCACAGTAACCATTTGAACACCTGGTCTAAGTACATCCAGTATTAATGTTTATTATTTTTCTGTAAGTCCATTTCTAAGAACAATGCTTCAAAGAAGCCTTACATATAATATGAATACAAAACAAAAAAAAAACCACAACGCCAATTGGAAGTGTCCACATTTTCCACACAATCCATAAAAAATCCAGACGCTCATTGCAAGGGTTCACCACAGAAAGGAAGGAGGCAGCTTCTGTCATTACTGCTGGGTTTTTGGTTTCTTTGTTCTGACTTTTTTCTTTTGTCCTTTCTTCTTTTTCATGAGAACTGCCTTTTCTCCAGTGAATGCATTTTTGGAATGTCCTGCATTTTTGGAAGTGAAATTAAGTTTTTGCTTAGGTTGACTGGCATTCTTCAAGCTTGGATTTGAACTCTGTTGTTGTAGCTTTTCTTTATTGACAGAGCGCATAACTCTCAGTTTTCTTCCCATTAGCTCAGAATGATTTAACTTCAAAGCAAGATGAACCGCATCTGTATTCTGCAATAACAATAGTAATAAAAAGAAACATTAATTTCCACCAGAAACTCCTCATTAGTAATGAGACCAGTGAAGTCAGAATTCAATGGTATATGTCCGTCTTAACGCCTGCTCACGGAAGGCAAGGCCTCTTCTCACTCTGTGCTCCAGAGGTCAAATCTGCAGAGTTCTGGCAGCCTGCTTGAACCCCCTGTTGTTTCTGGCAGCACTCAAGCTACCTCACCAAATGCTCAGTCACAACCACAGGTTCACTTTTATCATCTATGAAGTTTCTTTAAGACAGAAAACAGCCCACAAGCCAACTTTCCGTAAAATTTCTGTTGTAAGTGGAAGGCAGGAAACTCTCCTACAGTTCCTAAGATGTGGGACTACAGGATCCTAGAAGGTTCTACGAGTCCAAACTCCTATTCCAACACAGAACAATTAATGTTTTGAATGTTGAGATGTTCTCAAAGACAAATACATATCAGTGCAATAGAGCAACACAGACTTCACACACACAAGACTCTTCTAGAATCTCCCAGGCAATACCTATCAAGAGTCAAAGAGCCTCGGTGCTGGACAGATATCTCACCCAGTAGTTAAGAGTACCTACTGCGGGCTGGAGAGATGGCTTAGAGGTTCAGAGCACCGACTGCTCTTCCAGAGGTCCTGAGTTCAATTCCCACCACCCACAGGTGGTTCACAACCACAACCATCTGTAATGAGATCTGGCGCCCTCTTCTGTATACATAATAAATAAATAAATCTTTAAAAAAAAAAAAAAAAAAAAGAGTACCTACTGCTCTTAAGGAGAATTGGAGTCAGTTCCTGGCACCCATGCCAAGTGGCTCACAACCACCTGTAACTCCAGCTCAAGGGGGATCCCACATCTCTGGCATGAGTACGTACACTAACATACACATTAAAAATAATAAAAATAGCTGGACGGTGGTGGCGCATACCTGTAATCCCAGCACTCGGGAGGCAAAGGCAGGTGGATCTCTGTGAGTTCGAGGCCAGCCTGGTCTACAGAGCTAGTCCAGGACAGGCTCCAAAGCTACAGAGAAACCCTGTCTCGAAAAACAAAACAAAACAAAACAAAATAATAATAATAATAAAAATAAATCTAAATGCCATCAAGTAGTAGGTATATTCTTCTACTGCTTAAAAGTATTAGGAAACACTGACTAATGGTCACTGAACTCAATATAAGTAACCTCGTACAGAGACTGAAATTTCCTTCTAATGGTCAAGTGTTTGCTCCATCTCACAGAAGGTAAAATTCAGAGGTTTTAGTTCCTCTAACACCAAACATCTGGAATATTACTCAGTATTGTTAGCATGCACAAACAAGGAACTACAACGCGTTTTGCTCGGGACAGCTGTAGCCACAGCACTCTGTTGTGGTGGTTATGAATTTAGCGTCCCTAAGTAAGAACCTGGGAATTCAAATAACAGCACTATCTGAAAGACAACACAGCACTGACAACCTCCCCAACTGGCATTTCAAGGAGCATCAGTGCATTAGCCTCCCATACCTCAAACAGCACATAGCCAAACCCTCTGCCGACTCCTGTGAGTGGGTTTCTCAAGATCCTCACTGCCACAATGTTCCCACAGTCCAGAAAGTGTTCCTCCAAAGCAGCCTCTTCAACTTCTACAACAAATCCAAGCACAAATGAGGTGAACATGTGGACTCTCCTTAGAAAGCTGGAGGGTTTGATAATACTTTGAGTTAAGTAAAGCCCCATAAAAACACAGCATTATACAGCATGCCTTTTAAAGGTGGTCATAAGCAAATCATTAAATTACTCAAAGTTTGTCTGTGTGGGTTCTGGTAGTAAGGGAATTGAATTTAAAGTCTCACAAATGCCAGGGAGAGCAACAATTCCAGCTCTTTCTACATTTTCCTGAGGCAGCTAAAAGTTGGCCTTCACTTTTCAATCTTCCTGCCTTGGCCTCAAGTAGCTGGGATTAAAGGTATGCTCTAAGCTACCACACCCAGAATTACTTGATTTCCTTTTGTTGTTTTTTACTGTGCTGGCTACTGTACTCATGAATGGTATGTAAGCCCCTGGCCACTGAAGTACGCCCTGCTCCTTCCCTATCATGTAATAACAACAGTTAAACTTTTATTTGTTTAAATAAACTTACTGTAAGGAAGATTCCCAACAAATACCGATCTCTTGTCCCTCTGAAACAACAATGGTGAATAAAAACCAGTCAGTGTATTAGAAAACACAAACTATCCTACACCCCACCCGCACCCCATATCTCCCTCCACTGACTGTAGTCATCCACTTCCTGACTTGATCATATACCCGTCCATGCCTGTTCCTATCCTCACTCTGTATAATACATGAGCACCAGAGACTTCATTCATAGTAGCACTCACAGGCAGTGCGGGGAATGCCTGCTATTCAAAAGTTTACCAATGAGAGGCCAATCAGCAAACACTTTAGGCTCGAAGGCAGTGGTTCTCAACCTATGGGTTGAGACCCCTTGGGTAATGGAATGACCCTTTCACAGGGGTCACCTAAGACCACTGGAAAACACAGATATTTACATTACAATTCATAACAGTAGCAAAAGTGCAGTTATGAAGTAGCAATGAAAATAATCTTATGGTTGGGGTCACCACAACTTGAGGAACTGTGTTAAAGGGCCGCAGCATTAGGAAGGTTGAGAACCACTTAGAGTCTGATGACCACATGATCTCCACTGCAATTTCTCATCCTGCTATAGTAGCTTTAGAACTGCTTAAGACATAGAAACAAACCTGTGGTGTGTGCAGTTAATCTTAGTAACAGAGACGGCCGACATCACAGCTTGTTAGACACTCTGTGGCATCTATCCCCAGTCCAGCCGGAGGATTTGCTCTGACTGTTGTTCTCTTTCAGCTAAGTCAGCCTGACACCAAGAGAAGCACACTTCTGCAAACTAACTCTACAATCCTTCTTCACTGGCTGAAGACACAGCTGCCATATACAATCTCCTGAACACTGCTCCTGAACAAGACCCAGACTTTGCATGAAATGAGGCAAAGCAGGGTTTCATGGTTTGCCTGCTAACCTATCTACCCAGCAGCACTCTTTGCCCCCATACACCCATTAGCCACACAAAGTTCTTACCATTCCCTGTGCAAGTTAGGTTTCTGTCCCCAGTGCCTACACCTCACAGATATTGTCACTGTGCTTCGAAAATACTTTCCTCCCCAGGTAAATCTTTCAAGACTTCTATGAGATCTGTTCTCCTGCAAACTGCCCTTCTCCTTTCTTGTTGGCCTGTTCCCAGGTGCACTCTTCTGAGTAGACAAAGCATCCTGTGCTTATGACAGTATTTACATAAAACAGAGCCACAGCCTGTCCCTGTGTCTCCAGCACGTATCAAGCACAGAATCTCAGACTGCTCCTTATGTCTAACAAATAACAACTTTGCTTTTGGTCTTTGAGACAGGGTCTCACTGTATAGCCCAGTGTGCCCCAAACGTGTGCTTCTCTTGTCTCTGCCTCCCCTGCACTGCCACAGGCATGAGCTAACTGCCTAACAGGAGTAACAATATTCCTGACTTCAGTCTGTTAAAAAGGTGCTGGACCCAATGACCTCTTACTTTCTCCACACATCTGGTCATGGAGAGTATCTTCAAATGCAAAGTGACCTGTTTGTGAAGGTAATGTTCACCTGAGTCCTATGATCCTGTGGGCACTGACACTGTGTCCCTAAAGAACAAAGGTTTCTTCCTCCCATTTCCCTCCTGCTCACACTATTGGTTCCACCTTTCCACAAGGCTCATGTTACGATCTTTTTGTTGTGATCTTGTTTTCTTCTTTACTTCTTTGGGTCACAGTCTCACACTGTCACCCAGGCAAGCCTGTGATTCCTGTCGCTGCTTCTGTCTCACCCTCCTGATGCAGGGACTACAGGCATGAGCCACCATCTCTAGCTGTCCTGTTAAGACTGTTCAACAAATCATTCTACTCACAGAGGTGGTTTCAGATGCGATATCAACTCGAATACGAAATCCTTCTGCAATCTGGGCCCCATTTCTAATTATAAAGACAAAGGGAATGGCTGCTAAAAACGAGCACTCAGTTACAGAAACACTTGCTGTAGTAAAGCCAATAGTAAGCCCATCTCTACAGGACAGAGGACAGTAATGCACCACCCCAGAAGTAGTGAAGCCAATAAGAAGCCCATTTCTATGGGACAGAGGACAGTAATATACCCATGCCCAGCAATAGTGAAGGCAATAGTAAGCCCACCTCTACAGGACAGAGGACAGTCATGCACCACCCCAACAGGATTACCTCTGCAGGGCTTTTGCAGCAGAACTCTCATCCTTAAACACTACATATGCGTTGATGCTTTTCTGGTCAGGATGAAATTTACGTCTATAGACAAAACAGAAGGGAAAAAGATAATGTAAAACTTGCTAACCTCAAACTACTCAAGAGAAAAATCTAGTTTCACTTTCTACAATCAATACATGATAAGCCTTCCAGAGTGGAAGTTCCACATTTTCAAGTAAAGATGCAGTAATTTGAAAAAGAACACAGTTCTATAAAGGTAGCAAAAGGAACAAGAAGCCTACACTTTCTTGGGAGTCATCACTGTAAGGGAATGGTAAGAACAGGACACCCACATGTGTCACCCAGAACAATTGAAGGATTAGAAATGTCATCCTGGCTTCAACTCTGTACCTAGTAAAATTGTTCTTTTGCACTATAAGACACACACTTAGAAAGTGCACATCCACAAACAGCTCAGCACACAGGAGCCAAAGCCCTGGCAGCCACCCCCACCCATGAGCCCATCCTTCCTTCTGATGGTCAGTACCATCCCTAACTTCCACAGGGACTGCTAGCCCTATCCACTGCCGACATTACACTTTGACCTGTCCATTCTCCTTCCACCTGTCTCTTTGTTTGACTGGCATTATTTCCAACAGCCTGAATTTGCTGGCTGTGAGAAAACAGTTTGACATGCACCTTTATCTTCTGTACGCTGTAAATTTGCTACTGGATCCAAAGATTTAATCTAGCTCAGATGAGGCCCCTTTGTCAGGACCACAGTTAAGTGTTATATTCTTTCTTAGCAAGGCATGTTATAGCTGCTCTTCACTTTCATGTGAGTGTGCTTACACATATGTGCATGTATGTGTGGAGGCCAGAGTCAACCTCATCTGTCATCCCTCAAGTGCTGTCTACCATTTCTGTGTATATTTTTAAAACATTTGTTCAGTTAGTTGTAGGTAAGGGGCATGCACACCCATGTGGAGGCAGGGGACAACTCACAGGAATTATTCCTTTCCTTCCACTATGTGGGTTCCAGAGATTGAACCAACGTCATCCCGCTTGGAAGCAAGTACTTTTCCTTGCTGGACCATCTTGCAGGCACTATTTACATTTTGAGACAGGGTCTCTCACTGGCTTAAGTCTCACCATTCAGGCTTGACTGCCTGGCCACTGGGTACCAGGGATCTACCTGTCTCACCTCTCTAGCACTGGGATTACAAGGATCCCATTCACAAGGGATCCAGGGATCAAGCTTAGTCCTCATGCTTGCAAGGCAACCACTTAACCAACTGAGCATCTCCCCAGGCTGGCCTTTCACCTTTAATGATTATGGCTGCTGCTGCTGCTCAAGACCTACACTTGCAAAAGGGTAATATAATATGGATGTGATTCTGTAGAAAATAGTAATTAATAGTAATGGTGAGACAGACAGGGGCTGGAGAGATGGCTGAGTGGTTAAGAGCACTTGTTGCTCTTGAAGAGGATCCTGGTCAGTTCCCCACACCCACAGGGCAGCACACTATACTACCCTAAGTCCTTTCTTTTTTTGTTGAAAAAAATAATTTTTCAAGCCAAGTATGGTGGCATACACCTTTAATCCCAACACTCAGGAGGCAGAGACAGACAGATCTCTGTGAGTTCGAAGCCAGCCTGGTCTACACAGTCAAGTTCCAGGATAGCTAGGACTGTTACACAGAGAAACCCTATCTCAAAAAAACAAAACAAAACAAAAAAAATTATTTTTCATACAATGTATTCTGATCAGTTTTCTCTCCCTTATCTTCTCCCAGATCCTCCCCCAATGCAATTCCATGCCTTTGCTCTCTCTCTCTTTAGAAAACAAAACAAACAAATAAATAAATACAACAAAACAAACAGAAAAAAGTAATAAAGCATGAGAAATGTGCAAAACCTATAATATATAAGCAAAAGACCAGTAAGGTCAGAAAATGCCCAAATAAAACAGTATGAGACAACATAAACCACCAATCTTCACAATTAGCACTGACTTTGTTTTGTGTTAGCCATAAGATCTCACTCAAATGTGGTACACCAAGTGAGACTCCATCAGAAAAACTAATTTTCCCTTTGTGAGCCATTGACACTTGTAGACAGCTTCTGGGTTAGAGATGGGGGCTCCTGTCCACTTCCCTTCTCAGTACTGATGTCCTATGTACAATCTGACAGTTTGCTATTGAGGAAACCAGCTATGATTTACTAGATACAAAGTACTGCCAAGCACTGAACCAGATATTTCACGTCCCTTAACCTCACACCTGACGTGGGTATTATTTTTCTGATTTTTACGAATGAAGAAACAGAAGTCTAGAGAAGTGTGTGATGATGATCAGAAAGCAAACAAGCTAGCTCAGGACAGAAACTCAGTCTAGTGGTCCCCATCACCTAACTCTCCCCACAATACACAGCTGTTAACAAACCCAAAGCTGACAACACCCAGTGACACAGATGTGGCTTTACTATTCTGTCACAGGAATACCAGTGGCAAGCAGGTGGATCTACTTCAGTGGACTGTAAGAACTGGCCTACATCAGACTCAAGGGGAAATATGAACTGCTAATGACAGGCAGCACTCTGCTTCTCCTATAACACAGAAACCAGAGAAAGCATCTCTCTGGCCTTTAGCAGCTAATTCACACCATCAAAACTTTGATGGAACCCATCAGAGAGCAGGAGTCTTGGAGGAAAGCAGCCTGGACACTAAGGCCAGGCTCCTCCTTCCAAAGAGAAACTAACAGCATGGTTCAGTCTCAGCCAGAACCCTAGAGGTCATTGATGCTGCAAGGGGACCATCTCCAGGGTATACTCTGATCTAAGCTGGTATCCACAAAAGATGGAGCATGGGCCCAGAGAACATCCATGCTAACAACAGGCTAGAGAAGAGTGGCCAAGCCCCACCTGGATTCTCCTCCAGATGAAGGAAAAAGCAAAGATGCTGCAGAGAGGGACAGTAAGCCTGCCACTCAGAGCAGAGACAAGACTCCAGGGCTAGAAGAAGAGGAAGGGGACCTCTTGTCAGAGAGATGGTATGGAAGGAACATTAAGACCCATCAAAGGCAAAAGGCTGAGACTAGCCAAAAAGATGGCTCAGTGGGTAAAGATGCCTGCCACCAAGACTGACAATGATCCTCTAGTACCCACTTGGTAGTAGAGAGCCAACTTCCACAAGCACACTGTAGCACATGCATGCCCACACACATACATTATAAATAACAAACACTAAAGCAGGGAACCTGAGGGCCACAGCAAAGAGTAGCTGACCACAGCTCCTTGACAGATGCCCAGGCCTGCTTGGCTATGAGACTAGGCCAGGACAACAGAGCTTTGTGTCCTCATTCCCACTACACTACAGGTTCACTAACAAATGGCAGCACTCTATACTGGATCCTCAATAAGATGTGAAACTTCTTATCCTTTTGATCCTTTCAAAGACACCAAAGCTTTTGTATGTGGAATATATAACTTCCCACACTTTGTCTGTCTGTCTCTCCCTCAGAAACAAGAGAAGAAAAAATGTAGTAAATAGGTGAAGTTTTTACAATACTTGACCAAACATGTAAATACCCACTAAGCACATAAAAAGATGTCTGTCATCTTAAACTATGAGAAAAATGCAAAAACATAGCAAGAAGCCTGTAGAAAGGCTAACACTGAGTGACTGGCAGCACCTAGTGTTGGGGAGACATGAACATCTGGTGTTCTCATCTGCTGCTGGTGGGACCGAAAACCATGCACAAATGATGGGATGGTGGGCGGCGATTTTTAGGAAGCTAAGACACACTGACTATAAGGCACAGCCATTCTACCTCAGGGACTTGGTCAGAAGTAACCTGCATACAAATGGTTTTAGTCCTTTATGCATGAAAGGTAACAATGGAAATCACCTAAATGTCAAAGGGTTAGTGAATAACCAAACTTTAATGCTAATTTTCCACACAAGGAAACAGGATAGACAAGGAACAGAACACTGATGCATACAGCACGATCTCAACACCATGCTGAAGAAAGTCCGACCAGAAGATATAGTGGGCTAGAGTGTGCTCAGAGGTAGTGTGTGTGCTTAGCATAAACCAGGTCCCACGTCCCCTTCCCAGAATCAAGGAAGCAGAGCATCCATGAAGTGTGGGGAGTCTGCTTACATAACACACTAGCACATATAACTCAGAGACAGAAAGTAGGTGGGTGAGCAGCTGCCTACGGACAGACGTGGAGGGACACACTGCAAAGGCACAGAAGTAGACTAGGCTAAGGAGGTATTCAGGAGGCAGACTGTGGCAATGCTTTCACCAGAGCCCAAATGTCACACTCCTAAAGGTGGCCAGATGTGGAGGTATTCCCCTATGTGCTCACACTCAGGAAACAAGGGCAGAATAATCAGGATTCCCATGCCTACTGAGCTACACAGCGAGATACTGTCTCAAAAACGTAAGGGCTGGCTAGGTGTAGTAGTGCATGCCTTCAATCTCAGCACTTGGGAGGCACAGATATGCAGATCTCTGTGAGTACAAGGCCAGCCTGCCATCCAGGCCGATATAATGAGACCTTGGCTCAAAAAACCAAACCAAACCAAACAAACCAGGGTTGAGTGTAGTCCACTGGCAGAATAGTCACCTAGAATGTGCAAAGTCAGAGTTCAACCCCCAAAATAGCAAAAAAGAAAAGAATCCCAGAGCTCTACATCTCTAATGTGCAATTTTACTGAAGGTAAATGTCACTTTTAATCAAAGAAGAAACAAAAACAAACCTAAGCATAAAGTTTCCCATGGCAAGATTCCTCACTACCCACCTCCAAAAGTAAATGAAACATTTGTAAATTCTACCACAAATGGCTGATTTCATCAAGCATCTAAAAAATCAATAACTCAACAGCCAAAAAAGGAGTAAAAGACAGCAACCTCTCAGATAAAAGGCACAGGAATGCCCCCTGTGCACAGGTGGATGTTCATTCACCTTGAACCACAAAGACCACTTTCTCCTTCCAGGCTGCCCTTGACCAAAAGAGCCAAAACCACAATTTTTATAAAATAAAACTCTACTCTCTATAAAATGTGAGACTATAAAAAGGTGACCAACTCTGTGGGACAGCAGTCAAAATTATAAATGCTGCCGGGTGGTGGTGCACGCCTTTAATCCCAGCACTCGGGAGGCAGAGCCAGGCAGATCTCTGTGAGTTCGAGTCCAGCCTGGTCTACAAAGTGAGATCCAGGACAGGCACCAAAACTACACAGAGAAACCGTCTCGTAAAAACAAACAAAAAATTATAAATGCTAAGTATCCTTACTACTTCAAGTTCATTCTACAGAAAAATCAACACATATACAAAACTACCCAGATATAAGAGCATTCATTCCAGTTATTTATGATCACAAGACTGAAAACAACAACAACAACAACAACTAAAAATCCACTAATTAGCCATCAGCAGGTATACTTAAATAAAGTATAAGATAGATCTTACACAACAGAAGGATGGTCTAAAAAAGGAAAATAATCTAATTATAAACTTACTTTATTGCGGCCAACTTTTTGGTTAGTGTTCCCTCTGCTGGCATCTTTTAAGAAAAAAAAAAAAACATTAAAAATTTGGGTTTGGAGTCTTTTTTCAAAGTGGTTAACTTTCTTACTCCTCCCCTTTTCAGTGCTGGAGACGGACTTCAGGGCTTCACTCATGCCAACACGTAGTCTACCTCTGCTACACCTCCAACCATGTAAGTTACACTTTAGTTTAAAATATCCTAACCACATAACTTCAAACGCTTTAGGGAAATCAAATCAAAACAGCTATCCTAATGCTTGTGAGCCAGGAGTTGTGGCGCACATCTATAATCCTATAATCTCAGCACTCTAGACAAGAAGATGAGGAATGTAAAGTTATCCTCAGCTACACAATGGGTTTGAGTTCAAGGCTACAGGAAGCCCTATCTCCAAATAACTGAAGGGGGAAAGACCAGGAGGATGAGGATACAAGCAATTCCATAACGACATCACACTCAACAGCCACTCTCAAACACAGGCACAAGTACAGACCATGGGCGCGCAAACAACAGATGACTCCAAGATAATAGTCAGGAAAAACACGATGCAAACAATTTTGTAAAGAAAGTGGGGAGGGGCAACATTTATAAATAAACCTTACTCTTCACTCCATGTAATTTAAAACGTCTAAACTGGCAATAAGGAAACTTGATTTCCTTTGCATCTACGGGATCATATATCGAGTGGGCCCCCAAATTAGTGGAGTCTTTATTTATTTGTTTGTAGCCCAGGCTAGCCATGGACTCAGGGTGCAGTTGAAGATGACCTTGGTCTTGGTCCGGAGGAACACACTCCAGGAGAACCAAGAGCACACTATACCAGCAGCACAGAGCAAAGTGCCAGGAGCAGCTCTGGAAAGGGTCAGAGGCCAGCAAACCAAGCAGCTTCAGTTCAGTAAGTGCTGCACTGAAAGTTGAGGCTGGAGAGCCCACAGGGCTGCCGCGTGCCAGTAGCCCGTGGGGCTGTGTCAATGAAGGGACTGAAGGGAGGGACGGCCAGCTGTGCTAGCAAGAGGAAATCAAATGGCTGCAGAGAAGGCTCAGCAGTAAAGACACCCACTCCTTCTCCAGAGGACCTAGACTGGTCTCCCAACACCAACATGAGAGCTCACAGCTGCCTGGAACTCCAGTCAATTCCAGGGGATCTGATGCCCTCTTCTAGCCTCTAAGAGCAAAGCACGAGTATGACGCACAGTCGTGACTGAAGGCAAAACACCCACCCATACACATAAAATAAACATAAATCTTAAAAAGAGATTCTCAATAAAAATAAAAAACTTATGGGTTGGGAATTTAGCTCAGTGGTAGAGCGCTTGCCTAGCAAGCGCAAGGCCCTGGGTTCGATCCTCAGCTCAAAAAAAAAAAAAAAAAAAAAAAAAAAACCTAAAAAAAAAAAGGCCATGAATAGACATAGGCCAAGGAGAAAAGGAGTGACTCAATTAGGGCAAACCCCATGTGCTGTGGAACAACCCTTTTCTAACTCTCACTGGCTAATAAAAGCTGATTGGCCAATAGCCAGGCAAAATAAATAGGTGGGGTGATCAAACTGAGAATACAGGGAGAAAGAAGGGCAGAGTCAGACAGAGTCGCCAGTCAGCTGCCAGGGGAGCAAGAGATGCTAGAGGACAGTTAAAGCCACAAGCCACATGGCAATACATAGATTAATAGAAATGAGTTAATTTAAATGTAAGAGTTAGCTAGTAACAAGCCTGAGCTATTGGCTGAACATTTATAAATAATACTAAGTCTGTGTGGTAATTGGAAATGGCTGCCTGGATGGAAAAACATTGCCTATACACATGTGAAAAGCAAGCAGAGCAAGTAACAGATAAGGTGGTCCAAAGGAGTTAAAGGCAATGCCACATCTTGTAGGGGATAAACACAGGCATCCTGTAACTAGAGTGTGGGCCAAGACACCCCAGTTAGTGGGTCAGGTAAGAGCTTCATATTAGGAAATAGAGCTCAGAAGAGCAGATAAAGTAATAGTGGGGAAAACACAAATCAACAGAAATGATGAGACTGTTAAAATATTAGAAAATGTCTTTTTTGTTGTTTTTTCAAGATGGGGTTTCTCTGTGTAGCTTTGACTGTCCTGGATCTCACTCTGTAAACCAGGCTGGTCTCAAACTCATAGAAATCCACCTACCTCTGCCTCCTGAGTGCTGGTATTAAAAGCATGTGCTACCACCGCCCAGTGAGAATGTCTACTTTTAAAGAAGTCAGTTTCTTCCACAGGACACTTGGCAACCTTCAGGGATGCCTGTGTTGGATGGGGAAAGACTGCAGGCATTTAGTGAGTAATCGGATGGAGTGGAACATCCTGGAACACAAATGGCAACAGCCACAAAATCATCCAGCTCACACCTTAATAGTGTGGAGACTGAGAAACTACACATGCTAGGTAAGCATTCCACTGCTGATCTATGCTTTCAGCCCTGAGAAGCCCTTAGAGAATCATGTAAGAAAGGGCAATTAGAAACAAGGTAAGCACTAACCTGTGCATGCCAATTACACTGAAAATAATTTTCAAAAACATACAGCTGGGTGTGATGATACACACCTTTAATTTCAGCACTCAGGAGGCAGAAGCAGATGGATTTCTGTGAATTCTAGACCAGCCTGGTCTATTCAGTGAGTTCCAGGATGGTAGGGGCCATGTAGTAAGAGTCTCAAAACAAACAGAAACATACACTTTACTATGTATTTCATCCTCTGAGAACATTAGCCTAACTGGTTGAGGATGAAAGTAGATACCAATCACTTCTACAAGTGCCTAAGACTGCCTGCAACAGTCACACTCATCTCCTGCATACAACACTACTATGGAATAATCTTTTTGTAGACTGTGAAGATAAGTCTTTGCCAAGGTACCTTCTGATTGGATTAATAAAGAGCTGACTGGCCAATTGCCAGACAAAAAGAGGTTAGGCCAAATTGAAAGGACAATGGGAAGAAGGGCAGTCAAGGGAATTACCAGGAGACGTAGAGAGAAGCAAGAGGAACATACCATACTGAAAAAAAAGGTACTACCACATGGCAGAGCACAGATAAGAAATATGGGCTAAGTTGTCAGAGCTAGTTAGTAACAAGCCTAAGCTACCAGCAGAACATTTATAGTTAGTAATAAGTCTCAGTGTGGTTATTGGGAAGCTGGCAGTCCTGATGAAAAGCTCCACCTACACAAGTCAGGCTGCCTGCAGCTTGAGGGAGGCTGCTTGGTGAGGAGCAATGCTTCTGCCTACTCTACTGACAGCAGATACAATCATCTGACTGCCTACCAAACCCAGGGCTAGCTTTGGTGACAGATGTCACCTTACTGTGTGAACTCATGCAGTTACCTACCAAGTGTAGACTCAGCAGTGGACACTGGACACCAAGAGGCCAGCAACTTTGATTTACAGATAAAGCACAGTGAGATGCATTTTTCAGGGGGAAAGGACACTTACCACAGAACGAAATCGTACAGATTCTATCTGTCCATACTCTTTGAAAAATGACTTCAGCTTCTAAAATAAACAATATACACATACATGTTAGTTAACACTCTGAATGTCTGTGTCACAAAAGGAATAATGTGAATGGTCTGAGCACCCTTCACTGCTATACTTTATTTTCAGAACATTCCAGAACCAACTGTAGTAGCATACACCTGTTACCCCAGCATTATAAACACAAAGTGGAGGCAAGATTAGTGTTCACATCCAGTGTCTAAAAACCAAGGAGCATGTCAGAAAAACAGGTGACTATTCAGTTGGATGGACAAAAAGATTTTACAGAAACTTGGGAAGAAAAACACAATTCAGGTTCACATTAGCATCCATTCATGACCTGCATGCTAGTTGTGTGTTTCAAAGCTTACAATCTGTGAGATACTTAAATTGAGGTTAGATTTGTATCTTGCACATATTCTCTGATCTCTTTACACTGGTTTAAACCAAAGTGCCTTTTATGATGCTGCTCCATAGGGAAGTTCTCCAGCTGTTTAATTCAGAACACCAATGTAAGGGGAATCCTAGTCAGTCATTTTTGGGCACTAGTCTTTGACTATTTCAAGATGTGAAGAACATACATTGTTAAGGAGTAGGACAGTAATTTCTATGACTAATTCTAATTAAGACATAAGGAGATCTTGTCTCAAAAAGGAGGACTTGAGGGATGGCTCAGCAGTTAAGAACACTGGTTACTCTTTTTTGTTGTTGTTGTTGTTGTTGTTGTTGTTTTTGTTTTTCGAGACAGGGTTTCTCTGTGCAGTTTTGGTGCCTGTTCTGGATCTCGCTATGTAGATCAGGCTGGCCTCAAACTCAGAGATCCGCCTGGTTCTGCCTCTCGAGTGCTGGGATTAAAGGTATGTGCCACCACCACCCAGCCACTTGTTATTCTTGCAGAGGACCTGGGTTTGGTTTCCAGCACTCAAATGGTAGCTCACAATCACCTGTTACTCCACTTCCAGGGGATCTGATGCCTTCTTCTGACCTCTACAGGCACTAAACATAAATGTAATATACATACATACATACATGCAGACAAAATATTCATTCACATAAAACATCTAAAAAGAAGATATATTTTAAAGGATAGCACATGGTATCTTTATAAATCAATCAGTAGAGGAGAGAATAAAAGTCAGTGTTCCCTAGGTTGTTTTGTTTTTAAGGAAGGAGAATAAACATCCTTCCAAAGATGAGCAGGATTTGGGCCTGTGGATTGCTCATACAGTGACTACCAACCACATATATACAGAAGGCAGACATATGGCTTTAGTGAACCCACAGAAGAAAGGCACCTAAGTGCTCATTCTTCCACACAGCAAGCATTCATTGATCCCGTGCTGTGTGTCAGGTACCCTCCCATGTGTTCTGGACAAAACAGTGAAGAAGAGAGAGAGAAATCTAGTTTACATTATAGTGGCATTAACAGGAAGGAATCTGAAGAGAAAAAAAGCCAGAAAAAGCCACTGCCGTTTCAAACATGACATTCAGAGGCCTGAATTAGGGCTGGGAGCCAAGCCCCAGCACCACATACACATCACATACATACACAAACACACAGCCCAGATTAAGCCTGTGACTACAGGATCAAGGAGGTGCTGGCACCAGAATGCATCTAAGGTGTGATGATTAGGAAGCACAAGAAAGCTACAGCAATGAGTTATCAACTATTGGCTCAATAAAAAAGCAATCTCAGTTAATAACTTCCCTGAGTTTATACTATCCCTCCCACTCACCTTCTTATTACATGTGACAGGCAAATTGCCAACAAACACAGTCCTCTCATTTTTCAACCGTTCTTCTTCAGGGTTGAGTGGGATTTTTGGTCTTTGGTCCCCATCGAGGCTGAGGGCAACACCAAGCGCTTCTCCACCTGCTGCTTTACCACGAGACTGAGACTTTCTCCTTTCTTGCCCCTGCTCCTGATGAATCTCGTCTTCTAGATCAGCACTTGCTAGAGCACTTTCCCTAGTTTTTAAGGAGCAATCAAAGAGTCAAAAAACAAAACAACAAACAAAAAACCAGCGCAAGACAAAGCCAGTCCTGCCTCCTCAGTACAAAAACCTCCTGCTGGCTTCTGCCTCCCAAAATAAAGCTTAGCACTCAGAAATTTACCAGAAGTGTCAAAGCAGCATTCTCTTTAAAAAGGTGACTGATACCTTAGAAAACAAATGCTAGAATTTCAGAATTTAAGAAAAGTCTAATATTTGAAGATATACTAAAGAACCACGCAACAGCAGCAGCACAAACATTCTAAAGAAAAGCCAGTCCACTTAAAGCTCTTCAAGGTTTAGTTTACATTCCACTGACCCTAATGTATTATCATTCTCTGCCCTAGGACCTAGACATTGCAACATTTTCTAAGAATCTAAAAAGGCTGAGATGCCCACCAAACACTCTGAAGAGGATCTGGTCCACTGAGAGAACCAGAATCCCCCCTTCTAAGAGTTGTGTCTAGTTGAAGGGCCGCACACTAAAGTGAAATGGTAACTTAACAGATGACACCAGTGCACACAGACACTGAGGTCTGCTGTTACACTGACTCTTGTCAGAATGGGCAGCAGGAGCCATGCAATGACTCGCTGGCTTCCCAGTGTGCTCCTGAAAGCTTTTCAGCAGTGCACTAAAGGGCAGCAATGGTCACATGGCAATAGCTAGAATAATACATGGTACAGAAACCATAGGGGAAACACGAAGACCAAGAAAGGCTTCTCAAAGAAGAAAGCAGTTTGTGCCACTGCTAGTCTTTCATAAATATAACTACTATTACTCCTCCATCAGATCAAAAGCTCCATTAAGAAGTGTCATGCTCACTTCAATGTCTAGTTCATCTGGCAAGAAAAAAGGTATGATGGGGTTCAGCTGAGAATGACATGTCACGCAAAAGCACCTGACTTTATCCTTTGGAAGACAAGAAACTACTCATGACTAACTACCTGAAAAGACCACTGGGTAGAGTGACACATACGGGGCACTGGAAGCCAGCTTGGACCACATAGTAGGGCTGCACTTCAAAAATTCATTTGAGTCCAGGGACATGGCTCAGCGAAGCACTTTGCCTAGCATGTGTTTTGGTTTGTTCAATGTCCTGCACTACAGAAAGTTTTTTTCCCCCCTTGGTTTTTCGAGACAGGGTTTCTCTGCATAGCTTTTGGAGTCTGTCCTAGAACTCACTTTGTAGACCAGGCTGGCCTTGAACTCACAGAGATTCATCTGTCTCTGCCTCCCAAGTGCCAAGTGCTGGGATAAAAGGCATGAGCTGCTACCCCCCCAACACACACACACACCCGCCCCCAGCTTTGCATTACATAAAAGAAAGGAGGGAAGAAGGAAGGAAGGGAGAAAGAAAGGAAGGAAGGAGGGTGGGAGAGCAGGCAGGCAAACAGGCACACACATACAGACAGGCAGGCCCAAGTCAATCACGCAACAGAGAAGATAGAAAGGGAACAAGGTGTTTAAGAGTAAACAGGAAAGATATAGTCATGAGAGCACAAGAAAAGCAGGCCAGCCAGAGCAAGGATGGAGACAGAGAGAGGCCAGACTAAAGAGAATTCAAGAACAGTACTGTTTCAGGAGAGAGGACAGACTAAAGAGAATTCAAGAACAGTACTGTTTCAGGAGAGAGGACAGACTAAAGAGAATTCGAGAACAGTACTGTTTCAATGACTCGAGAAGCTACTGCAGGAGGACTAACGTGAACTCTGAGGAGATGCAGTTTCCTAAGAGCAATCTGAAGAAAAGGTGTTCCCCTTAATTTGGAGAGAAAACAGAAGCAAGAGAAGAACAGAAACATCACTCACAGAATCTACTAGTTAGCAAGTGTTAGCAACAACTAGTCTTCAGAACATGGGTGCTGGTAGGTGGGGGAGTAGCGTAAAGGCTCACCAGGTAAAGGCATTTGTCAAGCTGGATGACCCCATTCTGATCCCTGTGACCCAGATAGCAAAGAGACAGGAAATGGACTCCGTGACTTGTTCTCTGACTTCCACATGCACCATGGCACGGGTGCACCAGCACACATACATACAATAAACATAATAAAAACTATACAGGTTTTCTGAAAGAGATGGTAAAAAATGTACAAAGAAAATAGGTTTGGTTTTTGGTTTTAATTTGTGTGTGTGTGTGTGTGTGTGTGTGTGTGTGTTCTGTCTGCACGTATTTCTGTACACCAGAAAAGGGCAATCAGATTACATTACAGATTGTTGTGAGCCACCACGTGGTTTCTAGGAATTGAACTCAGGTCCTCTGGAAGAGCAGCCAGGGCTCTTAACCACTGAGCCATCTCTCCAGCCCAAGAAAATAGGTTTGAAGGAGTGGAAAGGAATGAAAAGCCAAGACTTTGTGTCACATGGCTAAAATCCAGAATGGGAAAGAAAGGGGGGAGGGTCAGAAGCTAAAGTACAACTCAGGTTACACAGTGAGTTCAAGGCCCACCTGGGATATAAGAAACCCCTGTCCTACCTCACCTCCCAAAAGAGAGCGTGGCACAATAACTGGAAAAGTAGTAATGGTAACTATTTGGATACTCAAATATTCTGTGAAAGAGTTTAAGTTAATGAGGGAAACATGGTTCCCAAATGAAAAACCACACTCGTGTTTGACAGACAGACATGCTGAAACACTGAGGGCATAAACCATAGGGTTACTCCCAACCTGCAGGGAAAACGGATGGCCCAGAAATAACAAGAGGCAGGGATGGCAGTTAAAGACCTGAAAGGCTGATCTAGCAGTAACTCAGGATAAATGGGTTTCTTACATTTTTAACTCTGTCAACTATGAGACTTTTAATATAATGTATTTTTTTAATTTTAGAAATATGCCATGAGAAAAAAATTAAGACGGACATTCATTTTTAAAAACTGCCTGATGCATTTAACACAGCAAAAGGGGGAGTTTCACCAACCTGTTTGCCAGCCTCTTGTCTGCATCAGAGAGTCTCTTCACTTTCGCTTTTTTGGGAGGCTTTTGCAAAGCTGGCTTTGTCATCTGGGATGTACTTTCTTCTTCATCATCGGGTTTTCTCTTTTTAGATGTTTCCTTTCAAAAGTTTCAAATCATACTTAACATGTCAAACTCTTAAAAATGCTGACCCCCCAAGACTGTGTGTTGTGGCTTCTGCCTGTAATTCCAGCGTTTGGGATGTGGAGGCAGGAGCAGCTGGTGCCAGGCCAACCAGGGCTACATAGCAAAGTTCCTGGCCCCAAACTCCTGAGCAATACTGTGGTGTCTTTCTCAATTGATACTTCTTCCTCATTTGTTATAGAGAGAAGCAGAGAACTCTTGACATTAGTCATGAAACCACGGTTGGTGGGCTTGGTCACACATGCCTGTAATACCAACCATTCAGTGGGAAGCTGAAGCAGGAGTATACAGTGTGTGCTAAAGGTCAGCCTGGGCAACTAGTGAGACCCTATCTTAAAATAAAAAAGTGAAGTCAGATATGATGGAGCAGCCCTGTAAACTCAGCACTCAAGAAGCTGGAGGAGGATCGGGAGTTTAAGATCATCCTTGGGTACATTACAGAAGTCGAGTCTTTAATAGTTACAAGAGACCCTGTCAATCAATAAATAGGGCTGAGGGTGAAATGCTTGCCCAGCTCAAGGGCTCCGACAGCTACTGCCGTCAGGCGAGTTACCCCCTCAACCTAGTTCTAAAGGGACATTCAAGACGCAGCCCGGCGACTCACCTGGGGCACAGGCACAAACACAGGTGGGGCCCGTGGCTCCGCGGTGCTGAAGAGTGCGGCCAGCCGCCCTGTCCCGCCTCCAGGAGGGCGCTGGCCGCCCCGCAGGCTGTCGGCGACCTGTCCCACCAGGTAGTCGGCGGCCGCATTCCCCACGCCATCTTCAGAGCTCTGTCTGCAAACACAGGCACACTCTCAGCCACGCCGCGCGTCACTCACCACCCCCCACCCACACCAACGCCGCGCGCCACTCACCTCCGCTCCCGGCCCTTCTTTCTCTTGAGTTCCTTGCCTCCCAAAACCATGCTTAAACCTGAGCTTCCGGAAAGGCCGCAATGCTAGTCCGCACTTCCGGGCTCCGGCTAGTCCTGCGTTCTCACTGGTTCCGGGTTCCGGCTGCCTCCAGGTTCCGACAGCTTCCATTCTGGGGCTTTGCTCTTCCGCTCAGGACCACGCCCCTTCCTCTCCAAACAGTCCGCGGCTGCGCAGGCTTAATACTAAGGATCTGAGGGTTTAGGAGCGAGTTGGTCCTGTTACCTCAGGTTGTCGTGGAAACCAAGGCTTGGGGGTGCTCTAAGTCTAACGAGTAGCTGAGGCCTCAAGAGCGAAAAGCCAGGCATGATGACTCATGCTTTTAATCCCAGAATTTGGGGGCCGAGGCAGCTGGATTGCCACGAGTTCCAGGCCAGCCTAAACTACACAGCTCCAGGATAGCTTTGGCTACAGAGTGAGACCTTGTCTCAAACAAAGCAAAAAACACCTGGGTTAGGGTAGGGTGTTTGTTGGGTTTTCCACGGTTCATTGAGGAGGAGGATTTTCAAGAAATGAGGCTACCGGGTGTGTGTGTTGGCAACCTGGAAGTGTGAAGGGTAAAAAGGCCTCTGACAGGGAGAAGGGTCTTTACACCTTTTCTGAAGTTTGACATTTCAAAGTAAGCAAAAGGAAGCAGTTGGGGCCCAGCTCTAACCGGTCACATCCACGTATGGTTCCGGTTTCAAAGCTGCCCTGCCCTTCTCTCAGTAAATATTTGGTACTTAAAATCTTTTATGATGGCTCATACTTGTAATCCCTGTATTCTAGGGCTTAGGCCAGAGGATGGCCACGAGTTTGAGGCCAGTCTGGACTACACGGTGCAAGTCTCTCCGGACTGCAGTGAGCAGGTCTCAAACTGTTCATACCCATTCAAACCTCCATAATTAGCCTCCCCTTTGGGGCTCCTGCTCCCTGACTTCCTTCTTTCCACTTCAAAATCGGTATCCCTCCTTCAGGCCCACTTTCTGACTTACAGACCTTGCTATTTGGGAGCTGTAGGCAGTTCATGACTGCTGGGGAAGGGGAAGGGGAAATTGTTTTTCTTCAGTACTATGGCCACTGGTAAGCTGCTCATGCAAGTAGCCCCAATTAAACCCAGTGGGTCCTTAGAAAACAGACATTGTGAGGCTGGAGGTATGGCTCAGTAGCTAAAAGTACTTGCTGCTTTTCCAAAGGACCCAAGTTCCAGCTGCTCACTGGAAAAAGGAAATAAAGGAGGATATGACTGCTCCAAAGTATGGAGAAAAGTTTTATTGTAGCTATAAAGGAAAAAAAAAATCTAATTTTGACAGGCAGTGGTGGCACACGCCTTTAATCCCAGCACTTGGGAGGCAGAGACAGGCGGATCTCTGAGTTCAAGGCCACCTGATCTACAAAGTGAGTTCCAGGATAGCCAGGGCTGTTACACAGAGAATCTCTATCTCCAAAAACAAACAAACCAAAAAGTTTTTAAGAAGACATGAAAGGAGGGGTACTGATGAGGAATGAGAGAGGGTAATGGATGAATATGATCAAAACGTCTTATATACATGTATGAAATTGTAGGTCAGTAAATCACAAGGTAACTTCTTGCAGTGTGAACAAAAGTCCAAGTCCTAACCATCTTTACAACGATCAGTCTATGTCTTAGTGGTATTAACAGACTGCTGCCTTTTGTTAGTTAGTTTGTTTGTTTGGGTTTTTGTTTTGTTTTCAAGACAGGGTTTCCCTGTGTAGTTTTGGTGCCTGTGCTGGATCTCGCTCTGTGGCTGTAGACCAGGCTGGCCTTGAATTCACAGAGATCCACCTGGCTCTACCTCCTGAGTGCTGGGATTACAGGCGTGCGCCACCACCGCCCGGCCAGACTGCTGCTTTTTATAGTCAAAAGTTCAGCTACCTGCCCTGGTGAAGTCACAAACTCTTGGCCATCTCCTTGGGAGTAGGCTGTGGGCAAGCTGAGACATGTACATACCAATCACTATGCTGTGCACCAGGGTGTATATGCATTACCCCTTGCCTGTTCCAACTGATCCTCACAAGTCTCAAGTTCATGTGATAGATGCTCAAGAGGCGTCAAGTATGGGGCTCAGTTGAGTGTAAACAGGTTTGATCAGGTGTGTTTCCTGTCCTGATTTCCCCGGCTGTCTTCAGGCAAGGGACATTCCTGGTGAGGGACCCAGCTCTGCTCTATCAGCCCCCAGCATTCTGTGCAGTTGGGAAAATAAGTACTAAGGAGGGAGAACAAGGGCCATGCATGCAGCACCCAGATAAGACTCCCCTTTGTAGGTCCTTGTTTTCTTGCCTGTTTAAGATGAACAGGGTGAGCTCTGGCATTCTAAACACCCCTGGGCTCAGATCCCAGCAGCAGCTCATTTGTGCCAATGCATTTTCTCATGCCTGTTGTAACCCAATGACACCAGATGGTGGGTGGCCTGGGCACACCTGTTTACACTCATGCATTGTCCCAGCAGTGCTGCCACGTGCCTGTGAGAGCATGCCTGTTCATATGCTTTCCACGTCCCTGTACCACTACCTGGTGGCCTGGACGTGCCTGTTTTGCATTCATGCCATATCTCAGCACCACCATGTGGTGGCCTGGACTTGCCTGTTTACAAACATGCAGTGTCCCAGCATTGCCATGGTCTGGCTTGGTTGTACCTGTTTGCACACCTGTTGTGCCCCACCACCAAATATAGTTCGGTGACACGGTGCTTGCACAGGGATCTGGACTCCCTCTCTAGCACTAAGACTGTATAAATTGATGACATAACTGCTCCAAGTGAAAGCAGAAGATTTTCTATTGTAGATATGAGGATGAAAACATCCAGATGCATCTGGAAGAGTCTAGAGCAGAGAGAGAAAGTAGTAGCCTGAAGATATCCAGCTGACTATACTTGACCATTAGGAGAGGGGGAGGGGGGGAGAGAGGGAGAGGGGAGAGAGGGAGAGGGGAGAGAGGGAGAGGGGAGATAGTGAGAGATGAAGAAGTGTTAATCCTAAAGATGGAAGGAGAAAGACAACTGACCCAAATCATCATGGCCAAGTTAACTAAAGCATGTAATTAATTAAAGCAAGCATTTTTATTCATGTACACAGGCTGCCTCCCCCTAAGGCAGGGTTCCAGAGATCAGCATTGGACGTGAGGCAGACAAGGCTTTTATAGTTCAGAGGTGGGGGGTTTCCAAATGGGAGGAAATCGGCAGGGTTACAGGATCAGAACATGACAGGTGGTCCAAACAAGATAATCACAACAGGTAGTCGTAACAAGGTAGTCATAGGTGGTCATATAACCTTTTGGAGCAAAGATGGGGGTGC
The DNA here is from genome assembly GCF_903995425.1 of Onychomys torridus. NCBI lineage: Eukaryota > Metazoa > Chordata > Mammalia > Rodentia > Cricetidae > Onychomys > Onychomys torridus. Next base: position 89,081,774 of record NC_050447.1, on the reverse strand, counting down.
AACATGGTTATAAACAACTTTTTGAAAGACAGACATGATTGCCACTCCTGGAACAGGTAGTACAGAACCATTGGTAATTATGTTAGAAATGGGACCGGGCAGATGCCTTTAATCCCAGCTCTTGGGAGGCAGAGGCAGGAGGATCTCCATGAGTTTGAGGACAGCCTGGGCTACATGAGTGAGTTCCAGGACAGCCATAGCAATTACACAGAGAAACCTTTTCTGTTGTGAGAAACTAAAAGGAAAAAAAAAAGTTTCAGGTAGGACATCGCCCAGTCTTTGAGGAACAGTGGCTTAATCATAAACAGGAATAAACCTAGTTTGTCTTTACTGTAAGATGGCTTTTAAGCCTAAGATGGAGGCAGGCTGGTTCTTCCTTGTCATGTGTGTCCCAGGTAAGCCCTTGATAGGGTCTTAGCAGTCTTTATCTGGGGGGAAACAAAATTTGTAATGCATCAAAAACTGCATTGCTCATTTATAAATTGTACCTGTTTGGTTGGCGTAGCTAGAACAAATATTTTTAAGACCATATAATCGTGGTATACGTATACGTAGCCATTTTTGTCCCCTTTGCCAGGGAATTTCCTTAGACCTAATTAATATCCCAGCCCTTTGTTGAGGACAAGGGGTGATGTATTCTCCTTTGAAATTCCTGCCGAAGTTAGGATGTTGTTTTCAGGACACAGAAAGGCTAGAATATTAGCCAAGACATGTGGTGATATTTTAATTAGAAATTTGTCTACAAAGACAGGAGAGGATTTGGGCAATGGGGTATTCATCAGAAGCATCTGGCTTACTGAGTCAGGTGAAGAGACAGGAAGCAATCACATTGACTAGACTGGTTTACATCAGCTTTCAGCAAATCCAGGGCTTTTCAGTTGTTTTTGTTTGTTTGTTTTGTTTTTATTTGTTTGTTTTTTTGTTTTTTTGTTTTTTTTGTTTGTTTGTTTTGGTTTTTCGAGACAGGGTTTCTCTGTAGCTTTGGAGCCTGTCCTGGAACTCACTCTGTAGACCAGGCTGGCCTCGAACTCACAGAGATCCACCTGCCTCTGCCTCCCAAGTGCTGAGATTTCAGGCGTGTGCCAGCACTGCCCGGCTGCTTTTCAGTTTTATAGGACTACCTGAGTGTGTAGGTCACCTCTGGAGCAGTTTGTAGTCCACAGGTGATTTCTGAATGGTGTCTACCAGCTGAGTGGAACTCTGCCAAGACAGAAACACACTAGGGACAGAAGTTACAGTAAAAGAACTTAGAGGAAACTTTTATATTTGGAGCCCCCCCTACACACACACACACACACACACACACACACACACACACACACACACACAGGAATAGGCAATCGGCAGGGAAGCTTAGGCTGTTGATTGACAGGGGCACTTATCTGGCATCTATTTGACATGAGAGGTGGATCTAAGTCTTATGATTTTTTTTAAACTCCCTGAAGCTTACAATACCATTGTTTTGTTTTTTGTTTGTTTGTTTTTGTTTTGTGCAGAGGGGTAGTATTTTTTGTTTTTGTTTTTGTTTTTTTCTGAGACAGGGTTTCTCTGTGTAACAAAGACCTGGAACTCACTTTGTAGACGAGGCTGGCCTCAAACTCACAGAGATCCACCTGCCTCTGCTTCTGGAGTGCTGAGATTAAAGTTGGGCACCATCGTGCCCTGCTCCAATACCATTGTTTGTAATACTATTTGCAAAGCAAGTTCTTTAAATAATAAAAGTTACATCTGAAGCCTGTTTATCCTTTAATATGGAGCCTGTTAGTAAGGCAAAGCTGCCTGTGAATCTGCCTTTTTTTAAAAAAAAATTATTTATTATGTATACAGCACTCTGCCTGCATGTGTCCCTGCAGGCCACAAGATGGCACCAAATCTCATTACAGGTGGTTGTGAGCCACCATGTGGTTGCTGGGAATTGAACTCAGGACCCCTGGAAGATCAGTCAGTGCTCTAAACCACTGAGCCATCTCTCCAACCCAGAGTTTGCCTTTTTTATCAGTGACCTAAAAGCTCTTGAAAGGAAGGCCTGGTTTTTTTATATGTGAAATGCATTGACCAGGCAGCTGCTGCTAAATTGATGAAGTTATAGTTAGCCATCAACACAACCAGAGATCTGAGAAGGATAAGTTATAGCAGGAAGTTTAATCCAAATAGCCTGTGTAGCAATTAAAGTGACAGAGACTAACCCATTACCTGGATGGTTGCCTTAGGCTCCACTGGCCTTGATGGCTTCACGGGAGTCAGTAGTTGTAGATCTTTGACTGTCATACAGGACAGTATTAAATCTCCAGCTATGATACAGGACAGCATTGGTCTTTGGCTGCCAGACCCAGGTTTGAGAGATTTTCCTGTAAAGGAAGAAGCAACCTTACATTGCCCAGACAGAGGAGAACAGTCAACCCAGCAGTGTTCACAGTGTGAGCAGAGCCCTGGCAGCAGGAGAGGCATGGGGCAGTTTCTCCCAATGGTTAGCCTTAACACAATCCAGGTGGAGTTGTTGTACCCTGTTATCATCTTTGGATACCTCAGAGTTGCTTTCAGGAGCTAGAATCTCTGTCTGTCACAGTAAGTTTTTGACATTAAACATCTTAAGTGCCATATTCAGCAGATCTCTGAAAAAGTTTGAGAGCTGTTTATTAAGTATACCTAATTTTAAATAAACTTTACTTGTTTTTAGTTACTTGTGCTACATATATAGGAAGCTAAATAATGCTTGCCCCTGCAAATGAATTACATCTGTAAATAATTTGATCATTTATAAGGTGACTGTTAATCTGCGTGTCTTAATTATCTTTAACAGTTTACAATAAGTTAGTAGTTTTCATAAGATTAGTATTCTACAGTTTTATCCATGTTAAGTTTAGCCTTAAAAATTATAGTTCTTGAACTGAAGCTTATTTAGTATCAAAATAAAATTTTAAATCTTACCTGCAGTCCATAGGGAGACTGACAACTTTACTTCCTGGTCCTTTCTTAGTACACCATTGCAGAACATCGTTACTTGTGTGACTCAGTTTATTAAAATAGCTAAAGCTTAGCAAAGTTAGCAAAGACAGGAGGGCTAGATATACATTCTTTCTTTTTTAAAAAATTTATTTATTTACTTATTATGTATACAGGATCTGCCTGCGTGTGTCCCTGCAGGCCAGAAGAGGGCACCAGATCTCGTTATAGGTGGTTGTGAGCCACCATGTGGTTGCTGGGAATTGAACTCAGGACCTGTGGGAGAGCAGTCAGTGCTCTTAACCTCTGAAGCATCTCTCCAGCCCCTAGATATACATTCTTAAATCAGTCTCTTTTAGCCTGAAGAGACCTTAGGTAAGGGAGAGACATTTTATAGGCTTTTTGTCAGACTGCTTAGGTCATTGTCTTGCTGCATTATAAGATAGGAATACCCCAGTGTCTGGCATTTAATAGTTGTGGCCCTAAATTTAGTGGGCTAGTGACTACGCTGGGTTGGGGATTCCAGTGTAACCTTGACCCTTTCTCAGGGTGAGCCTTTAAGCTTAAAAACCATGTTTGGGGTTGACAAAAAACCATCAGAAGCAGAACTACAGGGTTTTCAAAACAAGGTTAGCACATTTGAATATTTGCCCAGCACTATCGACATTGGTGGATTAGGTCTTTGTTTTAAGATTACCGACGTAGCCTTCTAAATATTAATCTTGTGTTATAAGTTTTAAATCAACTTTTGTTATAGATTCTATAAATTTTTAACCTCATCCAATAAACTTACAAATCCCAAGGCACAGAAAGGCTCATATAATAGAAATGAGGTTTATATCTTAGTAAAAATTTTAGGCAATTAAAACAAAAGTCATCATTATTGCCCATAACCGAAAGACATTTGCATCCCTGCTAAACCTAATCCAGTGACCAGAAAGCTCAGAGATGAGGAATTCAGAGCCTTGGCTATCAAAGCAGCTATGGCAAGCGGCAGTGGTAGATTTGGGCCTGGGTTGGGGAAGTGCACACAGGGTGGCATGCTGGGCATGGTGCCTGAATTGCCCCAGCCTAGCAGCGTGGGGGAGGTGGTAACTAAAGCTTGGTCCAGCTCCAAAGTCTACCTGTAACTGGCATAGAAACACACACAAAGCCGGGCGGTGGTGGCACAGGCCTTTAATCCCAGCACTTGGGAGGCAGAGCCAGGTGGGTCTCTGTGAGTTCAAGGCCAGCCTGGTCTACAGAATGAGTTCCAAGACAGGCACCAAAGATACACAGAAAAATCCTGTCTTGAATTATATATATATGAAAAAAAGAAAGAAACACACACAAGAGATGGAGAGAGGGAAAACAAAACCAATACAAAGAACTCACCCAGTTTAGAATGCACAAAGACAAGCAGCTCACGAGACAAGACACAGAGCAAAATGACAACATAACTGGGCTCATTCAGAGTGTCCAATTGGAGTCTCCGGCTCACCCCTGCACAGCCTGGGAGGCCTCATTCCTCACTCTCCCTTTCTCCCAACCCTACCTGTTCAGAGTCTCTGAACAAACAGAAGGCAGGAAAAAGCCCAGTTCTGCATTCCTGGTGGCTATTGCAGCTCCCTCCCCTGAAGTCGACAGCTGCCCAGGTCCCCACCTAAAGTGCTCAGCCTTTGACCATACTTGGGCACAAACCCAGCCTGCGGCAGACATGTTATCACCTCTCACCTACAACCTATACAATCTCCCTGCTTTAGTTACGGCATGCAGCTTCTCTGGGCCTCGATCTCTGGGACTGGAGAACCCACCTGGGAGTTGCTTTATTCAAATAAACCTGTTGTCTTACTTTTTCAGTTTGGCTTGATCTGGCTTCCTGCATTCGCAGTGAAACCTATCAGCAGGGGACAGAAAACCTATTACAGAAGTTCACCAGTTTGACCAAAGAAATTTTCTTAACATATTGGAGGTTTTTTTCAGTTGCCTTCCTACACAACCCAGATGCCAGGAACCCACCTGTCTTAGTTTGGATTTCTATTGTTGTGAAGAGACACCATGACCATGGCAACTCTTACACAGGAAAACATTTAATTTGGGCTGGCTTACAGTTCCAGAGGTTTAGTCTGTTAACATCATGGTGAGACATGGCAACGTGCAGGTAGACATGGTGCTGGAGAAGTAGCTGGGAGTTCTACATCTTGATTCACAGGAAGCAGAAGGAGACCATGTCACACTGGCCAGACTTGAGCTTATAAGACCTTGGAGCCTGCCTCTACAGTGGCACACTTCCTCCAACAAGGCCAGACCTACTCCAACAAGGCCACAATTCAGAATAGTGCCACTCCCTATGGGCCAAGCATGCACATACATGAGTCTATGGGTGCATTTCTATTCAAACCCCCACACTACCAGAGGCTTCTTAAGTTCAGTTAGGCCAGACATTTCTCAGTTCTCCTTGGATCCTGGAATGCCTGATGTCCTGCACTGGACCTCTCCAAACCCTGGCCTTGGCCCCCAGTATCATGGGACATCCTTACGGTTCCTTAGCTCTGTTATGTAGCCTAGGCATTGAAACTCTGTCAATGGGTGCTCAGGTGTCAGGCCTCTAGTTTCTCAGCCCCCAGTCTCACCAGGGTGTCCCCTGGGTCCCAAGGCAAATCAGAAAAAGAGCTGGTGGCTCTGACCTAACTCTTAAATAACCTGAAATAACCAGTGGGTGGTAGGCCATCTCCCTTTGCCCTAAACAGAGGAATTCCTGGCCTTATCAAACAACCCCGTCCCCCTTGCTCTCCATCCCCAGATCAGGATCCCACAGAATCAGAAGAACCAGAAACCATATGCCATAGAGGAACTGCAGGACTTCCAAGAGGGAGCTGAGAAACAGGAGGGACAGGGTTCAGAGGTCAGAAGGACTTAAGGAAGCTGGGGGACTTAGAAACTCAAGGGCCCAGAAAGGCAGAGGAAAGAGAGAGAGAGAGAGAGAGAGAGAGAGAGCAGGTAGCCAGAGAAGCAGAGGAGAAAGAGCAGGAGGCAGGAGTGAAGTGTCCACGCGGGTCCAGCAGGTCAGAGGCACAGCAGGCTGCAGGAACCGGAGAAACACATAGGTGCCCACAGGGAGGGCACAGCCCGCCAGAGCCCAGAGAGACACTGAGATGACAGACAGATAGTTAGGAAGCAGGCAGAGGGAAGCAGCAGCTGAAGAATCAGACTCTAGACTTTGGAATCAAATTTTGTGGGTGGCAGAAACAAATGATCCATATTTACCTTAGGAGAGTCAGATCAGCAGCTTGGTTCCGACTGGCGAGTTCCTTGAGAGGGAACTTATTTGTGCCATTCCCAGGGTTTCAGCACCAAATGAATGGAGAGAGAAGGAAGGAAGGAAGGAACAGAGAAAGAAAAAGAAAGAAACCAAAAACAAAAGAAAAAAGAAGAAAAAAGGAAAGGCTATGATCACTCCTAGGTATGGTGGAGGGGAGAATTATTGTAGATAAAAGGGGCAGGGGCATTCGGGAGAATGTCCAGGATGTACGGGACCCTCAGCCATGTGAAGAGAGGGGGGTGAGAGGAGAGGAGGACCCCAACCAAGAGGGGTAGCCTGGGTCAAGAATCTGGCCGTGAGGGTGGACAAAAAAGGGCCAGTTAACCAAGGTGGCTGAATTACATGGGGAAGGGCATCTGGGGAACAGGAAGAGCAGAGGGAAGGCTTAGAGATGAGCATGAGCCCTGGCCATAGACAGAGGATGCTTCAGGAGGGAGCAGAGATGCGCCAGGCAGTGAGGAGTGTATGCAGGGTGTGTGTGTCACTGGGCTGGGAGAGAAAGTGTGTGCAGGGTGTGTCACTGGGCTGGGAGAGAAAGTGTGTGCAGGCTGTGTCACTGGGCTGGGAGAGAAAGTGTGTGCAGGGTGTGTCACTGGGCTGGGAGAGAAAGTGTGTGCAGGCTGTGTCACTGGGCTGGGAGAGAAAGTGTGTGCAGGGTATGTGTGTCACTGGGCTGGGAGAGAAAGTGTGTGCAGGGTGTGTCACTGGGCTGGGAGAAAAAGTGTGTGCAGGGTGTGTGTGTCACTGGGCTGGGAGAAAAAGTGTGTGCAGGGTGTGTGTGTCACTGGGCTGGGAGAGAAAGTGTGTGCAGGGTGTGTCACTGGGCTGGGAGAGAAAGTGTGTGCAGTGTATGTGTGTCACTGGGCTGGGAGAGAAAGTGTGTGCAGGGTATGTGTGTCACTGGGCTGGGAGAGAAAGTGTGTGCAGGGTGTGTCACTGGGCTGGGAGAAAAAGTGTGTGCAGGGTGTGTGTGTCACTGGGCTGGGAGAAAAAGTGTGTGCAGGGTGTGTGTGTCACTGGGCTGGGAGAGAAAGTGTGTGCAGGGTGTGTCACTGGGCTGGGAGAGAAAGTGTGTGCAGTGTATGTGTGTCACTGGGCTGGGAGAGAAAGTGTGTGCAGGGTATGTGTGTCACTGGGCTGGGAGAGAAAGTGTATGCAGGGTATGTGTGTCACTGGGCTGGGAGAGAAAGTGTGTGCAGGGTGTGTCACTGGGCTGGCCAACGTCTTTGCTTTCTCTCCCTCCTGCTAGGTCCCGCTCCCGACCTCCTGTTGCAATAAACTTACAGATCCACTAACCTTAACTTAAAGACAGGACATTTACACAGTGTGTGTGGGGTGAGGTCAGGGGGTGGGGGTGGAGGTCGGTTTAAGACCAGACAAAAAACAGGGCTTGGAGCAGAGAAAAGAGAAATAGAGAACGGGGAACCTTTATCCACGTCCCTCCCTCCTGTGGCTGCACCCACCCCCATTCACTCGCAGTGTTTGTAATATTGGGATCTAGAGTGCTGTCTGGCAGCCACATTTGGATTGATTATCTAAGGGATATTGAAGACAGACTTAACTGCAAAAGCAAATAAATTTGGGGCCCTTCAAGTCGGGTGCCAGGCGGAGAGGCTGCAGGTTTTCTAGGAGGCATCCCAAGGGGGAGGCAGGAGGTATGGATGATGCTGTTCCCATGGGTGAAGAGGAGCGGAGGGGCCTAAACCTGTAGTTGATGGCGTCCCCAGGTCTCAGGGAGGACCAAATGAAGAAGACAGAAGCCCATATGTCTCAGGCTGTACCTGTTCCAGAGTCCTCCTGGATGGCACTGCCTGCCACATACCCTAAACTTCTCCAGCCCAGGGGCTGGGCTACCCCTCCTCCCCGCGCCCACGCAGGTGCTCTTCCCTATATAACACAGCCATTTTGCTCTCTTACCCTCTCGGCCCGTTGCACCTAGTTCCCTCTCTCCCTCTCCCCTCCCCCTTTCCTCGAATGGCCTGCCTCAGCCTGCCCATCAGGTTCACTACAGACTCCCCCAGAAGGCTCTCTGTTTTCTTCCTTCTATCTATAATAAACCTTCACCTTAACCCCTTAGGTGTAGTCATGGCCTCCTTTTTATTTATTTTTTTCATTCAGCTGGTTTGACAATTCACACTACTCTCAACCAGTTAGCTTAACCATTTTGATCTCAAGTTCTTTGAGCTAATTTCCCAAATGTCTAATTCCCAAGCCTCATATTGCCCAGGAAGGCATGGCTGCCACCTAGTGGTGCTCCATGAAAAGACAAGCTGTACAATAGAAAAAAGGTTTCCCTCTTTCCATAGAATTCACTCAAATCTACACAAATGTAAAAAAAAATAGCACTAAATGGATGAAAACTTGAGGACATGACTGCTCCAGTGTATGACTGAGGAGAAGGTTTGTTGTAGATATGAGGGAGAGCATAGCCAGAGGCCTATGGAAGGGTCCAGACTGCACACGGCTAGCAGACTGAAGCTGGCTGTGGGAGGAGACAGAGCTAGAAAGAAAGAGAAGAGAGTTGAGGACAAGAGAGGAACTGAGGACCAAAAGAACAAGAGGCCACATAGCCAAAATGGCTGGGTTATATAGGGAAGAGAAGCAAAATCTCAGAGGCTAGAGAAGTTTAGGGTGAGGAGGTATGTCAGCCAGGATGACTGTATAACAAGTACCTGGGGTGCTGTATTTTAAATAGGCACCTCAGCTAGCCACTTGTCCTGAGTTTCTTTGAGACATATCAATTTGTACAAAATGCCTCTTTGCAGAACAAAGGGGCTTAATCACTACTATTTTACTGCCATTTATTTTTCACTTAAAATAATTGGAAAATTAAACAAAAAGCTAATTAGACTGATCATCCAATTAAGTGCTGCATTAGCCCAATGCCATCAAGGTTTGTTCAGTAACTGTTAGGCAGTGATATTATTATAAAGCACAAAAGAGTTCATTTATACAATAGGGTTAAACATATCTGCATTGTTAGAACTCTGACTTTCTTATTCAAAACAAGGGAACTCTAGTAAATACCTTTTATCCTTTCACAAGAATCAGGAACAAAAGCTTGTGAACAATGAGAAGATATATGTACATTTTAGAAATTAATAAGTGCATGCATGTCTCATCTCTGTTGCATAGTTAGTAATCTTTAACAATCAAACTCATAGTCATGTTAGGTATTATAATTCAAGGTCAATCAGAGATATATTTTAGATAGATATATGGTCTTCAGACACTTCAGAGATCTACAGAATGTAGCATTTAAGATATTTTAATAACATAAGACTTTTTATGTCTGCTCCTGGCAGCACCAATTTACTTCCAAAAAGGATGATGGACATCAAAGGACCTCCATATGGAGTTTCCTTTCATTGTGGCAAAGTTAGTCTTTGCACAAGAAACTGTCTTTGCCTAAACTGCTGAAGGTATGCTGTCTAAATTGGACAAGAAGGACACAAAAGAAGGCAACTGCTAAACTTTGCCAAGACAAAGTAGGACAGTCCTTCAAAATTCCTGCTTCACAGAAAAGTTTGTCAAATATACTAGGCCTGTAGGGCAAAGTTGGATGCCCCAATGTTACAAAAGAATTTTGGGTGACTGTCCAGGCAGCCAGATGTCTCTGTCATTTCTATAATACTGGAAGGTGTTTGCTCTACACTTCCTGCTTACTCAGGTAATATTATATCTTTCTGGGGTTTCTGATGGTGTTGATGGCTAGATAGTTATAGTTACAATTTTCCTTGTTACCAAATTAAAAAAAAAACTCACAAAAGAGATGTAAAGTTTATAAGGTTGAGAGACATAAAACCTTGTTTATCTAAGTAAATATTTCAAGGTCTAAAAAGATATTTTTAGGATGGTAATACACGTTATGACAGAAAGTAAATTAAGTACAAAACTTTAGACTCAATAAGATAAAATAGGTAATAAATTATTTTCTCCAAATTTGTCAAATAAAAATGGACTGGACATTGTGAGTGTAATTCTTACCTGATAATTATTCTTATTGTATATAGTTTTACTGTGCTACAGTTAAAACCTTTCCTTTTTATTTAGACAAAAACAGGGAGATGTTGCAGGATATTTGACTGCACAGTGAAACACTCCAAGAATGTTAATCAAGTTAAACCTTGAATCAAGGGACAGAGTCCACAACTAGCTGACCGGAATTAGCCATGCAGATTTTGGAGGTCCAGATAGAGAGGTACAGAAAGAGATAAAGAGGGGCTTAGAGAGATTCTTGGTTTTTTTGATCTGAGAAGGTGGAGAGAGAGAGGTTCAGCTATAAGTTTCTCTGCTGCTTTCTTGATCCATCAGGTTTGCACCCCAATATCTGACTCCCGAGTAAAGCTCACATGAGACAAGAAGAGTAAAGAGCAAAACGTGGGGTGCTTTAGTGCCCCTGCTCGGCTCCCACTTTTTCTCGCCCTTCAGACTCCTTCTCAGGTTCCCAAGCTCTCACTAGACCATGCGCAACAAGCAAGGACGCCTTAGAAAATTCTGATAAATACAACATTCTGATAAATTTTCTTGTTTTTTGTCTTCGTTTTTGGCTGTAGACAGAACCCAGGGTCCTGTGCAAGCACCCATCTAAACCCCACTCACTTTAAACTCTGTGAATTCTTTAAAAAAATTTCCAGAAAACATTCCCGTTATCTTCACGAGGCAGATGCACAGAGATCGTAATTAGAAGTGCTTACACACCAGGCACAGAAGCTAGTTAAAATGATCACGCATTATGCCAAGCACAGAAGAGACAGAATGCAGTGGAGAGATTTAGGGAACAAATTTGGGACCACCAAAAAAATGTTTTTTCAATGCTGAATGAACTGAACACACATTTAAAAAGAATGAAATTTAACGGGCTTAATCTCTTGAAACTATTTTAATTCTATTTAAAATATAAAATAGAAACTGTGCAGCATTTTAAAATAGGGCTAAAACAATAAGTGAGAAGTAAGGCTTTTCAATGGGAAACCTGGAAAAGAAAGCATCCAGCCTCCCTGACTGCATTTAGCACAGAAATACTATAATATGAGCATTCTGTGGAGCTTTTGAATTTTCCAGAGAGTTTTGAATGGGCATTAAATGCATATGGCATAAAGTTTAAAGGAGGCAAATGCAAATTTGGTGAAAATGAAGCCTTTCTTTCCTGTCCGTGAGCTATCCAACCCCATCCTCAAAACACAACTGCACTTTTGATTCTTTTCGCCTGCCTTGGTAAATTAATTTCTAATTAGGAAATAATGATCTCTTGAACAGCTCATGTCTCGCAGCTTAGCAGTGGATTTTCAGAAGTTCAATCAAGGCAATATTTTCAAGATGGAATACCCAGAGCACAGAACACACCCCAGACACCAAATTCTCAGCAGGAAGATTTTATTATCTGCAGGGGGGAGGGGGCGGTGCCATGCTGCCCCTGGATCCATCAAAGACAGCAGCAGATAGCTCTGCATCTGTATATTTAATTTAATTTCATTATTTATGTATGAGAGAGAGATATCTGTGTTAGAACAGGAAATCTGTGTTAGAATGAGCTGGTAAATCCCGATTGGATATGATAGTCACTGTAGACAAATAGTGAATTTTGATAGTTGGACCTTGGAGTTTTAGTTAGGTATAAGGAAGTGGCCTATTAAGGGACTAGACCTTGGGGGCCAGCTTTAGGGATGGAGGAATCCAACGGTTTAGCAAGGGAACCCAGGGAAGAGGAAAGGGCAAGACTTGGCCGGCGCCAAGTTTGCAATGCTTGGATCTGCTGGAGTTCCCTTCCTAAATATTATTTTAAACAGTTAATTTAGGTCCTGCTGCTATCTCCAACATAGAGACGAAGAAACAAAAGTTCCAAAGGACAAAGTTAATCACTCAAGTAATCGAGTAAGCATCAGAGCTTAACACCAGATGCCTGTCTGATGTCAGAGCTCTGAGATGACAGTCATTCAAAGTTAGTGACCAATGTATCAGCTGGCGTCAGCCGGTCTACAGTCACTGAAATACAGTCTGACATACAGCCGAACGACTGCAGCACGAACATGGAAGACTCATGTGTACAATCCGCCTGAACGCTCAGAGACCGTCACAACTGTCTGTCTTCTGTCTGCCATTAGGAAACTCCCGGCTCGGCTCTAGCTCGTTGAGATGTTCTGCAAAGAAAAAATGGCAAGATACAATCTGAGTATTATTAGACTTGCCCAACAACTTGAGTCCGTCCCAAAAGCCATAAAATAATTAATGTATTTATTACAGAGCATTTGAGATTTTGTCTGATACCATCAGATAATGATGGCAGTAATAATAAAAATGGCAAGGTAGCAATTGGCTCGCATTTATTGTTTTGGAGTTCATGTGCACTGGAAGAAATCTGCTTAAGGAAGTACTTGTTTCTGTAGTCCATGTTCATCTCCTCCTCCTCCTCCTTTTCCTCCTCCTCCTCCTCCTCTTCCTCCCCCCTCCTCCTCCTCCTCTTTCTCCTCTTTTTCTTCTTTTTAATGTGTATGAGTATTCTGGTTGAATGTATGACTTTATGCCAGAAGAGGGCATCAAATCCCACTATGGATGGTTGTGAGCCACCATGTGGTTGCTGGGAATTGAACTCAGGACCTCTGGAAGAGCAGCCAGTGCTCTTAACTGCTGAGCCATCTCTCCAGCCCCACGTTCCACTTCTTAAGTCCAAGTTGTGTGTGTGTGTCACAATCACTTACTTTGTTTGTACAGGATAGCCTGGGTGTCAACTGCCATGGACAGGGAGCATGCCCAGGGTTGTCCACTGCAGCAGACGAAACAGCTCTGGCCCCCTATCAAGGTAGTGATCCTGGAACTTGTAGCTTCCAGGCTTTACATTTTTAAAAATAATTCTCAACCGGCTCCAACAATGCAGCCTGACAGAATTACCTGCAATAATGAATACAGTGCACACCTTCGTTAGTAGAATGGGCACTGGTCAGGCACGTCTGCTCAACCCTTGAAACGTGGCTACTATGATTTAGAGAACTGATATTTAAAGTTCACTCAGTTTAAAGGTAAATAGTCACTGTCCTCGCTCCATTTCAAGACTGTGTTCAAAGCACTAGCAGCTAGTGACTAGCTGAAGCCATAAGACATGGAAAATAAAGTTATGCAAATAGGAAAGGAAGAAATCGACATTCCCCATTTGCAGATAATGTCATTCATATGGAAGATTCCAAAAATTCTGCCCGAAAACTTCAAGGGACCATCAACAATGTCAGCAAGGTAGCAGGGTACAGAAGCAACTTGCAAAAAAGCAATTGTCTTTCTATGTAGCAATAACAAATGTAAAGTGAAAAAGATTGTGGACACATTGCTAGTCACAACAGTTTTGAAAAAAAAAAAATCTAGGAATAAATCTAAGAAAGGAAGTGAAGGACCTCTACAGTAAAAATGTTAAATCTCTTGGTTTGCGTTTTTGGTTTGTTTGTTTGTTTTTGTTTTTGTTTTTTGAAACAGAGTTTCTTTGTGTAATGTCCTGGCTGTCCTGGAACTCACTCTGTAGACCAGGCTGGCCTCGAACTCACAGAGATCCACCTGCCTCTGCCTCCCAAGTGTGAGGATTAAAGGCATGCATCCCCCATAAATGTTAAATCTCTCTCTCTCTCTCTCTCTCATAAGATTTATTTATTTATTATGTATACAGTGTTCTGTCTGCATGCATCCCTGCAGGCCAGAGGAGGGCACCAGATCTCATTATGGATGGTTGTGAGCCACCATGTGGTTGCTGGGAATTGAACTGAGGACCGCTGGAAGAGCAGCCAGTGCTCTTAACCTCTGAGCCACCTCTCCAGCCTGTTAAATCTCTTAATAAAGAGATAAAGACACCTGAAATTGAAAGTCACATCAAGCTGGGTGTATTGGAGTATGCCTTTAACCTCAGCATTCAGGAGACAGATACTGACAGATCTATGAATTCAAGGCCAGCCTGGCCCATATATTAAGTTCTAGGCCAGCCATGGTCACATAGACCCTGTCTCCCCATAAAAACAAAGCACACTTCTTTATGTTTCTGTTACGGATTGGAAATGTCATCAGCCTGTCTAGACAGTTGTGCCAGTACTACAGTCTGTGGAATATTCGGGGTTTGGAGCAATGCAGATTTAACTCTATCTCTGTGAAACTGAGCCTGTCATGCCTGTGTCTCTTCTCAGGCTCTCACTGTGACTCCCCCTCCCTTCTTTCACAGAGCCAGCAACAATTTGGTAAAGCTCACTTTGTGTGCCTGGAGATGGGAGCCATGCGCGCAGGCCTTGATTTATTTCCTTCTTTGGGGGCATGCACTGTCAGAGTGAGCATGTGAAGGTCAGAAGACAGCCTGCAGGAATCAGTTTTCTCCTTCCACTGTGTGAGTTCTGGGTATAGGACTCAGGTCGTCAGGCTGGCTGGCAAGTGCCTTTACCCATGAGCTACCTCTTAGGTCCCTGAAATAATTCCCCCTTTGGTTTTTAAAGACGGGGTCTCTCTGTATAATCCTCACTGTCCTGGAATTCACTCTGTAGACCAGGCTGGCCTCAAACTCCCAGAGATCCACCTGCCTCCACCTCTCAAGTGCTGGGATCAAAGGTGTGTATCATCACATCCAGCTTTGAATTTTTTTATTGAACAGCTGCAGCAGCATTTCTTCCTCTTCCCTTTCTTCCTCCAGTCCTTTCTCCTTTTCTCTTTATGTTTTTAACCCAATGTGGGTTTCTTTTTGTTTGTAATTTTTTTGTATATTTAACTTAATTGCATTATTTATGTGTGAGAGATAGATACAGAGGAAAAGCAGCAAGGACAGGGAAACAAAAACAGAGAGGGAGGAAGAGAGAGAGTTGGATCGGCTGTGATCCAGACACATTGTAGGTCACAGTGCACAGTGAGCTTGGGTTTAACTTCATCTTAATTATTATGGGGCTCACAAAACAAAGAAGAGCATCAGCTAGTTCTTTGCATTTATTAAAAACAACAGCGACAACAAAACTTTCCCTTTTATTACTATGGCTTCTGTGAACAAAAATTTCTTTTTCATTTTTCTTTATTAAGAAATTTTCTACTCACTCTACATACCACCATAGATCCCATCTCCTCCCTCCTCTTACCCCCCAGCCCTCTCTCCCAAGCCACCCCACATCCCCACATCTCCCAAATCAAGGTCTCCCATGAGAAGTCAGCAGAGCCCAACACACTGAGCCTAGGCAGTGCATCCCCATTGCACCATGGCTGTGGAAAGCGTCACACCACAAGCACCGGATTCCCAAAAGCCTGCCCATGCACCAGGAATGGATCCTGATCCCCCTGCCTGGGTGCCCCCCAAACAGTTTGAGCCAAAGAACAAAATTTTTTAAAAGAATGCATGTATACTCCTTTCATCATTACAAGCATTAGGGTTGGGGGTTTCCACTTCCTCTTGCTGCACATTGTGAACTTCCAACCCTTAAGTGAATTTGTGACCAAATTGAAAGGGACTTTATGTGTAGTCAGTTCTTGCTAAGATAGCTGTTAAAATACTCAAAGAATGGATTCCTAGCGATGTTCTAGTGTTTATCAAAAGCCGAACAACAAAACTTAGGCATTGAATTATTAGTTTGTGCCAACTTGTATGACAGTACATAGTCTTTGCTTCCAAGATTTAGGTTGGGGCTCAAAGGGTTCAGAGCCTGGCAGGACTCTGCTTTCTTCTGCCATTCTGTGGGGCAAGAGTCACAGTTAATGACTTGTGTTCCTATGCTCTGTGACACAGGGCTAGTCATCATTAAATGGATGTTAGTCACGTTTCTAATAATAGAACTCTCCCACACTTAATACCATTCTGTTCTCGTTTTCATAACACTTCACCAGTTTTGTATTGTGTTTCTTAGACTAAATACAGAGTTAGAATAAATTAGAGTTAGCAATCTAATAGTTAAAATTCCCATATGTTGTTTATTTTCTAGAATAATTTTTTCATAGTTATTTGTTCTGGCACTTTGGTTACAGAAATAATAAATATATCTTACAATATAAAATATCAGAGACCAAAGAAGTAATGGGCTGGAGTTGTGGAGCAGTGGTTAAGGGCCTTGCTTCTCTTCCAGAGGTTCTGAATTAAATTCTCTGCACCCACAACAGGCAGCTGCCAACTGCAATCCCGGTTTCTTCTGGCCACCAATCTCTCTCTCTCTCTCTCTCTCTCTCTCTCTCTCTCTCTCTCTCTCTCTCACACACACACACACACACACACACACACACATACATATGCATACACACATTTAAGCATGCACACACTTATGCATGCAAGTACATACACATGCAATCACATACAATTAATCTTAAAAAAAAAAATCCAGAGACCCAAATCTTAGAGACCAAGTCTCAGTCATGTGTTGTGTGTAGGGGGATGTTTTGATAAGGGAAATGTGGGGCCACTCATCCATGTGTGAACTTGATATTCTGTGAACACCAGAAATTGTTCAAACCAGAAGGGGAAGCAAATATTACCTGTAGGTACATAGCAAATTCCGGGGACATCCAGGGGTACAAATTTAATTCAGTGTAAAACAAAAAAAAAAAATTCATGAATAAGTGGAACATTTTTTAATAGAGTTCACTTGAATGAGGCAAATGGGATGGGCAATAGATAATAGCAACAAAAATAGTTACTAGAAAGACAGGACTCCCCAGGTGGTGGTGGTGCATTCCTGTCATCCCAGCACTCAGGAGGCAGAGGCAGGTGGATCTCTGTGAGTTCGAGGCCAGCCTGGTCTACAGAGCTAGTCCAGGACAGGATCCAAAGCTACAGAGAAACCCTGTCTCGAAAAACCAAAAAAAAAAAAAAAAAAAAAAAAAAGAAGAAGAAGAAGAAGAAGAAGAAGAAGAAGAAGAAGAAAGAAAGAAAGAAAGAAAGAAAGAAAGAAAGAAAGAAAGAAAGAAAGAAAGAAAGAAAGATAGGACTCCTCCCCCCCATACCCCAGAGTCTAAAGAAAATGATGGAACACAGATTATAAGGATCTGGTTATCATTATTTACATGTTGATGATGAGGAGATGAAGCTCCTGAAATTAACGAAACAGTGAAGTTAAACTTGAGCATATCAGTTTTTTAAAAGTAGTTTAGCAGAGCACAGGAAAGCAAGAAAGTCTGTCAGACTTACACCAAATTAAGAATGTTGAGTTCTGCTACAAATGTATATAACTTAATTTTATTCAACACTACCTACCAAAATAAGCTATATTACCTATAACTTAAAATGTACAGAATGTACAGGTGTGTGTGTGTGTGTGTGTGTGTGTATGTGCACATACACACACACCTGTCTGTTTGCCTGTCTCTCTATGTGTAAGGGTGATTTTGTGCACATATTTTAGTTCTTTAACTAAAAGACTCTCATTTAAAAATAAAAAAAAAAACACTGGGTTTACTACTGTACAGCTTTAATCCCAGCACTTGGGAAGCAGAAGCAGGTGGATCTTATGAGTTCAATGTTAGCCTGATCTTCACAGTGAGACTCTAGCTCAAAATAAAAACTAAATTAAATTAAATTCATTTATGGCTACATAGGGAACTCCTCTCTTAAATAAATAAATGCCTAATAAATAATTAAGTAAAAAGCTGAAAGGAACATTGCATATAGGGTTTTAAAAGTAGGAAAGGGCTGTAAGGATGGTAAAAGGCAGAATAAAGAGATTTATTCAATATGGCTACATAGGAAAGATAGCCAAAGAGAATCTGTCAGGCCTCTCCCTCTCCCTTCCCCCATACCCCACCTCAGTTAGGAGGGTAACTGTTAAAGAGATAATAATTCTTGATTATTAGTGCTAAGTAGTACATTAGACATAATCTGAGTGCCTTACTACTTTCATGACATCATCAGGCAGTGATACAATGTAACTCAATCCCTGAGGGTAAAGGAGGCAGGCTAATTAAAAGGGATGCTGGATATGAGATAAATTAAATCAAATTGAAAGGTGAAATAAAATCAAATAAGCTAAAATATACATGAGCATGGAGTTTCCTCCAAAAAGCTGAAAATGAGTTTGGAAATAAGAATGGAGGCCTCTCTCTCCCTCCTCCCAACAAGAAGGTAGTTTAAATAAAAGACAATATCTAAGTACTCTGTAATGGTATGGTCCACCCACATTGTTTCTCCTCTCCAGTCTCTGACACAGGGTCAGGGTGCTTTGAATAGACAATGACCTTGAATTTGTAATCCTTCTGCATCTACCTCTCAATTTCACATCCCATTTTCTCTCATCCCGGTCTAAGATACTAGACTTACATGCCACACAACTCATTTATCTATATACCTGTATCAGTGTAGTTTATAGGCCACTATGGGTTAAAGAGACCCACAACACAATTCAAAGAATTCCAGGGTCTATGGTATGGAATAAGGGATACTTCCCTAGGGCTTGTCAGGCAGGAAAGCCATAGACAGACAGACAGATACACAAACAGGAACTCACACATCCATCAAAACTGAAAAAAAATCTAATCAACCAATCAAACTCATCAACAATTCATCTGAGGAAATAACACCAGAGAATGGACACAATGGGTCCATGCAAGTACCTAATTTCCATTCAGGTGATTCCTCCAGTGAAAAGTGGATCAGTCTCAGGCCCCACATTGGGTGCCAAAATTTTCAATGCAAAAGGGCACAGTTCTCATCTTAAAGGAAACAAAAGATAGTTTATTCTGGAGCCATTTTGAGTGACCATGGCCTGGAAACACAGATTTAGATTACCCCAAATTCTGTGTTCAAATGTGGAAGAAATTTCATATAAAGTTTTTATAGTTTAGAGAGTGAACAAAGCTGTAAATCAAGGCACGTTTAAAATGCATTTGGTGGGTACGTCAGCGAGGCAGGTGCAGTGAGATGAGATGAATGCAGCTTTTCATAGGCCTAAGATACTATCGGAACTTTGGGGTTGGTGGAAGTTTGTGTTCCGCTCAGTTAATAGATTCCAAGGGGTTTTCATCTATTAGCCATAGGATATTAGTTCAGACATAGAGATGGACTAGAACTAGAAACTAGAACTAGAAAAGGTAACTAGCCCCTGGACCTGCAACATTCCAACTCTCTGCAGTATTGTAGTTCCCATCAGTCTCTGAAGACACAGCTTCTTTTCAGGAGTCTTTGTTCACAAAACAAGCTCTAAACCACAAACAAACAATCAGGAACAACAACAACAACAACAACAAAAACACAGGTTGTCCTTGCTCTTGTTACCCACCACAAACTAAATGGTGAGATCATATTACTGCTAGCTGTTGGGGTGCAAAAAGTGTGATTCCAGACACTCTCAATTCATAACAGTTTTTGGTTATGTCAGGGGCCTTTTTTTTTTTTTTTTTTTTTTTACCTTGGGCACATGTGGAAGAGCCATGGACCAGAGAGGACATAACTATAAGCACATCCACATTCTATACCCTACAATAAGGGCACAGACACTGGATCCCAGTCAGAGGAGAAGGAAACATGGATCTTTACCTCATAGGAAGAATAAGCATATGCAGGATAGGTTAATAATTATCAGTAAGAAATAATAATAATATATTTAGAATTATTATGTGATATACTGGTGCATTCTTTTATTGTTTACTTTTACTCACATGGGTGTTTTGCTTGCACTTAGGTCCATGCACCATGTGTCTGGAACCCTCTGAGAACAGAGGAGGACATCAGGTCCCCTGGCTCTAAAGATTAAACAGTTCACTCATTACTGAATAATGAATAGATCAAAAAAGAAATCAAGAAAGAGATAAAAAAAAATTCCTGGAACCGAATGAAAATGGAAATATAGCACAACACAACCTCTGGGATTCATCCAAAGCAGTCCTGAATACATTTAGAAAATCAAAACGATCGCAAAGAAATGACTGAACAACTAAAAAATTTAGAAAAACAAGAACAAAGCAAACACAAAACCACTAGATGGCAAGAAATAATAAAAATAAAAGCTGAAATGAATAGATGTAGAAAGTCTTAGATGAAGTACAACATGCCTTTGTGACAAAAGTCCCAGAGAGAGCAGGACCAGAGAGAATTCTGTCTGCACAGTAAAAGCTCCACACGAGAAATCTAAGGACAACAACAGTCTAAACTGGGAAAACCAGAAGCAGCCCAGTGGGTCCGGGCCAGTGCCCAGACAACACCTGCTGCTCTCCAAGGCCCATCTGAGGATCAGTTCCATGGCTGTCCCTGAGGACTTTTGTGTGCCACCAAAAGAAAGTGTTATTATTTTTTTAAACACCCCGATTCAGGCTACATGGAAGATTGGAAGTTTCCAAAGTCTTCCCTGCATGTCTCTGCAGGAGCTGTCCTTGAATGTCTCTGCAGGAAACTTCCCTGCATGTCTGTGCAGGAGCCCTCCCTGCATGTCTGTGCAGGAGCCTCCTCTGCATGTCTCTGCAGGAGCCTTCCCTGCATGTCTCTCCAGGAACCTCCCCTGCATGTCTCTGCAGGAAACTTCCCTGCATGTCTCTGCAGGAACCTTCCCTGCCTGTGTCTGCAGGAGCCTTCCCTGCATGTCTCTGCAGGAGCCTTCTCTGCATGTCTCTGCAGGAGCCTTCCCTGCCTGTGTCTGCAGGAGCCTTCCCTGCCTGTGTCTGCAGGAACCTTCCCTGCATGTCTCTGCAGGAGCCTTCCCTGCCTGTGTCTGCAGTCTGACTTTGGAGCAGAAATGGGGAAACTGCAACCACAGACACTGCAGAAGTGTGGTGACCAGGAGACTAGAATGACTCTGTACTTGTAACTCCTACACTGAGGACAGAGACACAGAGCCCAGGGACTCTGACCCCAACCTTGCCTGTTAATGGTAATGGGCAGTGGCCATGGTTCAAGGGCCATCCTGGTATATTATACCTTCTAGACTGTCCCAGAGGAGCTTTTTGGTAAAAGTTCTGGTCCCAGAGCCATTGCACAGTGACAATCCGCTCCCCACCCGAGAGCCCTGCTCACCCCTTTCACGAGCCTTCAGTTTACCATGAAGCTGATGATAGCACCAGAAGCTGAGAGCCTCATCTGCTGAGCACCTCTGCCAAGTACAACTGGCCCATGACAGCCTTTGATGACATTGACCTGAAAGGCAACACAGATTCCACACGCTTGCTTAGTCCCACCCCTTTGTGGGAGGTGGGGTGGGATGATCCATGGTTGTTTCCCCGAGTTTAAGTGTTTGCAGACAGAGCTTTAAAATGTCACCTGGGCTGACTGTGTAGCAGTAGGGAGGCAGAGGCAGGCACATCCTTATAAGTTTGAGGCCAGACTGCTCTCCATAGTGCGGTACAGCCCAACTAAGGATGCGTAGCCAAACCACGTCCCAAACAAGCAAATGAATTCCTTTGGGTGGGTGAGATTGCTCAAAGGGTAAAGGTACTCAACAGAGCCTGACAACTAGAGTTAGATCCATAGAGACTGACATGTTAGAAGAGACTGGACACCCTCATTTGTCCCCCGACCTTCATATACACACCATGGAACATTCCATCCATCCCTGACATCCCTGAACTCAAAACGTTTCTTTGTTTATTTATGGGCTCCAGCACAGAGCTGTGCTGACCGCAGCTCTGCACCATGTGTAAAGAAGATCCCTATGCAACAGGTGGAAAACTAAACGGGGTGTTTGGATGCTCACTTCTGGCGAATGCATCATCACGCATTTGTCCTGAGGAAATGAGGAGACACATAGCAGGCTGGCATGCCACCTACTGTCTGTCCTTTTCCTCAACTGTCATTAGTTGCTTGAGAGTGAGAGAGACAGAGACAGAGACAGAGACAGACAGACAGACAGAACCATCCAATGATTCCTAGCTATCTACTAACCTGAGAAACCCCATTGCTTCCACATGCCCACATCCAGTCGGAGTGAGAAGACCATGATGAAACAGAAGGAAGGGTATGGGTGTATTCACTGCCATAGTTATGTCTGGAGGGAGTCTGTAATTACAGGGACGTTCCATTTATATATATATGGTGCAGCCCTGGGAATCACTTTGTTAGGCTCTAGTTTTCACGTACATTGCATGTATTCTTCTGCACAGGGAAGAGCCGCAGTAAAAGGCAGGCGGAGTTAAAAAGGCTATGGAAAGACCAAAGTGTGGAGGAAGGGCTCTGATTAAGATGGCAGGGCTGGGGTCTGGGTGGAGGCTGGAGAGATGGCTCAGTGGCTAACAGTGTGTGGTGCTCTTCCAGAGGACCTGGTTTGGTTCCCAGTACCCACATGGTGGCCAATGGCCACCTATAACTTCAGTTTCTGGAGGTCCAATGCCCTTTTCTGGTCTCTGTGGGCACCTGGCACACACATGGTACACAGACATACATACTAACAGAATGCCCATAGATGACATAATAAATAAAATTGAGAGAGAAACACACACACACACACACACACACACACACACACACACACACACACACACACGAGAAAGAGAGAGAAGACACATATAGATCCCAGTCCCAACCAGAATCAAAAAGCATTCATTCCCTCGACAGAAAACTCTGAGTTTACCCAACTAGAGCTGCAGAATGGCAGAATCATGCAGCCAAAAAGAATGACTTACAATCCGATACCACAGAAATGCCCTCATTTACATAATAAGAACTGCTTGTTGGGAAATGGTTTGCAATCATTCACTTTGATCTAAGAGGACTGACGCTTCCTGTATAGATAACCACAAAACCAAACAGATTGAAGTCCGTCCTTCCTTCTTCTGTGGTGGTGTGCATCCTTGATTAGGATGAAGGTCTTCAGTAGGCTGGTGTCTGTGGCCTGACTAATCCATGGTGTAGTGACCCCGTGCACTTTTGGTGTCTTTTTGTTTTGTTTTGTTTTGTTTTCGAGACAGGGCTTCTCTGTAGCTTTGGAGCCTGTTCTGGACTAGCTCTGTAGACCAGGCTGGCCTCGAACTCAGAGATCCACCTGCCTCTGCCTCTGCCTACCGAATGCTGGGATTACAGGTGTGCGCCACCACCTCCCGGCTTGGTGTCTTAAAATACATGTAGCAATGACATGTTAGTGTTTTTATATAGAAAGATATTGGGGTATATGTATGCAGTTATGTTTCTAAGCAAAGTGGGACAATTCTCAAATTTTTTTATTTCTCCTTTTTTTAAAAACCTTTCTAGAGCTTTATTGAGAGAGAGGGGGAGGAGGGAGAGAGAGAGAATGAGAGAGAGAGAGCGCTATTTCTCCTTATATTATTATAAATCCTACTAATGGGGCTCACAAAGTGTTACATCTACAACTATTAGTTTTGTGGGCTTTACTTTTTTTTTTTTTTTCCTCCAAGACAGGGTTTCTCTGTGTAGCTTTGGAGCCTGTCCTGGATCTCACTCTGAAGACCAGGCTGGCCCCTTTGACTCACAGAGATCCATCTGCCTCTGCCCCCTTGAGATTTGGGATTAAAAGATGTGTGCCACCACCACCTGGCAGGCTTTACATTTTCTTTTTTTTCAGAGCTGAGGACCGAACCCAGGGCCTTGTGCTTGCTAGGCAAGCGCTCTACCACTGAGCTAAATCCCCAACCCCTGGCTTTACATTTTTATATTAATGCTTTATTCACTTCCCATTAAAGTAGCTATAACTGACTTCTGGGGATACTTCCTAGTTCTGTCTGCAGCACACTGGTTGTTAGGTTCCTGAATTTGTCATGGATGTTCCCTTGGCATGATGAAGCTCGACCTCACACTCTGCACCCAGTGCTCTTCATAATGTCAGCAATGACAGATTCATCTGTGGTACCACTCACTGAGAAAGACTCCGGTACAGAGGGTTTCTGTTGGTGTTCCTGTTTTGAAGACAGGGTCTTACGATGGCTAGCCTGGAACTCTTTATGTAAACCAGGGCTAGCCTCTGACTCCCAAAGACCTGCTTGCTTCTGCCCTCCTCCTCAAGTGCTGATACTAAACATGTGCACTACCATTCCGGGTAGAGCGTTGCTTAGTGTCTCCCAACCACAAATGAGCAAGTTCCGACTAGCTGATTACAGCACATGCCATTCCTTTATGGGAATCAGGACAATGATTGAATTTCATCATGACATCAATGAGAGAACTCTGAGCTGGGCTTTTGGAGGCCAGTGTCCCATTGGACTATGTGCTGGCTAGTTCTGTGTCAACTTGGCATAAGCTATAGTCATCTGAGAGGAGGAGCTCAACTGGGCAAAGTCCTCCAGAAGATCAGGCTACAAGCCAACAAGCCTGTAGATAATTTCTTTAATTAGTGATCGATTGGGGAAGGCCCAGCCCATTGTGGGTGGCGCTACCCCTGGGCTGGTGGTTCTGGATTCTATAAGAAAGCAGGCTGAGCAAGCCATGATGAGCAAGGCGGTAAGCAGCACTCCTCCATGGCCTCAGCATCACCTTCTGCCTCCAGGTTCCTGCCCTGCTTGAGTTCCTGTCCTGACTGCCTTCCATGATGAACAGTGATGCAGATGTAAGCCAAACAAACTCTTTCCTCCCCAACTCGCTTTGGTTATGATGTTTCTTCACAGCAACAGGAACCCTAACTAAGACAGATTGGACAGGAGACACTGGCCTGAGTTCTCCAATGACGTCAGTGCCCTGGAGTTCTGTAGTCATGTCATGGGACCAAAAGACCTTTGCACTTTTGACAAAGGGAGGGGCGAGCATAGCTCTCGCTGGAGAACAAGTGTGCCTTTCCTTCTTGACTAGCTCTGGATTTCTGATTCCCCAGATACCTTCCACTGTGGAGTAGAGAGGAACTGTGCTTATGTTGAAGGTGACACCCATGTCCCAGCTGGCGGCTTTGGAATGACCAACGCAAATAAGGCAGAAGACACAGCTGAGTTGCAGTAAATCCTTACTTCCACAAGGTGGCGTGTCATGCCTGCAATGCACATCTCATTCCCTCAGGACAAACGCATGAAGACCTTTCACCAGAAGAGGTCGCAGAAACGCCATCCTGCGTTCCTCCACCTGTTGACAGGGACCCTCTTTATACACAGCCCAGAACTGTAGTCGGGATGGAGGAGGTAATATTTTAAGCCCTGTGACTCTGCATGAATTAGAATTTGGCATGTGGACCTAGTCTACCACACAGTTATAGTGGAGGTTTTAGCTAGTTCTCACTGATAGAGAGGCATACAGATAGAAAGGGTAAATCAATTGTATCTGCTTATGGTATGATAACATTTCTGAAAAACACAAGGTCATCAGTGAAAAAACCACTATCAACATTTAGGAAAAATTCCAAACTAGCTGACCATTGATTAGTATGTATGAATTAACAATTTAAAAAAGCAGAAACATATCTTAATGAATATCAAACAAAAGACTGTGTATACCTTTATTTTTAAATTTTATTGTAACTCTCTCTCTCTCTCTCTCTCTCTCTGTGTGTGTGTGTGTGTGTGTGTGCGCGCGCGCGCGCGCGCGCACACGCGCGCACAAAGGTACACATGCACACAAGTGCCACATGATCCCGTACTCAAAACATAGCTGCACACAGAACTCTGTCCTTCCCAGGCAGGGGCCCCAGGAGCTCTGATGTGGAGTGTATACTGAACCATTTGACTTCCATGAGGAGAAGTTGCTTCAAGTTGACAGTGTTACAGATGACACAGGTTGTTTTTGTTTGTTTGTTTGGTTTTTTTTATTTTTGTGTCTAATTCTAAATCTATTTTTAAACATTATTTACTTTCTTTTATGTGTATGAGTGTTTTTCTGCATGTGTATATGTGCACTGTGTGTACTACACTGGTGCCTGTGGAAGTCAGAAGAAAGTGTTGGGTCCCCTGGAATTGGAGGTTCAGATGGCTGTGAGCCACCACGTGGGTGCTGGGAACTGAACCCAGGTCCTCTGCAAGAGCAGCCAGTGCTCTCAGCTACTGAGTCATCTCCCCAACTCCCCAATTCTAAATTTTAAACCACGGAAAATATTATGCTTTGGAAATTTTCCTTCACTCACCCTACTTTTCCCTTGCACCTTTCTCTGATCTGTGGATCATTCAGTTTCTTCCTAGGACCTCCTGCGATTATTACACAAACCCAAGCAGAGCTGCAATGGCCTGCATCCCGGCCTCTCTGCACACATGAAGCACCCTATGGTCACTGCCAGGCTCCTTGCTTGGTCACTGGTACTGTCTCAGAACAGCCCTCCTTACCTGCCTCTGCTTTGCCACGGGAGGGCAGAGGAGGGCCGCTTTTAGAGGAAGACACTCTTCCAGGTCCGGTGACTCTGTTTTGGTACAGCATGCTTCTTAGCCCGATGACACCGGACATGGGGGTTTCATCCTGACACTAGCACCCCACACTTCTCTGTCCTGTGCTCCAGTGTTGGTTTTCATCGAGCTAGGAACAGCTCTTGGTTCCATGCCTGAGAGCCGTGATTTGAAGCAGGGGCTTGTGTGGAGATAAAGAAGTGAGAGTGTCCATTGCTGCTGGGAGTGAAAACTGACAGCGATTGTGGAAATCAGCGTGGCAACTCCCTGGGAAGCTGGGAATAGATCTACCCCAAGATCCGGCCATACCGGTCTTGGCAGACACCTGAAGCACTCTATGTCCTCCTACAGAGATACTTGGCCATCCATATTCATTGCTGCTATTCTTGTTTTTGTTTGTTTGTTTTTTGGTTTTTTGAGACAGGATTTCTCTGTAGCTTTAGAGCCTGTCCTGGACTAGCTCTGTAGACCAGGCTGACCTTGAACTCACAGAGATCCAGCTGCTTCTGCTTCCCAAGTGCTGGGATTGCAGGTGTGCGCCGCCACCACCACCACCCGGCTTGCTGCTGCTATTCTTAATAGCCAAAAATTGGAAGCATCAATGGAGAAATGGATAATGAATATGTGGTACATTTACTCAATGGAATATTGCTCAGCTGTTTAAAAAGTTACCATCAAATCTACAGGTGAATGGATGAAACTAGAAAAAAAAATCATCCCAAGTGAGGATCCCAGACCCAAAAGGCACACACTGTTAAGTCTTCTATAAGCACGCTACACTCCATATAACCACAGAGGTTAGTCATAGAGTAAGAGACTAGGGGACAGGGAAGGATCTCCCCAGGAAAGGGAAACAGAATAGAGAATAGACAGGTATGAATAGATGGGGAGGGGGGACTGAAACGAGAGGATAAAACGGGGGGGGGGGGAATTAGGGAGAGGAATATGGGGAAGGACAGATAAAACTAAGGGCTGTCTGAGGGGTCCTGTGGAAACCTGCTACTGTAGATGCTCCTTAAAATACATACACATGCCAGGCGGTGGTGGTGCATGCCTTTAATCCCAGCACTCGGGAGGCAAAGTCAGGCAGATCTCTGTGAGTTCAAGGCCAGCCTGGTCTATAGAGTTCCAGGAAAGGCGCAAAGCTACACAGAGAAACCCTGTCTCAAAAAACAAAACAAACAAAACACACACACACACACACACACACACACACACACACACACACACACACAAGAAATCTAAATGAAATCACCAAATAATTGGGAAGACAATGCCCTAACTAAACATCTTTTATCACCAGGTAAAGCCTCCAGTGCCTGGAAAGGGTTACATCTAGTTGAGTCATTGGCAAAGGGACCCCATGGAAACTCTGGAACATCTGAGGCTATTGCCAAAGCTATTGGTTGCTCTCCACAAACTGATGGTAAGGATCCATTACTGAAGAAAACACTTACACATCTCACAGAACACAGAAGTCAAGCTAGGGCCTAACTAGAGCCTTCACCCTTGCTGACTAGTGTTCATGGTACTGGAAGGCACTCTGCACGCTACCAGGGAAGAAAGGTAAATACCAACCCAGCGACGAACCCTATGCTCTACCATGGTGGCATGCCTCAGGCACACTGGTAGCACAAATGTGACCAACTACTCTCTGGATTTAAAACGCACTCCGTGGGATGGAACCCATGGCTGACACTTCTCAGGTGGCCAAGAAGTTGACACGAGATAGGCCATGGACATAGGGAAAAGCCAAACACTACTGTTCTGCTAAAGGTCTGCAGCAATAAAATGACTCAAAACCACATTCTGCTGTCCTCATAGATCTGTGTCTTGCTTAGTCATCATCCGAGAAGCCTCCTCTTGCAGCAGATGGGAACTAACATGGAGACTCACAACTGGATAACCTGCAGAGAGTAAGGGATTTTGGAACAGTCATTCCTAAATGGGATGTCTTCATCAAATCATCCTCCCAGGGCTCAGAGAGCAATGTGGAAGGGGAGACAGAGAGACTGTAAGAGCCAGAGGGGATGAAGACACCAAGGAAGCAGTGTCCTCCAGACAAAGCAGGACTGACTCACATGTGAACTCACAGAGACTGTGACAGCATGTACAGAGTCTACACAGGTCCAAGCCAGATGGGTGCCATCCCTAAGGGGGGAAGTGGACACGAGCCTCATCCCTAAGTAAGATGCAATCTCCAATAGACAGATGCTCACAAAGGAAAAAGTCGTTTTTGCCATTGGAGTCTCGTTGGCTATACAATCCACACGCAAGGGCAGCCCTGATGCCCAGCAGTAGATGATCAACACAAATGGGCTCAGTGGTGTTTTGGAGACATTTTGTCTCACATTGTTTGTTTGGGCACTTTTCTGCTCCTACTCTTTTGCTTGTATATCTCTTCTATACTTATCTCCCTGCCCCTCCTTCATCAGAGGTCCACATTTCCCATTTCTCTCTTCAGATCACATATACCCTCCCCCCACATTGCTCCCTGCCGCGGCCCCCCTTTACTTTCCTGGTTCCTGAAGTTACTCCAGATTGTATACTCGCATCTGAAGACTTGGAGCTAGGAGCCTCAGATGAGAGAGAGCATGCCATGTTTGTCTTTCTGAGTCAGGGTTACTTTGCTCAATAGGTCTTTCCTAGTTCTATCCATTTACTTGTAAAGTCCACGATCTCATTTTTTCTTTACAGCCCAATAATATTATGTGGGATATAATGTATATATTATGTAGTATATATGTGCCACATTTTCACTATCTGTCAGTTGAAGTACATTTAGGTTGTTTCCATGTCTTAGCTATTGGGACTAGAGTGGGAATGGACACAGCTGAGCAAGTATCTGTGGAGTAGGATGTGGATACTTTGGGCATAGGCTGAGAGACGGTATAGCTGGGTCACATGGTAAACTTATTTTAAGCCTTTTGAGGGTTCTCCGCACTGATTTCCGGAGTGGCTGGACCGTTTTGCAACCCCACCAACAGTGAATGAGGGTTCAGCTCTCTGCACATCCTCCATAGCATGTTTTGTTGATATCTGCCATTCTGACCAGGGAAAGATGAAACCCCAGAGTTGTTTCTATTACCATTTCCCTAGTTGCTAGTAAAAATGAGCAGTTTTGAGATATTTCTTAGCCATTTTTATGCCTTCTTTTGAGAACTGTATTTAGATCCCAAGCCCAATTTTGGAATGGGTCATTTTTGATTGTCTGTCTGTCTGACTCTTTGTTTGTTAGTTCTTTATATAGTCTGGAGATTAATTCTCCGTCAGATGTGTAGCTGGCAAAGATTCTCTCCTATTCTGTGGGCTCCTTCTTCAGCTGACTGATTATTTCTTTAGTTGTGCAGACACTTTTTAGTTTTATGAGGTTCCAGTTATCAATTGTTGGCCCCAATTCCTGGGCAAATGGTGTCCTATTCAGAAAGTCCTTTCCTTCACCTGTGTCCTGTGGGGCACTACCAATGCTCTCTTCTCACATTTTCAGCGTTTTAGGTTTGGCATGGAAGTCTTTGGTCCATTTGGAGTTAGGTTTTGTGTGAGGTGGTCAATGAAGGTTTAATTATATCATGCCATCCATGTGTGGGCATCCAGTTTCCCTAGCACCATTTGTTAAAGATGCTGTCTCTTTTCCAGTGTATGTTTTTGGCATCTTTGTCAGATAGGAGATGGCTATAGTTACATTTGTATGTGTTTGGTTCCTCAAATTTGTTCCATTGGTCTACATGTCTGTTAGTGCCAGTACCATGCTGTTTTAATTACTATGGCTCTGTAATATATTTGAGGTCTAGAATGGTAATTCTTCCAGCATTGTTCTTTTTGCTCAGGATTGTTTTGGCTATCTGTGGTCTTTTCTGGGTCCATATGAATTTTAGGGAAGTTTTTTTCTATTTCTGTGAAGGATGAGATAGGGATTTTGATGGGAATTGCACTGAATCTGAAAATGACTTTTGGTGGACTAGTCAGTTTTACAGTATTAATTCTACCAATTCATAGGATGTCTTTTCATTTTCTACTGTCTTTTACATCCCTTTCTATTGTAAAGTCTTTCATCTGCTGGGTTAGGTTTATTCCTAGATATTTTATTTTCTAACAAGTCATTGGAGTACAATGTTTTTTAAAACCCACAAGAGGAAAAAAAATGATATACTTCCAGGAAAAAAATTTCTTTGGAGAAGACAGACACACATGCAATACCAAAAGGAAAATGGAGGCAGAGACTGAGGTTTGTGGTGTGGGTCTCAGGCAGGTTGGGTAGCATCAGTAAACCTCAAGGTCCTGGGGAGTCCTATATGACAGCCTGGGACCAGAACTCCAGACAGTATTCTTGCCTCATCCTTGTTACCCCAGCCTTGGAGTCTCTACTTCTCAATCCTGCCTGCCAGGACATATGGTACTATCCATCACACGACTGTTAGTACCTTTTAAAGAGGAGCAATGTGGGTCAGGGACAGAGTGTGGGGCTCAATTTCTGCCCTTCATGCTAGGCATATCCTTAGGAAATTGCTGACTGAGCACAGTCCTTGCACTGGCTAGTTTCATATCAACTTGATACAAGCTAGAGTCCTCAGGGAGTAGGGAGCCTCAATTGAGAAAACGCCTCTGTAAGATTGGGCTGTAGGCAAACCTGTAGGACATTTTCTTAACTAGTGGTTGATGTATGAGGACCCAGCACATGGTGGGTGGTGCCACCCCTGGCCTGGTGGTCCTGGGCTCTATAAGAATCAGGCCGAGCAAGCCATGTGAAGCAAGCCAGTAAGCAGCACTCTCCATGGTCTCTGCATCAGCTCCTGCCTCCAGGTTCCTGCCCTGCTTGAGTTCCTGTCCTCATTCCTTTGATGGTGAACTGTTTGTTACATGCCACTGTGAGAGAAATAAATGTTTTCCTCCCTAAGTTGTTTCTGGTCACCGTGTTTCATCACAGCACTAGTGACCCTAACTAAAAGAGAGTCCTACTGTTGAAAGACAATACTCAAGTCCTGGGGAAGCACAATTGTCACCAAGGACACTCCGGCCTCTGGCTAAGCTAAGAGCATTAGCCCCGATGACTTTGGCTGCTCTCCAGTTAGAGCACTGAGGGAACAGGAGTTAGACAATCCCTGATAGGCAGACAGATAGGGAGAGGGGCATGACTGGGTAGTAAAGATGGCAGGCTTCCAACATGGCGGGCTGCTTCCTCCTGAGGCAGGAGCCTGGCACTTTAAAACAAAAGGTCTGGCAGGCTTTTCTCCCACCCTAAGGCCCACCTGCTCATGGACCAACCAGAGTGTTCAGGATAGAAATAGGCATGTTTACATCACAGTGGGAGCCAATCAGCCACTGTCTTTGTTCAAACCTTAATTTGACAGCCGATCCTTCAAAGACTTAAAAACAAACAAACAACAACAACACCCAACCCTAGAGAAGAGTCTGGATCTTGGAGCCCCCAAAACTTCCCTCCATTTTGTAGAGGGTCTTTCCATCTTTGTGCCCTGCTGTGAGTGTGTGTGTGTGTGTGTGTGTGTGTGTGTGTGTGTGTGTGTGTGTGTATGCTCTTACCTCTAATAAAACCCTTTCTTCATTGTCTAAGTGAAACAGAAGTGAATTCTGTTTGTTGTGTTTGATGTTTTCTTCATGCTAACTGTCACACTCAGATTTTCTCCTGTCTTTTAATTCTTATACTGGCTAGACCCAGAAATTCTCACGTGGGACAGCTCAATTACAACATGGCTCGGAAGCATGGTGTGCATGCATGTGTGCATGTGTAGGGGAGGGTATGAGAACTGGCCACAAAACAGGAAATCTAGGTTAAGCACTGGGAAAAGACAAAGACTTGAAAGCCTGAAATACGTTTTGAGCACCTGAGCTCGAAATTATTCTGGGGAGGAGTACGAGCCGTGGGCTGTCTGAACAACTGTCTCTTTCCCTGTTGTGATATTTTTAATGAACTGTTACAGTTTCACAACATAGAAATGGGTAATGCTAGATGAGGAGGAGAAAGGGAAGACAAAGGGAAATTTGTAGTCTCCTGCCCAGATACCAGTGGGGCATAATGAGTGTCAGCATCCTTTGGTACACATGGCATGGTCCGTGGCTAGTTAAGTTCTTTTCTGATACAGAGTGTGGGGGCATCCAGAGTCTGCAGACCCACTGAGGCAGAAATAAAAATACAGTGGCCTCCTCTGACTCTCTTTAGAAACGGACTGGCCTATGGTTGATAGTACCCTTAGATGAAGACAGCAGGAGCTTCACTTGCCCAGGCAAGGTCAAAGACCTCTTGCAATAGGAAAAAATTCTCTGTAACAACTTGAAGAGAAGAGCTGGGAGCCATAAAGTTAAAGGAAACCTGATATACCTGAAGAGGAAATAGGAGGGTGGCAGGGAAAATGATCCCCTTCCAGAGAGATGCACTTATATACCCCAGGGGTCCCTCCCTCGATGCAGCTGCTTACTACACCTGCTGAGCCTGCCCTCTTGCTGACTCAGAAAGCATCCATTTTCCACTATCCTTTCTGTATGCCCCTTTTATGGACACCAGGAAAAATCCCAAGTCCACCAGCCCAGCACTTCCAATGTTCTTCTGTCTCTGTAGAAATAAAGGTTGTTTCCATTTCCTAGCTGTTGTGTCTAGAGCAAGCATGAACATAGCTGAGCAAGTATCTGTGAAGTGGGTTGTGGAGTTCTCTGACACAGGCTGACAGGTGGAAGAGCCGGGTCATATGGTAGACTTGTTTTTAGCTTTTGCAGAATTCTCCTCCTGGATTTCCAGAGTAGCTGAACCAGTTCCACTAACAGTGAGTGATGGTTCTCTCTTCTCCACATTTCCGCTGGCATTTGTTGTTGGTTGTTTTTGTTGATCTCAGCTATTCTGAGACATAAGTCATCTGCTAATCTTTGGAATAAAGACTTTGGTATCTCAAGGGATGGCGGCTATCCGTTAGGGAAAAATGGATCATGGAGTGGAGCAATCATCTCTTAAAGCAATGGGGAGAATGTTGTAGAACTAGAACTGTGATGGGGGCCAAAGAGTCAACATCTTGACCAGAATACTTGTGCTTAAAAATAGATTCACTTTTTAAAAATGAAAACTCACGTTTATTGTCCCAAAGAAAGACTTAGGACCATTATCCATCTCTATTGGATTTACCTCTTTGGTCACATTGGTTAGATATACTCTTTTTGTATTTTGTTATTGTTTTGTTCCTTAAAATTTTAGTTTTATTATGAGCTAAAAGGAATCTGGGCCAAGTTAATAACTTCAGTTTACATGAACACTTACTTATAAGTCAATTTGGCACATGTAGACAGTTTTTATATGCATAATCATTCATAAGATATATTTTTATAAGCCAAGATTTTGAATATTATTGTTTGTTGGGATATTTCCTATAACCCTCATTGTGAATGGGAAACAACAGAGTTTTATTAAATATATATATATATATATATATATATATATAAACAGTATATATATATAAAAATTTGTACATAGTCCAGCCTTAATTTAAAAAACCTTATATTTAATAGTTTTATATTAAGAATATTTGAAAAAATATGACTTTTATGTTACCCATTATATAAGAGACATAAAAATTATATAAGTATATATATTTGGAATCTGCTTTGGAAGGAAACCCTTACCAAAATTTTTATACATGTTACATTGAATTTTAAAGCTTAATAAAATCTTATGATTCTAATGAATGTTGCTTTATATAAACAATTAGCCTTTTAGGTTTTATGAAATATTTAACAGACTCAAATATACCATTTTAATAGATTTTAAGATGTTTAGACTACCCAAATTTATATGGTAGTGTGTATCTATCAGTCCTCTTA
Source organism: Onychomys torridus (assembly GCF_903995425.1). NCBI lineage: Eukaryota > Metazoa > Chordata > Mammalia > Rodentia > Cricetidae > Onychomys > Onychomys torridus. The sequence continues at coordinate 89,047,567 of NC_050447.1, read as the reverse complement.
ATGTGTGATCACAAAATTTAAATTTATAAATCACATACATTTTAATTGAGCATTGACAAAAACCTTTCAGCACATAACAGTAATGGGTTTTAAAATTGAGAGAAATAATGTGGCCACAGTTTGTTAAAAAGATGATTTGACATAAGCAACATAGGAAAACCAATAAAAAAAATACAAAAACAATCATCATAAACACACTTGACACAATTACATGACATTAGGTATACCCAGTTCAGAGAAAAAGAGGGAGAGAGTTTGTGTATCTGTATCTCTTTAAAATGTGAGCAAGGCTTAGAGGAAAAGATCACAAGGTGAAATTTGTCAACAGACACTGTGTGCCATGTCTTCCCCTCCCCACTCTCTCTGACATTACGACCCAGGAAGAGAGTGTGGACCGGTCTAGGAAATGTTTATTTCTGGTGTCAGTGGCACTCAAACATTTGGTGATTTGATAGTCAGAAAAACGGAAGCAAAGGAACACAGAAGCCATGTTTAATAAGATGGATCAACCCAATGACAGACAGGAAACCTCAGCAACAAGGCTTGGAGATGAGTCTCAGCATAAATTCACAGGGGACCTGGCGAGGGGACACAGCCAGCCACACTTGGTCATAGGGCTATTGACTCAGGCCAAACTCAGATCTGGGGCTTTAAGGCCAAGAAATTCCAGAACTAGTTTGTATAATAAAGAAATAAAGACACTTTAATGTAAGTGAAATAGTGAAAAAGTGGCAGGGGTGGTGGTGGAGGGAATGTCCCAAGCAAAACTATAAGATGAGAATAAAGAATCAAGGTCAGAAAACAGATGAAAGAATGCTAACTCCCCTGTGGTTTTTATTTTATTATTATGTATTACCAATTTTATCAGGTTTTTTGGTAGGGAGGAGTTGAGACAGGTTTTCTCTGTGTAGTTTTGGTGTCTGTCCTGGATCTCACTCTATAGTCCAGGCTAGACTTGAACTCACAGAGATCTGCCTGGCTCTGCCTTCCGAGTGCTGGGATTAAAGGCATGCGCCACCACCGCCCAGCCTTTATCAGTTTTTTTTTAAAAGATCATTTTTCATTTATTAAAGCAGGCTGCCAACTCACAATTGACTTCTTCTTCTTCTTCTTCTTCTTCTTCTTCTTCTTCTTCTTCTTCTTCTTCTTCTTCTTAACATTGTGTTGCCTGGGGCTTTGTTAAGCACAAAGGATGCACCACTGTGGAGATAGTAAATGTTCCCCATTGAAGGAATGCTAAAGCAGGGTTGATTTTAGTTAGATCTCCTTGTTTCCCAAATACTTGCAAGTTGGGAGTCAGAAATGTCGCCCACAAAGCAGGCTAGAGCAGCAGCTGGCAGCCAATCTTCAGACACTTCCTCCATCTTAGAAAACTTTCCCCTCATTTCCTGAATCATTGCCTATGTGTGCATATGTCTGGAGTTGGGTCTATGTGCTGCTTTTGGGATGGACTTTCTCAATTTTCACATCATCTCCCTCTGGCTCTCAGGGTAATTCTGCATGTTTACAGAAATGGAGGGTGCCCAAGACACTGGGTGATGAAGCCCTCAAATATATATATATGTCTTCCCAATAAGGTTTCTTCTGACCCAGTGAGGGACTAGGGGTTTGAGACAAAGGCTGACAGATAAGGAGAGGGCACGAGGTTGGATAATAAAGAGAGACACCTGCCAAGATGGCTGCTTCTTCACCCTCCTGACTTGAGACAAAAGCTTGGCAGCTTAAAACAGGCCTTGGAGGCTTTTTCTACCACCAGTAGTCTCCCTGCCTTTGGGCCTGAATGACAAGTTCAAGGCCACACCAGGATGTGTTTATCCCAAACTTTGTGGACCTCTCAGCTTTCCTGTCTTTGTTCAAACTGACCAATCCTAAATTGCGGGAGGATGACCCCCTACAAAGATCCTAAAACCCCCAGTTCTCCAGGAGAAGCTGGGCTCTGAGGAGAGTCTTTTCCCCCACCGTGCCTTGCTGTGCATGTTTCCGCACCCCACAAAAGCCTGCTTTTACTGCCTCATGCCCAAAGCACTCATCTTCAAAGCCACTTACTTAAAGAGAATTTAGAGGCTTTGCTCTAGATGTTATTCAAAGATGAAGATCTTCTTTAAAATTTTCTCAGCTCTGTAGGTAAAGAAAAGTAATTTCAATCTCATAAATGAATGCACACATCTCATTGTCACGGTGCCTCTGTCTGATATTCCTGGTGCACAAAGTTGGGTAATGAACTGAAGTGCAATTATAAAATCTGACTTCTGGCAATCAAATTTCTCTCCTGGAAAGCAAGGCAGTGTTATAGAAGATGTGTGTGACCTCCAAAACATGACCCAAGCAGGAACTTTAGCTGTTAAATATTGTACCAAAACTGTTCTGTTTAAGAATGATGGCGTACATTAAAATAGAAATGTGTTTTGATTGGTTTTCTGTCTCAAATGAGGATTTTTGTTTTTAATTAAAAACAGTTGTAAAAGCAATTACAAAAGAAAATCTAAAATTTCAAAGTCTATTATTGTCTATTGTCTATATATAGGAAATATCTTGAGTTTAATAGATACTTGATTTATGTTTCTTAAGTATAAATATTTTTATATCAAAAATTCAATTATTTGTGAAGAATAGGAGGTGTCTGACATACTGAACTTGTTCTTTGTGTTCTTTTGATATTTAAAATAAGTGGAAAGTTCTTTGGTCTTAATAAACCATACCTAGATTTTTTTCTTCAAAAATTACATTTTTAGAGTACAGGAACACAGTATTTCTACATGCCTCTATAAAAATTGAATGTGGAAGCCACAAACAAATGACAAATTAAGTATCCTGGGGACATATTTAAAGCTTTTAATTATAATAAATTATATCTTATTTAAAATAAACAGTAAATGTGTTAACTACTAGATTTTAATTTTTAAAGTATTTTATATAAATTCAAGTACCAGAAGGACTATTTTGTTTGAAGCAGTCTTATTGCTTTTGGAGAAGTCTAAAATACACCAAATTTCACTTGAAATAAGATAGCGTACATAATACCCAAACTGGGCACTTTTATCTCTCTTCTGCTTATTCTTGCAACTATGGATTCTGGTTTTGGGAGAAATGCTTGCTTTAGGACAATGGTTCTCAACCTGTAGGTCACGACCCATCAGGGGTCCAACGACCCTTTCACTGGGTCACAAATCAGATATCCTGCATATCAAATATTTATATTCTAATTCATAACACTAGCAAAATTATAGTTATAAATTAGCAATGGAAATAATTTTATGGTGTGTGTGGGGGGATATCACAACATGAGGAACTGTATTAAAGGATTAGGGAGGCTGAGAACCACTGCTGTAAGCAGTTAATTATGCTATAGGATACTACCTCAAATTGCAAACTGTCAGCTCTGTCTTTATTGTAGCCCTCAACAGGCCATTATTTTATCACAGCTGCTTTTCATTCATTAGAAGAGCAGTAAATTTTATGGTCATGAGTGCATTTTTGCAAAATAATTCCTCTGATCATAGGTAATACGTACAACACTTAGTTATCCACTGACATCTAGCAAATCATACTAAACTTAATGCCTCAAAACAACCAAGGTGTTTCACTTCACTTCTGAGCACCTTCAGTCTAGGAACCGCTTAGGTGAGTGGTTTTGCTTAGTCATTCACGAGGTGGAATTCAAATTGTTAATCACAATTCAATCTCTTACCTGAGTTGCTAAAATTCCTTCCCAGGGGGAGATATAAATAACATCTAAGGTCCCAGTGATAAACGAAGACACCATTCCACCAAAGTTCAGTTTTGGGAGCCAATGAGTCAGTTGGGCTTTCTTATAGAGAGCATGGGCATGGGTTACTTAGGAGTGTGGGTGCTCCTCCCAAAAAGACCTCACCTGGAAAGCCTTTACCCATCAGGGATGAGGAGTTCCCAGTAGCCACCTAAATGGACCTCCTACCCCAGCCTATATCCTCTGGCTCCTCCCAGACATCACACGCAATTAAGCCAGAGTTGCAGCCAACAGGCAGTGGGGCTTTGTAGATGTGCAGTTTCATCTGAACACAGTGATGCTACCCTTCCCTTCACCATAACCTGTTTTTGTTTGTTTGTTTGAGACAGGGTCTATCTATGTAGTCCTGGTTGTTCTGGAGCTCCCTATGTGGACCAGGCTGTCCTTGAACTCATAGAGATCTTCACACCTCTGTCTCTAGAATGCTGAGATTATTAAAGGTGTACATCACAGATAACCTGTTTAAAATATCGCTAAGCAATTTCAGTTATGAACAAGCTTGCTGGTTTGGCTGGAGTTAGCGGCTTCCCCTTACATCACATGGCCGTCGAACCAACTATTAAATGGGGCACTGACATCTCATTGGCGGAGGACTTTTTTTTTTTTTTTTTTTTTCTTTTCCTTGTTTTGTTTTGTTTATTCGGAGCTGAGGCCTGAACCCAGGGCCTTGTGCTTGTTAGGCAAGCGCTCTACCACTGAGCTAAATCCCCAACCCCCGCGGAGGACTCTTGATCACTCTTCGGCCCTTTTGGAGTATGGGTGGTCTCTTGTTCACTGATTAGTGTTCTGTTGAGATTGGGTGGTTCGGTAGATGCCCATTGGTAGAGCAAGAAATAAGGAGCGAAGCAAGGATGGCTTGGCTAGTCCGCGCCGGGTCTTTTGTCCTGCCCTTAAGATAATTGGGAGGCAGCTAGGAGCCAGGGGCTGTGGGCTGTGTGGTATGACCCCTAAAGTCCCAAGGAGAGCAGGCTGTGGCCTTCCACCCTGTGGCTCCAAAGTCCCCGGCTGGTGCTGTCACTTCGGCGTTTCTGTGGTGCTGGGTTCCTCTGCTTTCAGAACACGGGTGCGCGGAGGGAGGGGCCTTTCTCTGGCCCCCATTCAACCCTTACTAGGAGGAGCTGTGGGTGGAGTTGTTGCTGCTGTTAGCAGTGGACCAGACTTTGGATGCTCTCCCCAATGCTGAGAGCTGCAGGTGGGGGCCAGGGGCTTGTTCTTGCGCTGTCTTCCTGGGGATGCAGAGGTGGCACTGAGAGAGACTAAGACCCTCACACCAACTCAGCCCCCATTATGAGGGTGGGCAAGCCTTAGCATCGTATAATATATATGAATACATGGTAAGGGTGATATTGTTGATGTCCTCTGAGCTAAGCAACCTCAGTTTGGGGGAGTTCAGCTGCACATGCTTACCAAAGGATCATCACAGCTGGGTTCTTTCACTGTTTACTTGCCCTCATGGAGAGGTAGGAAGGGTCTGGAGCTCCTTGCCAGAGTACCCAGCAGTCTACCACCAGTTGTGTGTAACTTTGCCTTCCTTGCAAGTGGCCTTTGGGAAGGGCTAGAATATACAGGGACAGGAGGACTAAGGGAGGACTCTCCATCCAGGAGGCTGAGGGGAAGCCCCCATCCTTACAGGTAAAGGCTTTTCAAATGTTGGGGAAAGAACACCCACACCCCTGTGAATAACCTCTCATCTGTGCTCTGTAAGGCAGCCCAATAAACTCACTGATTCTCCAGAGTGTACTTTGGTGGAATGGTGCCTTGGTTTGTGATTGGGACTTAGGAGAAGGGGTAGACATTGCTTCTATGTCCCCTACGTGAGGAATTTTAGCAACACTTGATGACCTGGACTAGCAGGTCATTCTTCAGTGACAGATTCCAGAGTGAGAGGACGGGGATGAGAAAAGAGGACAGAAAAGCTGGGACCGGGAGGTCTTGCATAACCTGATGGCTTATGCTAAGCAAGTTTATTAAGAAGTACAGCATTAAGGTTGGGGATTTAGCTCAGTGGTAGAGCTCTTGCCTAGCAAGCACTCGGTCCTGGGTTCGGTCCTTGGCTCTGGAAAAAGAAAAAAGGAAGAAGAAGTATAAGTCTTCTGGGGGGGTGGGGGATGGGACAGAGTCAGCAGAAAGCTAATTAAGCAGTGTTAGTAAAGCAAACACAGGATATCCCAGACACGTCCTTAGAACTGATAACCACAGTCTAGTGGGGAAGAGTCAGGTTCCCAGAAACTACAACCTTGATTCCTTCAAAGACCTGGACCAGCCCCACCCCAGGCGAAGTCTGTCCTTGGGAAATGACACAGAACTAATGTTCCCTTTGTCCTTTCATCAGGAACTGTTGTTAATCCCAGGATATCTGTCTTCTTCCTGATGATATGGAGTGACACACCCACTTGATGATCAGTGTCTTAAATACTTGTCTGTTGCTGTGAGGAGACACCATGACCAAGACAACTTATAAAGGAACACATTTCATTTGGGTCTCACTATGCCAGAGGGTAGTAGAGTCCAAGGCCATCATGGTAAAGGAGCATGGCACCAGGTAGGCAGGCATGGTGCTGAAACAGAGGCTAAGTGCTTATATCCTGATCCTGATCCACAAACAGAAGTGGGTGAGGAGAGAGAGAGAGAGAGAGAGAGAGAGAGAGAGAGAGAGAGAGAACGAGAACGAACTGGGAATAATGTGGGCTTTTGAAACCTCAAAGACCACCCCCAGTGATTCACGTACTCCCAACAAGTTCATACCTCCTAATCCTTCCCAAACAGTACCAACAACTGTTGAACAAACCTTCAAATATATGTGCCTATGGGGGTTATTCTTAGCCATATCCCTACACAAATGGGGTTTCTCTGGAAGTCTGGACATGTTTTGAGAATTGCCAGATGTCTAGAGGGGAGACATTACAAGCCCTGAGTAGCACATCGGGTTGGAGTAACTGCAGAGGCAACCTGGCAACCACTATGGGTAACCAGCAGTCTGAGGTCAAGGGGGCAGTCCAGAGGGAAACTGCAGGATAATGGGAGAATTGCAGCAAGAAAGGATATGAGGTTGGGAGCTTCAGCAGTGGCCTCTGACTGAGGGAGTAAATTGGATAAAATGAAAGGGGAAATTGAGATGTTGGTCTGTCATTTTGCTTTTTCTTCTTCTTCTTCTTTTTTTTTTTTTTTTCCCCAAGACAGAGTTTCTCTGTAGCTTTGGAGGCTGTCCTGGAACTCACTTTGTAGACCAGGCTGGCCTCGAATTCACAGAGATCCACCTGCCTCTGCCTCCTGAGTGCTGGGATTACAGGTGTGCACCACCACTGCCCGGCTTCTTCTTCTTCTTCTTCTTCTTCTTCTTCTTCTTCTTCTTCTTCTTCTTCTTCTTCTTCTTCTTCTTCTTCTTCTTCTTCTTCTTCTCCTCCTCCTCCTCCTCCTCCTCCTCCTCCTCCTCCTCCTCCTCCTCCTCCTCCTTCTTCTTCAATTTACTAAGTAAGTATACAGTATTCTGTCTGCATGTATGCCTGCAGGCCAGAAGAGGGCACCAGATCTCATTACAGATGGTTGCGAGCCACCTTGCAGTTGTTGGGAATTGAACTCAGGACCTTTGGAAGAGCAGCCAGTGCTCTTAACCTCTGAGCCATCTCTCTTTTCAGATCTGCCATTTTTCTTCTCCTTTTTTTCCCCCTTTCTTTTTGCTAAGGACCCAAAGAAGAGGGCCCAGATTAGACCAGGGGTCCCATTCTGGGACCCCCAAGCCTGAAACTCCTGAAAGGAATCGGTAGAGATGAGGAAGGGAGTGACCTAGAAGGGACCCCAGAGGCTCCTTGGGTTAGACCTGTGATACAGAGAAAAGAAAAGTCTGCTATCCACCCTGCCGATGGAGGTCCTGGTGCAGAGGACTATGATAGCTGGAGAATACTGAATGTCAGTGCTGTTGGAGCTGGGGAAGACTCAAACAAGCAATGAAGGAGCCTGTGAAGCTGGGACAGATGGATGATTCTGAATGCTACAGAAGCAGAGAGGCTAAGCAATATAGCACCCATCCGTCCTCCAGACCAAGGCTTCACAACTAAAGGTAATGTGAGCAGAATCAGTCCTTGATGGTTTGGCTCATAGGAACCCGTTAGGGACACCTGGTTGGCAGCAGCTGTGGTCCTTGTGAATATTAGGGGCTGGAAAGCATGGTAGGCCCTATTAAGGGAACTGAGGGTGCTGGAAGCAGTGTTTGATGTCCAGTTCCCAGGCCCAGACTGGACCATGTTTACAGAACTAAGAGAGAAACTGATTCAGCAAGGATCATGAGACTGGTATGCAGTGGTGAGCCCATGGGAGGGTGTTACCTGCATGGAGCTGGGGAGGCTTTGGTCTATCTAAATGACTTAGACTGGCAGGTAAACCATGGGTTACATATGTTAAAGCAAAAAGGAACAAGAGAGAGAGGAAAGAGGCAGGCAGGAGGACCTCTGCATGTCCTCTGAACACAGATGTGGCCAGACACTGCAAAGAAGTCTCTACAGACAAAATTGATGGGCAGTCCAATGCTGGTGGGGGAGCCTATGGAGGGTCTTAAGGCTGGGCCATTAACCACTGGAGTAAGCAGAATCGATGATCAGGAGGTACAGGAGATTCCCACCGTTCCTTCTGATCCAGAGGCAAGTGTCCCAGGATGAGAGCATTCCCAGCCTTTCCTTTGTTGGTGTGGCCAAGGTGGCCCATGGGTGAGGACTTACTGGTTGATCAGCAGGCAGAATACTTGGACCCTAGTGGATACTGGAGTGGAATGTATATTGAGTTATGGTACTCCCTCCCCAAAGCATCAGGCCAATGGGTAGTGGTGGACAGGTATGGGGAGAAAACTCACTCTGGCTAGGTAATTATGTTCCTCAGGACTATAATGTGTGCGTCTTGTCCATGTGGGAGAGCATTCTTGGGGGTGGATGCTCTACTAGGACACTCCCTGCAGACTACTATTGGGGAGTTCAGACTGGGGGTATAAATGGTAAAAGCTATTTTGAGGGGAGAGAAAAGTAGGAGCCCGTAAAACTACCCACCTCCTGAAGGGTGGCAAACAGCAAATAATACAGGCTGTGTGGAGGACAGTATGAAATTCCAGAAACCATGCATGAGCTAGAAAGAGTAGGGAATATAGAGGAGGAGAAACAATATGCCTCTTCCTTCATTGCAGAAGACATGTAGCTTTACACCACAGCTCAAGAGGAAGCAGGCACACAGTTTTGAGAACCAATGTCGAGAGGGCCAGTGGCATGGATGATGCAGGAGGAGCCACATGTCCTGGGAACATGAGAAGCCAGCACCCTCCCCATCTCCTCTTGCAATACTTCTGAAAATGACCGTTCTGTCTAATAACTGTTTCATATCTAACACTTCACAAATGACAGTGCAAACCTCATAAGAACAAAGGAACAGATGCACCACTTATGATGAGGTGACTAAGATACTAACTGAGGTACAGAAGACAAATGGCTTGTCAGTCTACAGGCAAGGGAAGGATTCCATCAGGCTACCTGCTTGATAGTCTATGCCTTTAATCACTTGGCCACACTGTTTACCCAACCTGTGTTAGAAACTAGAATATGAATGATTTCCCTTGGAGGAAGGGAACAGTGTGAAGTATTTCTGGCTACCTTTTATGTTGCTGTCTGGATCATGCCACCATGCCACCACATAAAGACTAGCTATACATGCCAATTACTGCTAATAATTGGCGGTGGGCGCTGTATGCATGGAAGCTGCCACAGTATGTGAAGACAGCCGTGGAAAAGATCAAACTGTTATTCTAGAACACAGAAAAGGCAGTCAATAGATTAAAACAAATACCGAAGGTCAGGATAGGCTATGTACTATGCCACACCTCCAAGAATATAATAACCTAGACCAATGGTTCTCAACCTTCCTAATGCTGCGACCCTTTAATACAGTTCTTCATGTTGTGGTGACCCCCAACCATAAAATTATTTTCGTTGCTACATCATAACTGTAATTTTGCTCCTGTTATGAATCATAGTGTAAATATCTGTGTTTTCCAATAGTCTTGGGCAAATCTCATGAAAGAGTCATAGGAGGTCACTACCCACAGGTTGAGAATCATTAACCGAGACTGTTCTAAACTGGAGACAGGGCAATTGTTTATACCAAAATGATCACGCCATTTTACATGATTGTCAGGGCCTCTGCTAAGTACTCATATTTGCAGATAATTCAGCTGAAATCACACTACTAGAAATAAATAGTGATTAATAAAAAGTATTTTTTTAGAAGTGATGTATTTCATAAGTTTATAGTATTCCGGTCAAAAGTTAAAAACACCAAGGACGTCTCAGACAAAATAAACTCAAGTGAAATAAAAATTAATTCAGCTGCAAGATCAACTTTATTTCAAGCAGCTAAATGCCTTAGGTTTATCTGTCATTAGGTAAGCAGATGATAAGAGAGCAACGTGTTGAAGGAGACAAATACATTACAAGAATTAGCAAAAAAAATATCCTCAGCTAAGAATTACTGCGTCCATGTGCCAAGGCACGCCCACAGTCATGACAGGGAGCTAACTTCGTTGAGGAGTCTTGTTCTTCCCCAACATCACTTCTGTGTCCCCAGGACTCTCCTCTCGCACCCTCCTGCAACTCTTAGTGGCTCGGAGGCACACAGAAGCCTTGGTCCTCGGCTGAGCAGCAACAGCTGAGCGCACAGCACCTCTTCGTTTGGGTTTTGCAGGACCAGAGGCCATTCCCATGACCTCCGGGTCACCCAGGCAGGTGTCCGCAAAGCACAACAGAGCTGGGCTAAAGCTGCTGAGCCACAGCACCAGCTGCCGGTCCCCAGCTCTTGGTCTTGGCGCGCTCTCTGATCACCTCTCCTGGCAGTTCCAAGTGGCCTTGCGGGGTCTCCCTAGCAGCCGGCCTCTCTCGGCTCGCTGCATTTTCAGAAGCTGAAGCTGTGACCTAAGCACAGATGCCAGACTCCCAAACTTCTCCAGAACTAGCCAGGCAGTCCTACTTTCCGTAATTTCTTGTTTCCAAAATAGGCATCTCCTGGAACCGCCCGCCTCAATAGAGCACCAATCAGTGAGCGAGCAACCAACATGTCTCGAGAACCAATCAGTAAGCAAGCCCACCTCTCCAAGGGGCCAGTGAATAAGCAAGAGCTGCCAGGTGCTGTCACAGGAGGAAATGAAAAGGAATTTAATGAAGAAGAGCGGACCCAACAAGCCCCAGGCTTAGAACTGAAATTGCCCTTAGATATTTTAAACAGATTACGATTAAGAACTGGATAGCGTTATCGTGTCTACTCTGCGGCGGCGGCGGTGGCATAAGGTTGGGGATAGCTGTGAGTGCAACCTGTGAACAACATTTCCCAGGAAGAACCATCAGCTGATCCTGCTGCAAGACCGAATAACTGAAATGTCAATGATTATGGAGAGGTTAGAATGTTGCCGGTCCAGAGTCTAATGACAGATTATTCAGTGCCATCTCTAGATCTTTTAATAGCCATCTCTTGTCCTCTTCTGTTCCTGTCCTTAGGGCTTTGTGACCGTTGTGGAAGTCATTTGGAATGTACAGAGCACTGTTTTTGCAACCAACCAAAAAGCTAAGAGTGTTGTCAGCATCTCAGCACTATCAAAGATTCCATTTTTGCTTTAAGCCACCTACTTAATGGTTTCACCGACATATTTGAAAAGTGCCTTGATTTATGACTTTCTTTGTTGTATTAACGTATAAACTTCATCAAAGCTTATTGGAATATGGAATTTGGGGTAGTCTCTGTCTGTGTTCCCAGGTCGCAGTCACTCATATTTGGTTTCAGAATAAACTCTCTTACCCACTTTGGGGTGAGAGTAACTTGAGCTTTCTTTTCTTTTTTTAAAAACTTGAATATGTGTTTATTAGTGTCATGTCGCTATGTCAAAAAGTTGCACATGCCTGCTTGCCACACATAACTAGATACAACTGTCAAGTAAAAGGAGTAAGCCACACCTTCCTGCCTGATGTGACCTGCCCCATACTCAACAGCTTTACTCTAGAAGTTTCCTGAGCAGAACAGAGATGTAAAGGTAGTTTATTGTTTCTTTTTGTTGTGGTTTTGTTTGTTTGTTTCTTAGACAGGGTCTTGCTCTGTAGCTTTTGCTGGAATCACATTGGACAGGTCAGGCTGGTCCCAAATGTGTGGCAATCCTTCTGCTTCAACCTATGGAGTGCTTTGATTACAGACATGAGCCAAGAGCCTGGTTCCAGATCTTCGTGTTAATGGGTCAGTGTAGCAGAGGTTCAGCATATTTGCATGCTGTTTCTTCTGAATGCTGGAAACAACACTAGATAAATGAATCCAGGTTCCCCAAATGCCTAAGTGTTCAGTGTGACAGATAACACCATTTGTCTTAGTTAGGGTTTCTATTGCTGTGACAAAACACCATGACCAAAAAAGCAGGTTGGGGATAGAAGAGTTTATTTGGCTTACATGCCCATATATATCATAGTTCATCATAGAAGGAAGTCAGGACAGGAACTCAGAGCAGGGAGCTGGAGACAGGAGCTGATGCAGAGCTTGTTCATCGTGGCTTGCTCAGTCTGCTGCCTTATAAAAGTATTTGAAGATTACCTATCTATCTGAAATGTATCTATGTATACCTAGAAGATGCAACTAACATGGTTACAAGTATGATTATCATAGATGACTAATTATTAATCTATTTTTAATTATCCATTATAATTTTAAATGAGCCGTACAAGCATAATACCTTAAAAAAGAGTAGAAATATACACACAGTATAACAAAATTAACTTTAAGTTTGTGTCAATAGACTAAAATCTATACCAATGTAAAACATTTTAAATAAGTTGTTGCTTTTTAAAAGTAAATTCATTAATCTATTCTTTCGTCCTATTATATCTATATCATATCCCCTTCTTTAGAAAGAGATCGCTGCTGTGGATATCACTCTGTGTAAATAAAGTTCTGATTGGCCAGTGGCCAGGCAGGAAGTATAGGTGGGACAAGAGAGAAGAGAATTCTGGAAAGTAGAAGGTTGGGGGGAGACACCGCCAGCCGCCGCCATGAGAAGCAACATGTAAAGACACTGGTAAGCCACAAGCCACGTGGCAAAGTATAGATAAGCAGAAATAGGTTAATTTAAGATAGCAAAAGTAGATAACAAGAAGCCTGCCACAGCCATACAGTTTGTAAACAATGTCAGTTTCTATGTGCTTTCTTGGTTGGGTCTGAGCGACGGTGGGACTGGCGGGTAAGAGAGATTTGTCCTGACTGGGCCAGGCAGAAAAACTCCAACTACAGATCGCATTTATAATCAACCTGATTTAAATAAAAATATTGTTTTTTCTCTGTCCCACACCAGAGGGCTCTTCTGATATGGGACAAAAGAATTTCTTAACCTTTTATTTTAGCAATATGGCTGGGTTTAGAGAAGGAGTGAGCCAATTCCATCTCCAAAGCCAGCTTGATAATTTTGGGAATGTGGGCATAGTTTTTCTTACTACTTCCTGCTGGAGGGGGGCACTGTATCTTATGGGGACACAAAGAAAATTTTAGTATTATGGAGTAGTCCGTGAGGGTAAACCTCTGAGCCAGTTGCCTTGAAACCATTCTGGGTGTTGGATCATCTGGGCCATGGTGTCATCGGAGACCTTTCAGGGGGTCTTTGCTGGTCAAACCTGATGTATCTTAATCTGGAACAAATCTATAGCCTTTTGCTTTCTGTGGAAACAAAAGCAGAGCCTCCTTTCCAAAGCAACATATCCTTAGATCCAAATTTTGAAGTCAAGGTATTTTTAAAATATACATAGTAGCTTAACTCTGCTGCCTTTAGAATCAAATATCTCTCTTCAGTTAAAAATTCCAAAGACAATACAATCCAGATTCTCTGTGTAATATCCATTTTTATATGGCTTATTTTTATACTGTCTTTACGGTCTCTTTAAATACTTTATTTTTAAAAACTATTTGTTTATATAACTGTATATAGTCCTTTTTCTCTCTCTTTCAAGCCTATGTACATTTTTACATGCATTGTAAAGCTTTTAAAGTCTTGTTTCATCTGAATCTGTTTACTGTAGCATTACTAGGGCTAAAACAGCAGCTTTGGCTGCTGGCTCCGCCCACCTCAGCTTCCCAACATGGTGGTGGTATGTTTACCACCAGCTCTGGGAGCCACCATCAACTCTTAGAAACACTGGGTCTATGCTTTTATCAAAGCAGCATGTAGCCCAGAAACCGCTTTTTTTTTTTTTTTTTTTTTTTTTTTTTTTTTAATACTAGCAAAGGCTAAATTCATCACTCAGGGTAATGTGCCACTTGCAGATGCCTCATTGCCGCCATACTGCTGGTCAAACACGCAAGCCAGGAACCTGCCAACTTGAGAGAGACAACTAGGAAGCTGATTTTAGCTCCGTTTTGAGTTGCTTATTAAATATTCTCAGGTTTAAGGTGGAAACTCGAGCCATTGGGCGCCATTTGTAGCTGGAGACCTTCTCTACAGCCCCCACCAAGCCCTGTCAGTCTGACAACCCATTTATAAAATAAACACACAGACGCTTATACTATTTAAACTGCTTGGCCATTAGCTCAGGCCTACCGTTGTCTAGCTCTTACTCTTATATTCAGCCCATTTCTAATAATCTATACTTTGCCACGTGGCTCATGGCTTACTGGTACCTTACATCTCGCTTGTCATGGTGGCAGCTGGCAGGTCTCTCTGCCTCAGCCTTCTCCTTCCCAGAATATCTTCTCTGCTTGTCCCACCTCCACTTCCTGCCTGGAAGTGTTTGTTAACCAATCAGAGCAGCACATTTGACATACAGAACATCCCACAGCAATTTTAATTACTGTCTGCAGCCCTGCAGCTCCACAATCAATGTCTTGTGTTCCCCGCCCCCCCATCCCCTCCCCCATCCCCTCCCCCATCCTCCCTCCCCTCCCCCCCCACTCTGCGCTGCTTAATAAAGAGCACCTTCAACATCATCCCTTTTGTTAGCTTGGAAGAAATTAGCAGGGGCTATATTCCCAAGCCCCTACCAACAGTTAGGTTGATCTCTGAGAGGAGGCAGTGAGGAACTAAGTTGGATTTCCTGATAGGCAGACAGTAAGAACAGGAGCAGTGACTAGATAATAAAGGTGGTGAACTTCCAAGATGGCTGGCTTCTTCCTCACCCTCCTGACCTGAGACAAAAACTTGGCAACTCCAAACAGGCCTTGTGGGCTTTTTTTCCCACCAGGAGTCTCCCTGCCTCTGGACCTGTCTGACAAGTTCAAGGCTACACCTTGTGTTATCACAAACTTGTGGACCTGTCAGCCTTCCAATCTTTGTTCAAACTGACCAATCCTAAATTAGGGGAGGATGACCCCCCCCCTCAAAGATTCTGCAAATCCCCAGTCTCAAAGAGAGACTGGGCCTCCGCTTCCTGGGTCCCCCATCAACTTTGAAGAGGATCTTTCTCTCTGTGCCTCTTTGTGTTTATTTCCTCACCCCTAATAAAAGCCTCACTTTACCAATTGATTCTATCTGCTACTGTTTGCTGAATCTGAGCTTTCCCTCTGCTGCTAACTGTTGCATTCAAGATTTTTCCTGCCTTTTACTTCTTTAGCTGGCAGAGAAAACCCAATCACAACCTCCCTATATGGTGACAATTCAATGTATTTATAAGTTATTAATTGACTCTTGGTAACAGTTATAAGTAATGGCTACTAAAGCATTACAAAACAAATTATTATTATAGACAATATTAATATTTTAAAAATAAATGTCTCCTTTGGACATTTTAAATTCGTTAATGTTGTATTTATAATTTTTCATAAAACAGACAATTGTCTTGCTAATGTAACTAAAACTTTTATCTTTTTCTTTTTTGTCAACTTTAGGAAATTCATGTCTCTCATGGCATTCCCCATAACCCCCAAGAGCAAGTCATTTATTACTCAACATTGTTACTCAAGTTCATTATTACATTGAGCAAGCTCATTTATTACTCAAACACATAGCTGGGTGTTGTGGCGCATGGCTTTAATCTTAGCACTTTGGAGGCAGAGGCAGGTGGTGGATCTCTGTGAGTTTGAAGCCAGCCTGGTCTGCAAAGTGAGTTCCAGGACAGTCAGGAATACACAGAGAAACCCTGTCTCAAAAAACAACAAACAAAACAATTAAACATATATAAAAAGGGAGCATGACGTTTAGGAGCAATTTGCCTAGGCAACTTTTACTTTAAAACAAAAAAAATGTTTCTTGAAATTTTCTCTTTTGGTAACTTATAAAAAGAAAACTATCACAAGGAGCAAGTAGTTTTAGCAAAAACTCATGGTTTTATCTAACCTTCCTCAACGGTCTACCCAGTGTCTGGGTCTGGTTCCCTCATAACTTGGAGCCTAGGCTCCACATCTGAGCCTTCAGCAACAGGCTTCCCCCCAGATTCCAACAGGGCTGATAAAGCTGTACTGTGATGACTCAGCATCATAAAAAACAACATGGTAACAAAAGAGGAATGATTTTTTTCTGTATTTCAGCCCCATGTCACTTTTTATTCTCACCCCATTTGGCACATTACCTCTTATTATTGTAATTCCTCCTCTAATTACTGTAATTCTACCTCCTGCTTTAATTCTTAGACAAGAAGTCCACGCCTGGATTCCTCTTAATATGATTCAGCAGTGGCATGGAGGGTATGCTTTAAAAACAGCTCGACTGTGCTCTTGAATATGTGCACAAAAATTCACTGGAATCTCTATGGTAGCTGTCATGGCTGCCACAGTCCTCACTGCCATTGCAACAGTAGCTTAACTCAAGCTATTCAAACTACTACTGTGTGAGGGGTCTATGCAGCCACAATGGCCAGCGGAGTAATGATTCTCTAAAGAGTCAGTGTTGGTTCAAACACAGGGAATCTGACCCTGAGTAGTTTATTTCAGGCATAGTTAAGTACAGCACAATTTGGTCAGAACTTTCCTGATGATAATCAACTCAATCCCATGTGCACAACAAAGCATAAAGTAAGCTAAATAAAGATCAGATATGACTACATCAAAACTCCTTGTAAAGTACATATGACAGCTTCCATAAAGATGGGATTCTATAGATTAGCTTAGAAAAACAAGCTTACAATAAAGGTCTGGGGGAGAATCCAGTGTGGTCTCTGCCTCACATAATAGACTGGTACAAAATTCACTAGTTTATTAACCACATTTGCTTCTGGGTGGATAACAGGCTATGCATCCCTTCCTTTCAAGGACAACCCTGTGGGTTAACATTTTAGGTTCCCAAGTGTTTATCTGTGAATGTAAGAACCTCTGTGCCTCCTTACTACAGCAACTATAAATTCCTGTTTATTTTATTTATTATATTTTATTAAAAATAAACACTTTTAAATGGTTTGATAGTTTGAATGTAATTGGCCCCCATAAGCTCATTGGGAGTGGCACTATTAACATATAAGGTTTTAGCGGGTGGTGGTGGTGGTCCCAGCATTCATGGGGAGGCAGAGCCAGTTGGATCTCTGTGAGTTCAAGGCCAGCCTGGGCTACAGAGTGAGTTCCAGGAAAGGCACAAAGCTACACAGAGAAACCCTGTCTTGAAAAAACAACAACAAAAATAAATAAATAAAGAAAGAAAGAAAGAAAGAAAGAAAGGAAGAAAGGAAGGAAGAAAGAAAGAAAGAAAGAGAGAGAGAGAGAAAGAAAAGAAGATATATGGCCTTGTTGGAGCAAGTGTGCCACTGTGGGGGCAAGCTTTGAGGTCTCCTATGCTCTGAGACACCCGTCTCAGACCACTTCCTGTTGCCTGCAGGTCAAGATGTAGGACTCTCAACTCCTTCTTCAGTACCATGTCTGCCTGCATGCCACCATGTTTCACTATGATGATAATGGACTAAACCTCTGAAAATGTAACCCACCCCAATTAAATGGTTTGTTTGTTTGTTTGTTTGTTTGTTTGTTTTTTTCCATTATAAGAGTTGCTGTGGTCATGGTGTCTCTTCACAGCAATAGAAATCCTAGCTAAGACAGAAGTTGCTACTAGGAGTGAGATATTGTTGTGATAGGCCTGACCATGCTTTTGTTTGGAGGAATTTGAACTTTGGTACTTTGGGTTAGGAAAGCAATGGAATGCTTTAAGCATTGCTTAATGGTCCATACTAGTAGGAGCATGGAAGACAATGGTTCTGAGTGTGATTTGATGAACTGTGGGGGCCTGGTTAAAGAGGTTTCAGAGTAGAAGAATTTTAGTATGTTGCCTAGAGATCATTCTTGTGATATTTTGGCAAAGAATGTGGCTGCTTTTTGTCCTTGTCTGAAAAAAAATCTCCCCAAGGCTGAAGTAAAGAGTTTTGGATTAATTCCATTGGCAGAGGAAACCTCAAAAGTCTAGTATAGACTCTGTCGCATGGTTATAGTCTAACTCTAAAGAAGATTTATAATCAAAAGGAGCAAGCTGAACAAGGAAAAATACAAAATGAACAATTTGAAGAGAAAATGAGCACCAGGAAGTAGAATAGAGCTAAGTCCTGCCTTCAGGGAAATAAACAGATTAAGAAATGGAATAAGGGTCAGGTGGTGGTGGCTCATGCTTTTAATCCCAGCACTCTGGAGGCAGAGCCAGGTGGATCTCTGTGAGTTTGAGGCCAGCCTAGTCTATAGAGTGAGATCCTGGACAGGCAACAAAACTACACAGAGAAACCCAGTCTTGAAGAAAAAAAAGAAAGAAAGAAAAAAAAAAAAAAGGGAGTGATGATCTCAGGGCAAGATCCCAATCAGCTAAGTTTCTAACTTGTGAAAAGTAATTAAAGAAAATCTTAGAGCTGGGTGTGTTGGCACATGCCTTTAATCCTAGCTCTCTAGAGGCAGAGGCAGGCAGACCTCTGAGTTTAAGGCGAGCCTGGTCTACAGATCCAGTTTCAGGATAGCCAAGTTTAGACAGTGAAGAAAACCATGAAAAACAGAAAGCTAGTGAAGATGTAATTGACGAAGGGAACTATGTTCCAGCCTGAGCAAATATCAGAACTTGGCAGCCTTGGCCATGTGGTTCTGGCTTTAGAGTCAAGGAGCAACTAAGGAAAGCTGCTGAGGCCAGGCATGTGTCAGGAGTGTACAGGAATGGAGACCCAGAGAGGCCATTGTGTGAAACCATGAAGAAGAAGCCTGGATTGCTTTGGAGACCCCAAGATGTTAGAGATGCCAGATTTGTGGGATACTGTGAGAGACAAACTTACATAAGTTTTAATTACTGTGTCTAAGAGATCCATGAAACAAAAATGCCTCTGATCTGCAAGCCTCTTGCCTAAGGACATATAGTTCCCAAAATGCTGGAAGCTATTGTTTATGGGAGATAACAAGCCACATGTTTTCACTCCCCTAAACAAGTTTGTTTAACCATCTGCACCGGATGTGCTTGATCACATGTGGGTAGAGGGTCACAGGATGGAGGTACATCAGGATATCTGCTTGTCCCTGATTGGACCTGATGGAAAATTCAATGAATTATGGGTTTTCCTTCTTAAACTGCTGCAAACTGTGATTCTGGCCCACTTACCAGGAACCTGGGTATGGACTTGGCCAGAGTCCATCCACCTGGGCAGTATTTAATTAAAGCTTACTTCAAGCTGTTTTGGTGGTGCATGGCCTTAATCCCAGCATTCTGGAGGCAGAGGCAGGCAGATCTCTGTGAGTTCAAGGCTACCTGGTTTACAGAGCAAGATTCAGGACAGGCACCAAAAAACTACAGGGAGAAACCCTGTCTCCAAAAAACAAACAAAAATCAAAACAAAACAAACAAGCAAAAAAAGCTTGCTTCAGATTTGGTAGTGGTCTTATCCTCCATCAGTGGGATTAACAATCCCTGTCAAGGAAAGCTGCTAATAGGAAGTGGAACCAGCCCACTTTATTTATTTATTTATTTATTTATTTATTTATTTATTTATTTATTTATTTATTTATTTTGTAGTCAACAAAGCTGAAAGGAGGTGGAGATCTAAGGGGCATTCTGATATCAGACATCTTGGAAATGCAGAGTATGGACTTTGCCCAGCTGGTTTTCAGTCTTGTCATGGTCCAGTATTTCCTCACTATGCTCCCTTCCCTATGTTTTGGAATGGCAATGTATATCCTGTGCCATTATATGTTGAAAGTATATGATCTGATTTTTTATTTTGATTTTATAGGGGATTACAGTTAAAAGATTGCATGAATCTCAGGAGAGACTTTGAACTTTGGGTTTTAAAAGATTGTTGAGACTGTGATAGACTATGGAACTTTTGAAGTGGGATTAAATGTGTTTTGCCTTATGATATTGATACAAGCTTATAGGGATCATCAGGAAGTGGAATGTGGTAGTTTGAATGTAGTGGGTCCCCATAAATTCATAGGGAGTGGCACTACTAGGAGTTATGGCTTTGTTGGAGTAGGTGTGGCCTTGCTGGAGGAAGTGTGTCACTGTGGAGGTGGCCTTTGAGGTCTCCTATGCTCAAGGTATGCCCGATGTCTTAGACCACTTCTTGTTGCTTATGGGTCAAGATGTGGAACCCTCAGCTCCTTCTCCAGCACCATGTCTGTCTGTATGCCACATGTCTCCCACATGTCTCACCATGATGATAATGGACTAAACCTCTGAAAATGTAATCCACCCCAATTAAATGTTTTTCCTTTGTAAGAGTGGCTGTGGTCATGTGTCTCTTCATGGCAACAGAAACTCTAACTGAGATAAACAGTGTTTGATAATTAGCTAGCTCAACCTTTCTAATTGGTTTTCAGGCTTAAATCTTAACATGCAGTTGTTCACAGGAATAGCCATTTTGTTTGCCTGTCTCTTCTATGTAGTCCTATCATGCCCAGGCTGGCCTCCATGTCATAGAGACCTGCCTGCCTCTGCCTCCCAAGTGCTAGGATCAAGGGCATGCTCCACTACACCTGGCTCTTTGTCAGCTTTTCAAAAGGACCATCTTGAACAAAGTGGTGCAGAATCTGGCTGTCCCTATGGTACACCATTTGTTTGCCAGTGACCACATCCAGTGACATGTTTCCTCTTTAATAAAACAAGAAAGGAGGAACTGTGGCAAAGCATTATAATAAAAACCATCTCTTACATTTTAACAGACTGGAACTTTTGCTGGCCCTCACAGCTAGAGTTAATACACCTCGAGATCATTTAACACTGAGCACTGTTATCCTATTGTGTACTCAGCCTGTTTGTCTAACCTGCTTATAAAAGAAAATTGTAACAACCAGCTTTGCTTGCTTGGATTTCCCACATAATCAACATTTACAGCTTAAACTATTGCATAGCTCTAATCTTAAGTTATATAATTTTCCATACCTCGAGTTGAGCATGTGTGTTTGTACAAGTGTGATGATAACCATTTTCTGGAACAGCAAATAGGCTGAAAGCAATATTACAAAGCAAACATTCATAAGTGTTGAAGACAATATGTGGATATTGTCTGATAAACAATAACATTTGTAATACTGTTACTAGGTCAATTGGGGTAAAGTTGGAGCTAATCCTTAGACAAGTCCATGCCTGGATTCCTGTTAATATGACTCAGACAATGACATAACTCCTTGTAAAACTCGGTTAAACATTTCTGTAAAATATTTCTCATTCTTTCCCCATGTTGCTTTCTGTGCTGTTTAATGAAACAGGGAGTAAAGCTCTTTGGTATAGATACATATGGACAGACACAGGAAGTGAGTCATCAGCTGGCCTGCAGGCAGGTAGCCTTTCAGACTCATACAACAGACAGCGACAGCAGAAGACACAGGGGAGTGAAGGAGAGAATTCAAATCTGGACTCACTCCGGGTGAAATAAACACCAAGGGGAACTGCTTTGATTTCTGTAATCATCAGTGTGACACCTAAGCATTATCAACGACGCAGAACTTATTACTAATGCATCTAAACCCTAAACCTATGCCTACCACTATGCCAACTATAACCCTACCTAAGTACTAATTTAACCCTAAAATTACCCCAACCCTTACTCTACCTATAGCCTGAATTCATATCTTATACCCCCAAATTAAACCTACATCTAGTCAAAACGGAATGTTTAACCTAGTCATAATGCTAACCCTATTCCTAACACTGAGACCCAATTTTATACCAAGACTGAACTGTAACCCCTAGTCCTAACTTAACCCAGACCAAAGGCAAACTTTATAAATCTAAACCAAACCCTCAACTTAACTATAATCAAACACTAACCCTTCCCATATCCATAAAGCTAATTAGAAGACTAACCCTGACTCTTACAGAAGATGAAACTCGAACCCTAACCCTACTCCTAAACCTCATTCTCACACTAACAATAGCTTTAATCCCAATCCTAACTGTAACATTATTCCTAACCCTATCGTGTGCCATAACTTAACTCTAACCCTATTCCTAACCCTAAATATAATCCTAAACCTATTTCTAAAACCAACTCTAACCCTGGAACAAGACTTAATCCTTAACACAAACAGGAACACTAACATTAGCCATATATCTACCTTTAACCCTAAGCCCAGGTCTAAACCTACCCCTAGTTGTACCAAAATCCTAGTCATAACTCTTATACTAGAGCGCTAACTCTAATACCAGCCACAGTGCTATCTTACCCTCTCCCTAATTCTGAATCTAAACCTACCATTGCCATTTACCCTTCTAATGACTTTACTATTAAATCTAGCCCTAACCTAATGCTAGGCTTAGACCTAACCTAGCCCTACTCCTAAAACTTACACCCAATCTTAACCATGACCCTAAGAGTAGGGTTATCCTTATGTAGCACTAACCATAAAATTAAACCTTAATGTAACCCTTCCCATAACTCTAGTCACAGTCTGTGCCATAAGCCACAGCCTAGTCAAGCTTTAAACTTTAGCCCTAACCATACCATAGACAAAACCCTAGCTCTGATTCTACCCAAACTCTAAATCTAACCCCACCCCTAGAAGCTCCCTTACACCAAACCCAAACCTGAACCTAGCTAGGTCTGAACACTATCCCTAACCCTAAACCTAACCTCAGCCCTTATTCTGGGCCTAACTTTAACCTAGTATTAATATTAACTCAAGACCCATTCTAAATTGTAAGTATACTCCTAACCCTAAACCTAATCTTAAAATTAGCAAAAACCCTAACCCTCCCCTAGACTTTACCATAATTCAAATACTAGCCCTAATATTGTTCCTACTCCAAACACAGACCCTGCCCTTCACAGTAACACAACATGAAACTCCACCAGTAATCATATGCCTAGCTCTAACCTTAAGCTTAGCCCTAATCTAAGCATTGCTCCAGACCTAACTCTAAAGCTATCATTAAATCTAACACTGACCCTAACACTAATGCTAAACAGAATCCCCATCATAACATTAACCTTGGTACCATCATAGTATTAACTCTGGCTGTCCTAGTGAAGGTTACTATTGCTATGATGAAACACTATGAGCAAAAGCAATTTGGGGAGGAAAGGGTTTATTTGGCTTATGTTTCCATATCATTGTTGATCATTGAAGGAAGTCAATGCAGGAACCTGAAGGCAGGAGCTGATACAGAGGCTGTGGAGGAGGTACTGTTTATTGGCTAATTTATACCTGGCTCAACCTACTTTCATAACCAATGTAGTGGGTAGTATAAGATATTATGGTAGATTATTGTCTACACTAGTAAAGAAATTTAGTAAAATAGCAGCCTTAGATAATTTGCACTGTTGTGAATTCTTATATGTTGATAAAAATATAAACTATTTTTATATTCCTAAGATAATTTGTATATTGATACAAATACAGAACTATATTTGTTATAATGTACATATATTTCTACTCTTATTTGAAAAATATTTGCATATTGATACAAATGTAAATTTATATCTGTCATACTGTATGTATGTTCTACTTCTGTTTAGGATATTCTGTATATTGATAAATATTTAGAATTATTGTCATATTGCATATTGCACTATACATTCCTACCTCTGTTATAAATATCTTGTGTATTGTCACAATTTTGAAGTCATCGTCCTTTACCATACATTTGCTTACAGACTGTTTGCCTTGTTTACATGAAGCCTTAGTCTTTAAGTTATTTAGGTAGATAAGACTTATAGATTTATAGTCACTTATGCTTGTCATCTCTATAGTTATGTTAGTTAGGTTATCCAGATTTATAGATACATAGGTCAGATGGACAGGTAATCTTCAAACACTTCATGGACCTAGAGAATATGGCATTTAAATAACTTAGAATTCTGTTGACGTGAGACACAATTGCTCCTGGCAGCACCAATTTGATCCTGAGACAATGTTGGGCTTCTAAGACATTTCCATTTGGAAGTTTGTCTTCTTGGCACATAATGGCCTACTGTGCAAAGAACTGCCCTTGCCTCAATTGCTGACAGTACAAATGCTGTCCTTCTGGACAAGCGGGACACAAAGAAAAGTGACTTCTAAACTCTGCCAAGACAGAGTAAGATAGTCTTTCAGAATTCTTGCTTCTAAAAATGGTCTGTCAGATACTCTAGGCCTGTAGCCAATTTGAATGCACCAACTATGCTGAGAAATATTAGGTGACTGTCCAGGCTGCCAGCTATCTCTGTCTACTCTTGCAAGATTCCCAAAAGTTGCTTGCATCCACCTTCCATTTCTCAGGTATTATTATATTCCTTCTCAGGTCTTTGATGAGGTTGAAGACTTGCAGTTATAGTTACAACATATATATATATATATATATATATATATATATATATATATATATATAATCTTAGATAGAACATATTAAGTATTAGATTCAGGTTCTTTAGGATAGGACACCTTTTGGAATGATCTTTGTAACATGCCATTAACCTATGCTCTAGACTTCCCTGGATTTTAGTATGTGTTTCTTGCTTGATATTGTTCGCATTGGTTATAGTTCCATCTTATCTAGGTCATTGTCCCTCATTACTCCTGGACAATATGTGATAACCATTCCTTTGTATATAGTCTTGTATTAGGTTAGAACCTTCTTAATTAGACAAAAGGGGGAGATGTAGTGGGTAACCATTCCAGCTTTGATCTGGAGGTTCCAACCCCCATTGAGGCTTCAGTGACTGTCATGCCTACAAAGCAGGGTTCAGGGAGGACCCTGAAGACCCAGGGTTGGGATGCGCCGGCTCTCTTGGTTCCTGGATCTTGGACACTGTAGGAAGACCGAGCAGAGTTCTCCAGAGAACACTGCCGGACTGCGCTACACCTTTCCCAGACCCTGGTACCTATCCCTTCACTTGTAAGTTACCCCACAAAATAAACCTCCCTTTTAACTATGTGGAATGGCCTTAATAATTTCACCAATAAACCAAAGCCTAGGGGTGGCCCCACCCACAATAGGTTGGGCCTTCCCCTGTCAATCACTAATTAAAAAATGTCCTACAGGCCTGCCAACAGCCATATTTGTGGAGGCATTTTCTCAACTAAAGTTCCCTCCTCTCAGATGATTAGCTTGTGTCAAGTTGACCCAAACTAGCCAGCACACTGACTTTAACCCTTAACCTAGCATTAACCCTAAGGTTACTGTAGCAACAGACCTAACCTAATTTTAGCCCTAACTCTAACCCTTATCCTTTTCCTAGCACTAGATATGAAAATCCTAGCCTCAACCCTAATCAAACTAGCACTAACATTAAACCTAAACCTAATTTTAAATGTACACTAGGCTAACCATAACTCCAAAACTACTTAGTGCCATAAATATAGCCCCATACTCAGTTTTAACCATAATTCTATCTAATATTAACTGAAGTCTAGCCATATTCCTATACCTAGTACTATCAGTATCCTTAACCCTTGCACTAGTCAAAATTCTAACCTTAAACTGGGCAGTGGTGGTGCAAGCCTTTAATCCCAGCATTTGGGAGGCAGAGACAGGCAAATCTCTGAGTTCAAAGCCAGCCTCATCTACAGAGTAAGTTCCAGGACATCCAGGGCTCCAGAGAAACCCTGTCTCAACAAAACAAAACAAAACAAAACCAAATCAAATTGAAGAATGAATAAAATGTTTTAAACATAATGCTATCCCTAACCATAGTTAGTCTTCCTCTAACCCTAACCTAGGCCTAGTCCTGACATATTCCTAGCCTCAGACATAATGCTAATGCTGATCTTTGCCCTAACAAAGGACAAACCCTAAAGCTAAGTCAAACCACAACTCTAACTCTAACATTATCCTTAGACCATTACACTAAGGGTTATATCGGCTCCAACCATAACCCTGAACCATAACATAGTCTTCACCATAACCCTAACTAGTACATAACCCTACAAGAGATCCTAATCATACCATACCTCTAATCCTAAAGCCAAAACTACCCCTAACCCTACAACCAGCCAATTCTTATCCCTGACCAAAACACTAGCCCTAGCCATAAACATAACCTTAGCCGTATCTGTAATTATAACCATAACCTACAGCTAGTCCTGATATATACATTAGGTCCAGCTGAAACCCAAAGCTAGCTCTAACACCAAAACCTAACCAAACCAAACATTAGCCTAAGACCTAAACCAAGCCATAACCCTATCTCTAGCCCTAAAACTAACCCCTGCCTTAACCCTAACAAAAGCCCTACACCTAACCCTTATTTATCCCTAAAACAAACAGCAAATCTAGCCCTAACCCTAACACTAAACCTATCTGTGACTAGCCTTAGCCCTAACCTTATTTTGCTCCTAACCCCACCCCTACTTGAACCCCCAGCCTTAACCACATCTCCAGCTCTAACCCTAACCCTGAGTCTAACCCTAAATAAAGACCTAGTACTAGCCTTAACCCCACTCCCACCCTAGTACTAATAAACAACAGATCTAGTGCTAAGTCTGAACTGAGCCCCCAGCACTGACTATAAGCTGTGACTTTGTTTAACCCCACCACTAACCCCAAACCCAGCCTTAGGCCAAACCTTAAACCTAACTTGTCCTAATCCTAACATGAGCCCTAACCCTAAAACTAGCCCTAACTCTAAGTATAGCCTTAGAATGACCCCCAAACCCTGGCTCTAACCCTGATATTAGCACTAACTCTAACCCTAACCCCAACTTTAGGGCCCTAAACCCACCCATAGCCTAACTTCAGTCTCTAATCTTAGTTATATCCTTAACATTAACTTAAGCCCTATCTAATAAAAGGCCCAAGATAACACTAACCCAACACTAGTCTTAAACTAATTCTAGCCCTAATTAATTTCCAACCTAATTCTACACCTACCCATTACCATAACCCTCCTGTTAGCCTAAACCCTAACTGTAGCACAAACCTTAAAACAACCATATCCTTACCTCTACCCCTAAATATAACTCTTGACCTAAATGTTAATATATGGCCAACTCTAATACTGTACCTAAGCATAACACTACACAAAATTTAGCCCCAAAACTAAACCTAGACCATACCATAATCCTAATCTTTGACCAAGTCCGAACATGAACTGCAGCCCTAACCTGATACCATCCCCAGCTCTAAAACTAATCCTGACCCTAAACCTAGCATTATTCCTAACCTTAACTCTAAACTTAAGCCTAATCCTAACCCTGATCCTAAGCCTAGCACTAACACAGGCCTTGAATTTAAACTTAACTGTAGCCCTGATGCTAGTCCAAGCCCTACTTCCAGCTCAAAATTTACGGATTAAGCCTAGGCCTGACTCTAAACCCATCTGTAGCCACAAGATGAACCCAAATTGTAACCACAGACACACACCGAACTCTAGCCCTACCTATACATTAAACCTGATTTTTAGCTCTGTCCCTAATCCTAACCCAGACCTAACCCCTAAACCTAACTGGAACTCTGACCCTAACCCTAGCACTATCCTAACCCCAGCCCATGCAATTATAATAATAATGCTTGCTAAGCCAGGATCCTCACCTTACCCTTAAAATTGATGGTAACCACAATTCCAAACCTGACTCCAGCCTGACAGGTTTGTACCATTTATTCCTTCCCCTTCCCAGCCCCTCCCAAATCCACACAAATCTCCCTATTATTCTCCCAGTGAAACATGAGATTTACAGCCTTAGCCTTTATGCAATTTGAAACTACCCTCTGATTTCTGTGTGTAACTGGTAGGACTTGCTTCACCAGTTTGGAGTGAAGATTGATTCAGAATGCTTTACCCTTCAAGTCGGAACTGGCTCTAGTTTCCACTTGCCAGGTTTCTAGGGGCCTCCTTTCTTGTCCTGGGCTTTCTTCCTCCTATCAAAGAGCCAAAGTACTTGGAGGCATTAACTCCGTTGGGAGGAGCCGTCCTCAGTCTGTTGTTGGTTTGGTTTGGTTTGAGACAGGGTCTCTTAGAGCCCAGGCTGGCCTTCAGCTCTCTATGTAGCCCACGATGGCATCTCCTCACCTTGATATTTTTGACAAGAGTGAGATCAAACACAGGCCACATCCAATCATCACTCTGCTTTTAAACTGCTCCTGTGCCCTGCGTTGTTAATAGGCACTGTACACTGTGATGGGTCATGGTCCCCTGCCCATGGCCTTGGGTTGCTCCATAGCTCAGTGTGAAGTCCCTAGTTCTTCTTGGGCAGAACAACAACCTGGTCAGCAAGGAGAGAAAGACATATTCATACCTTCATGTGTGTGGTTTAGCAGTACTTTCTTTCCCCTATTTTATATTTGGTTTTTCAAGACAGGGTTGTTCTGTATAGCCCTATCTATCCTGGAACTCACTCTGTAAATCAGGCTGGCCTTGAACTCAGAGATCTACCTGCCTTTGACTACCAAGTGCTGAGTTTAGTCTGTGCTACCAAGCCCACCCCAAGTTCTTTTTAATTAGAAGATTACAATTGCTCCCGAATAACTGAGGCCTTTCTTTTCTATAAACTATAAGAACAGGGCTAAAGAGATGGCTCAGTGATTAAGAGCTTTTAGGGAGGATTCAGGTTTAGTTTCCAGCACCCACATCAGAAGGCTTACAACTGTCTATAGCTCTAGTTCCAGGGCTTTCAGCAACCTCTTCTGGCCTCCTTAGACACCGAGCACACATTTGGTGCACATACATAGTTGTAGGTGCTCCTCCATACACATAATATTAAAATAATAATAAATGAAATCTTTAAAACATTAAGTACAAGAAAACATTTCAACAGAAGCTCACTTTAGACTTAAAGAAATTATTTCCATCTATGTAGTATTTAGCAGCTACAAGCTTCCTACCTGGTTTGAGTCTCTGTAAAGCTAGGGCTTTCCAGTTTGACTAGCTGATGGAGGGTGTTAATCTAATAAATATTAATTGGATGCATGACTGGGTTAGCAGCTGCTATATAAAAGTATCAGTGTACAAGAGTTCAAGGAGGTTAACGTCGACTGATCTACTAATGCTGCCAACATGTCATTACAGTAGGTGGAGGAGCACATGTCTATATCCATGCAGATACATAGACATTTTTTTCCTTTCAGTTTAGAAAAGAGCTCCTTCTTTTCATTTTGAAGTTTTGGAGAAATCTCAGACATCAAAATAGTATGAGAAAGTGATATAACAACACAAGGAAACTCACCATAAAGTTTAAGAATAAAACAGTAATCAAGTAATCGGAGCAGCTTGTGAGCCATTTCCTCAACTTTCTTCCCACCACTGGTAACCATCTTCTTATCTATACAGATGTGCACAATGCTAGAAAGGAATCACGTGCCTGGTCTTGCCAATTCCCCTCAAGTTACCACGACTAGCACCTGCATGACTAAAGTATCAAGTTCCTCCTGGGACTGAGAATTGAGTGCTTGGGCTAAGTAGCTGTGATGAGCATAAGTGACCGACAGGTCAGACTAATTTTAGGCCTCAGTCATGTTGGAGTGTGGTCCTCATGAAAGAACCCTGTAGACAGGATGAAGTCATGAAAGAGCTGAGCATGTGCACAGAGAAAAGAAAAAGGATGGAAGGAAGAGGAACAGATCAGGGAGCAGGGGAGGTATAAAGTAGAAGAGAAAGAGCCTGATTTTTCACGTTATTTCCAAAATCTACCCACTTCCCTGCTCCAGCCTACTACGGCCCAACTCATCTTCCTGCTTTTGATTTGTGACAGTTTATTGCTGTGCCTTATTTGAATGCTTATTCTTTCCTTTTTATTTCTGTTTATTCACTTTGAAATTGTGCCTCCAACGGTAGCCTAGCCTGGTCTTAAACTTGACCTTTCTGTCTCAATCTCACACATGCTGGACTGTTGATATGTGACCTTTCCATGATTTGCACTTGCACTTGAATTAGTTTGCATGACATGCTTGAATCAGTGGTTGTATTACGTCAGCTTAAGCATCATTTAGATAAACTTTTCTCAGAAAGAAAAAAATTCACTCATTACCAGATGTAAACAAAGTTCCTAAGATCGTAGAATGTGAAGTATTCATTCTTTCACTGGGCATTGACTTTGTCCCAGATTTTGATCAAACCTTTCATCCAACCTTGCAATGAGGATTCCTCATTTGGTTATGTTTGCTGATACTTTCTACATTGTATTATTGAAAGTCCCAGGCAAACGGGGACACTTGGTCACCTTCTTCCTGGTCAAGGTAGGAGCCCTACTATGATGTCTTTTATTGATCTTCAGCTGTTCATACTGCACAAACTTTTGCCTATACTTTATCTCTTTTTATTTTTTCTTTTTGAAACACTCTTATGTAGTCTAGGCTATTCTTGATTTTGACATATAGCTAGGTAACCATAAATCCCCCACCCCACCCCCAATCCTCTTACCTCCATTCAATAGTATTGATTATGCTTAAACATCACCATGATGGTAAACTTTTCTATCCACCCTATCTAAACAGGATCCGGCTGGCATGTAGCTTGGAAGGAAGGAAAGAATAAGGGGTGGGGTAGGGTAAGACACAAAAGGAAAAAATTACTTTGTTCAAATATTGTGGCACATATCTATAGTCTCAACCACTCAAGAGGCTGAGGCATGGGAAATATTTGACCTCAGAAGTTTGGGAGTCAGCTAGGACAACACAGTGAGACCCTGTCTTAAAAATAAATACAACTGAATAAATAAATAAACAAGCATCCAATAGCTGTCCTGCTTCTATCCTATATTTTCTTAGCATACATGTGTCATGCATCTTTATACAGTGTGTAGATGCCAATATATACACAAAAGGAGGATTTGTTTATTTACCTCTATTAGATCATAAGCCCCTTGAGGGCCAGGCCTTGTCTATTTTCTTCTCTGCAGTGACAGTCCTTCCTAAAACAATGGAAGCTACTCAGTAAGTATTTGTAAACAGAAAGAAGGAAACAGACCAGCTGGAGGAGAGAGGTCTGGTGTAGCCAAGGTACAGCCAGTCCCTGATGCATCTCTTAAGTCTCTCTCTTTGTCTCTTGCTATCTGGGTGAGACTGGCTGTCCTTGTCTCTCAGAGAGTGATACCAGTCCCCACAGGCTGTGAGAAATTTCTGGAGGTGTTCTGTGGAGTCCCGTCTACATAGCTCAGCCAAGTGGCTCCATGTGGGAGAAGTACCCGGGGCAGTAACTATGAGGATCATGAGTAGTACTGGTGTGTAGAGAAGAGGGAAAACCAGTTCAGGCTGTTCTGAGGAAGCCAGTCTTGAAGAGAAGGAGCAGGGAGGCATGTTCTGACCCAAGAGGTGCTGGCTGGAAGGTGGTCCAGCTGGGTACAGTTTGAGGAAGATGCTGGGTGATGGCCCAGGACAAATTCTTCTCTGAAAATCTATTCTTCACCTCTTGATCCCGTAGGGTCTTTCTGAGGATCGAGAGAAACAGTGCATACTGCCTTCTCCTTACACCATGAAAAACCTTCTTCTCTTTCTCCTTCTCTTTCTTCTGGTTTTTCGAGACAGAATTTCTTTGTGTAACTGTCCTGA
Organism: Onychomys torridus; assembly: GCF_903995425.1. Lineage (NCBI taxonomy): Eukaryota > Metazoa > Chordata > Mammalia > Rodentia > Cricetidae > Onychomys > Onychomys torridus. The sequence continues at coordinate 89,015,981 of NC_050447.1, read as the reverse complement.
AACTCTCTTTGTAGATCAGACTGGCCTCTGCCTCCAGAGTGTTGGGATTAAATGTGTATGTCGGATACATGCCTGGCCCCTATTCTCTAAAGGCAATGTCCTCAGGGGTAGGCAAGAATAAACATCCCTGACCATGAACATAGTCTGCTGAGAGACCTGGTTCCTCACAAGTTTATCTTGTATTATTTTCACATGGGTTTGTTTGTTTACTTTGCAGTGCTAGGGATGGAGTTTATCAGCTTCATGCATGCTAGCAAGCACTCAACACTGACATGTATGGCAGCTCTTTGACAATATCTCATTATATATCCTTGGCTGGCCTGGAACTCACAGAAATCTCTCTGACTCTGCCTCCCAAATGCTAGGATTAAAGGCACATGCCATCACACCTGACTCTATTTTATATGGGTGCATGGTAAATCAAATGTACTCTTATCAATTATCATTCCTTTAAGAGCTATTATATACCATATTAGTTAAGATTCTCTACCAGGCTGGGCAGTGGTGGCACATATCTTTAATCCCAGCACTCGGGAGGCAGAGGCAGGCAGAGGCAGGCAGATCTTTGTGAGTTCAAGGCCAGCCTGGTCTACAGAGTGAGTTACAGGACAGGCTCCAAAGCTACACAGAGAAACCCTGTCTCGAAAAACCAAACCAAACCAAACAAACAAACAAAAAAAGATTCTCTACCAGAACAGAACTGATAGAATGAATATATATATATATATATATATATATATATATATATATATATATATATATATATATAAAGGGGATTTATTAAAATGGCTTACAGGCTGTGGTCCAGCTAGTCCAACAATAGTTGTCTACCAATGGAAGGTCCAAGAATCCAGTAGTTGTTCAGTCCACGAGGCTGGATGTCTAAGCGGTCTTTAGTATATGTTGGCATCCTGAAGAAGTAGGTTCTAATGCCAGTGAAGGAATGGACTTGCCAGCAAGAGCAAGCAGGCAAAGAGAGCGAGCTTCCTCCTTCCATGACCTTTACATAGACTACCAGCAGAAGGTGTGGTCCAGATTAAAGGTGGATCTTCCTACCTCAAAGATCTGGATCAAAGGTGGGTTTTCCCACTTCAAATGATTTAATTAAGAAAAATACCTCACAGGTGTGCCCATACACTTGGGTTTTAGTTAGTTTCAGATGTAGTCAAGTAGACAACCAAGAATAGCCATCACAAATACTTTTTGGAAAATTCTAGATTTTTCTAACATAAACATTACACTGATCTTTGTTGAAATGACCTCTTTATCTCTCTCTTCCAGTTCTTGGGGGCTTTGTTTGTTGTTGTTGCTAGGTTTTTGTTTGTTTGGTTGGTTTTGTTCTTTGAGACAAAGTCTCAGTATGTATCCCAGACTGGCCTAGAATCCATGTTCTCCTGTCTTAGCTTCCCCAGTACTGGAATTATAGGTGAATGCCAATGCCACTACACCTGCCTTAATCTGCATCTATCTATCTATCTATCTATCTATCTATCTAGATAGATAGATAGATAGATATAGATATAGATATATAGATATATCACTCTGGCCCGTTTCTGTCCCTGCCATCTCCCCCTTTAGTCTTTCCAGAATGACCATGACATTAATTTGGGAAGTCTGTTTCCTGGACTCATTACCCACAGATTCTTTTAGTAATTTCTCTGTCTAATGAACATGTGTTGAGGATTCAGTCTGTGCCAAGTGCTATTGCATCAGGATAATTCAGCAAGCCAACAGTATAGGAAGAACTTGGAGGAGAGTCAAGCAGATGAGGGGGATAATGGCTTTAACTACAGGGGTCTAGCATTTCCAAGGGATGTCCTTAGGAGGCTCACAGAGAAGATGGCATCTTAGGGAAAACTTGAGGTACAGAACAAACCTTGTGTCTCGAGGAAGAGCACACTGGGAGATGGAACCCGCATGTGCAGAGGCCCTGAGAGTAAGTTTAAGGACAAGAACAACAGGAAAAAGGAGCAAAAGAGGGTCCCTAGCAGGAGATCAGGGGTGGGACGGCGCGTGTGGGGAGCGCCTTGGGGCTACTTTGGAAACTCTGACCTATGTCTGAGCAAAAGTATTGTTTATACAAAAAAAAAAAGAAGCAATATTAATTTGAGAGTATGAGTTTAATAATGTATGCTGTTCGATGGAACATCAAGCAATACGTTGATGAGGTAGATATATACTTGGAAAAATACCTACCTATTTTAAGAGAAATAAAAGCACATTTTATTCTATAAAACCATTTTGTAAGAGTAAATTATTATTAGCTTGTAGAAAAAAATTAGTGATCCACCTAAGTAGCTAACTTAATCAGGCCATCTGCTGCATTCAGTGGGGTTTTGTGTCAGGTCCAAGTTGCTGTCCCCCAAGCCTTCATGCCCAGGACACCAGGTGGCACTTGATTTGAAGATCTTTTCTGATGGATCTGAGGTATCTCCAATGGGAGTATCATTCAATGCTTTCTTTTGTCCTTCACAGCAGGAGAAGTGTCTCGTTCTGGCAACAAACACACAACCTCCGGTCAAGCCTGTTTCCCCGGTATTGTGTCTTGCATATGGTTCTTTTTCCCTAACACTTTTTGTTGTGTTTTGTTTTGAGATAAGGAAGTCAAGAGATAACCCACACCGGGCTTTCAGACTACCCATAATCAAGGTGTAGATAAACAACTACTCAAATTGTAAGACTGGTTATGTGTGACTGAATGCTGTTCACATTCAGATACTTACTCCTTACACCCTACCACCTTACTTGAGAATCGGGAAATTCTAAATTTCCACACTGAATGACACACTCTCCCAAACCCAACTCCACTCATTTCTTAATGACGTTCCCCCAAGAAATATAACTGGTACAATTACACTGACCTGGGGTGAGTACGATCCTTAAAAACTGGAAACAGAAAAAACAAAACAAAATAAAATTCGATATGTCTTGTCTTTTTTCAGTTTTGTTTTGCACTCTTGGCACACTTTTATGATTATGGCTGCTTATGGTAAACTAGCATCATAATGGTAACAAAAAATAGAATAGGCAACTCTTCACAATGTGCACATGATTTCCCTTGAGTCATTGCGAGGAGAAAGTCACCGGTGCCCCTCCATGACCACTCTATCTATCACTTGGTGACTTTTTTTTTTAGACAGGAACTCACTACTATGTACTTACTCCTGGCTAGTCTGGAACTTACTATGTAGACCAGACTGCTCAAACTTGCTGAGATCCATCTGCTTCTGTCCTGAGTGCTGGGATTAAAGGTGCATGATTTTTTTTTTTTTTTTTTTTTTTTTTTTTTTTTTTTTTTTTTTTAATAACAGGGTTTCATTTATCCCAAGCTGACTTGCAACTCAGTCCAGCTTTAGTTTTTGTTCTGAGATTCTTGCTTTCCAGCCCAGACTGGTCTCCAACTCTGGATCCCTCTGCTTCAATTTTTCAAGTACTGGGATTATAAGTCTATGTTCCAGGCCTGGGAACCTTGGCCAACCTGCACAAATTCTCTGAACCTTGATTTCCTCTTTCATATATGTATCATTTCTAACTTTCTCCTAGGGTTATTGTGAAAGCCAGCACCCCCAGCAGAGGTGGGGAGAAGGACCCACAATTGGGTCCCTCATGGAAACTCTCGTGGATGCCAGGGATTTTCCTGAGGGCTGGCAATGGAGAGGTCTGGAACCTGCTAGCATACCTGCCTACCCTGTTTCCAGTGTCCAAAGCCCTCTTCATCCTGGAAACAGTGAACCTCCCAGTGAAGGCTCTAAGCACACTGCCAAGAGAAATGATAAATCAGAACTAATCAGTGCTTTAGTGGATTTTCAACTATTGTCTAAATGACATTTATTTTCTTTCTTTAAAAATATTTATTTTAGTGTGTGTGTGTGTGTGTGTGTGTGTGTGTGTGTGTGTGTATACACACGTGCACATGTGTCTGAAAAATGTGTGTCTGCTACATGCACACATGGAAGAAGAGGATATTACGTGTCCAGCCTCTATTGTGCTCTACCTTATTTCCTTGAGATAGGGTCTCTTACTGAATCTGGAACTAGATTGGCAGCCATCGAGGCCCCATGATCTTCTCATCTCTGCCCCCACAGCACTGGGGTTAGAGGCCTGTGTGGCTATACCTGGCTTTTTACATGGGTCCTGGGGAATTATTGAACTCAGGTTCTCATGCTTGCATGGCAAGTACTCTTAACTACTAAGCCATCTCCCTGACCCACACATTCGTTTCTCAACCTTATAAACAAATATGTTTCTTTTTGCTACCACAGTCAAACTGCAAATCAAATTTAAGAGCCTGAAGATAACCAAAGGAGTCAATAAAATAGTATCTCTCCATTGTCAGACAGCATGCCAAGATGAGATTTACCATCTTCCATCCAGTGTTGATAAGCAGTTTGCAGAACTTCTCATCTTCATAGTTGTGTGATTACTGTAATCCTAGAGACCTCTTGAACCAAGAGTCTCCTACTTCTCACCTTCTCCTATCCGTGTCTTATTAGTAATAACTATTTTGTGAATTTTGCTGTCCCACTCAAAAAGGCTATGATGAGGGAATACACTATATCCAAGGTATATATGCTAATATTTTGCTTTTGTTTTTATTTCTGTATTTTCAGTACTGGGTATGGAACCTGGGACCTTGCACATACTAGGACAGCTGAGTTGTAACTCAGCTTCCACATACTTACACTTAAAACAACAAAAATCAGCTTTGAGCAGGATGTGGGGGTTCATGTCTATAACCCCAGTACTCGGGACTGGTCAAGCCGCCAATCTGAGCTACAGAGTATGACTTTGTTTCAATAAAACAGAACAAAACGCCTTTGGTTATTTAGTTAGAAGTGAGGATTTTAACATTTAACTTTTACAGATTGTAATAAAGTTTCATTTTGAGACAGAGTCTGATACAGCCCAGGCTTCCAGCTCTTAAGTGCTGGAATTGGGTGTGTGCCACTGGACCCAGTTTATGCAGAGCTAATGGGACCTAGGACTTCATGCATTCAAGGCATATGTATATTCTCTTAACTGTGCTACACTCCCAGCTCCTAGATTGTATTTTTTTATTTATTTTGCTTTATGTGTATGAGTGCTTTGTTTACATGTGTGTGCACCACATGCATGCTGAGTGTCCACAGAGGTCAGAAGAGGGAGTTGAGGTCCCTGGAACTGGATGGAGTATGATGGTTGTGAGCCATCATGTGAGTGCTGGGAACAGAACCTGTGTCCTCTGAAAGAGCTCTTAACCACTGAGCCATCTCTTCTGACCCTCAACCCCTAGATGTTCCTTCGTTTGCTTAGTTGAGTCAGGTCCTAAAGAAACCCTGGATAAACAGCTAACTGTGGTGCCTATTAGCATACCCAAGCACATTCTGGCCTCTAGGAGCTCCAGGCAAGTACCTGGCTCTTTTGAGTTCTTCTCATCCCACCTCCTACCTCAGACTTCTCCAGCCCATGGGCTTCCTTTCTCCTGGCTTCCCGTCCTTGTGTAGCTGTGCCAGTTAGGCCACGTGCCCTCTTAGTTTGCTTGGTCCTCTCTCCACCTCCTTTGCTCCCTCTCTCTTGATCCCCCATCCCCCTTTCATGGCCCAGTTCAGTCTACTGATCATGTTTAGTCTACCACTTTCTCTTTCCCATCTCTTCCAGATGCTTCTGGCTGTACACTCCCCCATAGCTACAATAAAAACCTTCTCCTCAACCATACCTTGAAGTGGTCCATGTCCTCATTTCATCCAGGTTGTTTCTGTCAGGCTATTCTACTAGAGACTCGATCTTCCTGTGATGTTCTCTCATGCACAGAAACGAGTCAGAAAATATCCATGAAGGGAAAACTCTTTCCTTCTGGCCAGGAGAACAAAATCTTGGGCCTGAGAAGAGATCTAGCATAGCAGTTGGGCTGGCCGATCATTTGACCAATGGGCAATCCTCAGGAAGGCAGGACAACCCCTAGGAAGGTGGGTTGACCTTAAACCATGCTAACGAGATAGGCAGAGTAATTATACCTTTAATGGGATAATGTACTTCCTTCCCAGAATTCTCACTTCCTACTGCAGGGGGCCAAAGTCATACATCTTCCCTCTTTTCTGAGTTATTCAGAAAAGCATCACTTTACATTTCCTTCATCTCTTATCTAACCGTGCTGTCCCTAACACTTTGGCCTTCACTCCTTCACATGCTGTCCCTCCAACACAAGGCTGGCTCCCTGTCACACTGTGGCTTACCCCAGGCTAGCGTAACCCATTTCCATAGACTTTTCTTCCTTCTCTTCATTTTCCTCCTCCAGGAGGCAGCAGATTTTACAGCTTGCCTGCCCTGGCTTTTTCTTTTAAACTCTAATAAACCTGTTCTCAAGCTTCCGTTTAAGTCAGCCCCTAAATCCTTTTATTAATGAGACCAAGAACCCCAATAGGAAAGTCTCGAATATTATTAAGGACCCGCCTTAATAATCTTCTTTCCAGGGGCCCAGAAGAGAAGCTATGAACGGCAAGAATTACTTTCGGAAAAAGAATCTGAATACACTGAGCTCTTTCGTCCGTCTACTTTATTCCTCTGGGATAAAATCCTATCTACACAGCTACAGTTCTGTTCTCATGCCTAGCTCCTTTCTTGCCCGATTTCTCTCTGCAGTCATCTGCTGTCCCCTCTAAGTTCTGTCTTAAGTCTCTCATCCTGCTTCTGCCTCATCTTGGTCTTTCTCATCTCGTTCTTCCTCATCTTCATCTCATTCATCTAGTTCTCCAGTCAAGATCCTCCCTCAGTCTCTGAGGTTTACAGTTATTTACCCATGCAATAGCAGTGCTCTAACTAAAGCAAGGTCACCAGGCTTGAATTCTTACAGGGTCATAAAGGCAGACAAGAGTTTTCCTCAGGGAGTGACCGTCAGGCTTTCTTTTACAACCCAAAAGGGGAGTGGTAAAGGAGGAGGTCAACTGAGCTAAAATCGGTTAATATATCAGAAAAAGGGAATTTATGTGCTCAAACTGCATTCCTAGAGGTGGTTAGGTAAATGTTAGGAGTCTTTAACGTTAGTATAAATACCACTAAGGCTGTATAAGAAAGGAGGGAGGGTCTGAGATTAATTTGCCTTAACTCAGGAGATCGTTTGGCCTTGGATGCTTGATAGGTATTTCAGATAAACTACACTGTTATGAGTTCTTGGAAGCGTACACAGCATACAAGGAAATCATTGCAGGAACAAGCTAATATATATACAAAAGCTAAAATATCACTAATACTTCGTAAGCCATGGCTTGACCTTTAGAAAAGTTCTTGATCTTTCCAAGCAGTAGCTTGTGTGATACTAGCTGAGTTCCATGACATTTTCTTGTGGCTTGCAGCAGGGAAGCCGGGTCTCCCAGCATCATTAACCAGTTCTCCACTTTGTTCTACATCTTCTTTGTTCTAGTTCTTCAAAACTCTGGGCACTTTGGGATCACATACCAGGTAGTTGCATCCTGAAGGACATCAGAAGACCCATGAGCTCTTACTTAGCCACACTTTAGCCTTTCACTAGAAAGTGCTTCCCTCAGGCTTTGTGGTGGATGGTAGCTTTGCTCTCAAGGCCTTTCCTGTGTATTTCATTCTGAACTACCCTTGGTGTCTGAGGGACCACCTATATCCACATTCTAAGTGCCATTTATGGAAGGTGAGGTTTCCCAGGGACGCTCAGACCATTGTTGCCCCTGCGGCTTTTAGGCAGGGTGCTGTCATTGTTTTACTGATAGCTCCTGACAGAGATTAGATTTACTTCCAGATGTAGAGGGCAGATATGTCAGGATACACCTCTCATTACATTTACAAGTACACTGTTTCAGAAAAGGTATTGATTTGGATGACAATACACAAGCCATCCTTAAAAAACAAGACAAAAAAAAAAAAAAGAGGATAACCTTGGATTTAAGACCCTGCCATCATCTCCAGAGTCCTGGGGTTCCAGTCCAGAACCCATCTCCTTGGCATCCCAAACTGCCTCTTAAAACACTTAACTATTTACTAGAAAATACAGATCACTCACAGCCCCAGCTTTCTTTTACTGTCAGTGTATTCCAGTTGCTTTCATGGTTTTTGAAGCTGTGTACTCTAACTTGTACTCCCCAGATCATGGCAGCTAAATCCTTTAAAAAAAAAAAATCAGTTTAATAAGACACGTAATTAAACATTTTAGTTAATATCCATGCATTCATATAATGTGTTTGGATCCAAACTACTCCCTATCGCCTTACCACCAATTTCTCCCTATGCCCCCCTTTCCCCTTCCAACTTCATGTGATCTTTTTAAAAAAAATTAATAGACACCAAGTCCATTTAGTGGTGGCTGCATGTGCATGGTATGGACCATCAGCATGGAGAGTCTCTCACGGGCCCATACCTCCGACGAAAAGTTAACTCTCCCTCTCTCAGTAGCCATCAACTGTCAATGTCTCCTCAGATAGGAGTGTGACATCATGAGCACCTGGAAATTCGGCTGGCTTGATCTTGGGCAGGTCTTGTACAAGCTGTCTCTGAGCTACTGTGAGTTCAGGTGTGCAACTGTGTTGTCTGGAAAATCATGTTTGGTTACATACCTACACTTCCTTTGCCTTTTACAGTCTTTCCACTCCCTCTTAGGAAGAAATGTGATAAAGACATCCCATTTAGAGTTAGGCACTCCTCGGTCTCTTGTTCTCTTCACACTGACCAGTTGTTGATCTCTGTATCAATTACCACATACTGGGGGGAGGAGCTTTCTGATGAGGACTGAGAGACCACTAATTTACTGGTATAAAAAAAGTTTATTCCTATGGCCATTTAACAGAATAATAGTAAATTCTCCCCTAGGGCCTGTGACCTAGTCAGCCACTGATTTTTTTTTTTTGACCCAATTAATGGTACCAGACATGGGGCCAATCTTAAAGAGTAGGCTTTAAATGCAGGCAGAGAGTGGTTGGTTACTTCCATAATATACATGCCATCATTGTAACCAAAGGTATATTTTGCTGGGCAAGTGGTTACTGTAGCTCTCAGTTTCACATCTGGACATGGCTGCTGGCTGATGGTTTTCTCTCCTGGTAGTGTGCATAGAGCCTCCAAGCCCCATGAAGGCTAGCCAATACGAATGAAGCTTCCACATCAGTATGTAATTGATTTCACTATGTCCTGTGAATCAGATATATAGTATTTTCAACAGTAGGTCCTTTTGTTGTTATTTAGTTATTAGTTAATTAGTTACTTTGTTTTTGAAACAGGGTCTCGAAACAGGGTCTCACTATGTAGCCCTGGCTTGCTTGGAACTAGCTATGCAAATCAGGTTGGCTTTGAACTCAGAGATCTGCCTACCTCTGCCTCCTCAGTGCTAGGGCTAAAGGTGTAGGCCACCATAGCTGGCAGAAATAGAGTCCTTCCCCCCCCCCCCCGAGACAGGGTCTCTCTGTAGCTTTGGAGCCTGTCCTGGACTAGTTCTGTAGACTAGGCTGGCCTCGAACTTGCAGAGATCTCCATCTGCCTCTGCCTCCCGAGTGCTGGGATTACAGGCATGCGCTGCCGCCGCCACCACCACCACCACCACCACCACCACCACCACCACCACCTGGTTGAAATAGAGTTTTATAATCAAGTTCTGGTGTGTAACCAAGAGCAATGGCAAAACCCCATAATGTTTGGAGGGGGCATATGGGATCTCATTAACCAACAACTCCAAAAGAAGTAACCCATACCTGGCATCCAGCGTTTTATTTGATAGCCGGTAGTGTTTGGGGGAGAGGTAGTATCTCCCAATTAAAGGATAACTCCATTTAAATTATATATATATATATATATATATATATATATATATATATATATATATATATATATCCTACTATGATCTATATTAGGAAGCTTCCATACGACATTCCCATACTCCCTCCCCTATCCTGTGCTCCCATCCTGAACTCTGTCCCTTCTGATCACCTACATTCCAGCCTCCTTTCCTTGAAAACCACCTCCACAGTCCCTCACTAGCCTCCTGTCTTCCATGGGCACTCCAAAGTAAAGACACACATTAAAGATTCAAAGCTAGCATCAGCATACAAGAGAGAACATACAGTGTTTGCCTTTCTAGGTCTGAGTTACCTTACTCAAAACGATTTCCAGTTCTACCCATTTCCTTTCAAATTCCAATCTTTTTCTTTACAGCTGTGTGTGTGTGTGTGTGTGTGTGTGTGTGTGTGTGTGTGTGTGTGTGTGTTTTAATATTCCTTGTTCCTCATTACACTCTCAAATGGCCCCACACCTGCCTAGAAGTTCTTTATCAACACACAAACTTCTCTCCTTCCAAGCCCCTCCCCTCAGTGGTTAGAGGGACACTTACAGTCTCTTCAGGACAGGAGCGGCACCTCACTTCTTTTCATTTAGTTCCCAGTTAGCACAGACCTTGTGGCTCTAAGCTGAACACAATGGTCAGAATTCTGGCCAACTGGGCCATCCCAGGGGGATGGATATAAACTTGATGGGAGTTCCTTCCCACCCTGAACTCACCCTTTTCTCTTGGGAAGCAAAACTTCATCTCTCAGATGTCCAAAGCCATATCAGTGCAGTCACAGCGTGACCCGTCAGCGAAGCCTTCCTTAGTGAAGTGTTTGACTTAGTTCATTTTCATCTGTAGGTCCTATTGTCCTCACTTTCAGATTATAAACTCTCCAGAGGATCCCACACTGGATTTTGCAACTGTTAGAGATTTGCCAGATGGATTTCTCCCTGGTTTCTTATTTAAGGCTTCAGCAATTTGGTGTATAACAAATAAAAAGTGGCTCCCACCCCCATTTAAAGCAAAAACATCACTTACACTAGTGGATGAGGATGACTTATCTCTGCTCCTTAAAATAACTCACTTTAATAGGAGCAAAGTACTTGTTATTTGACACTCTTATAGTTATAGAACGTCTGGCTAATTTATAACCTTTCACATTTTCCAAGAGGGGAGAGCAGCTTATATCTGAAAAGAATGGGCTGTTTTCCTGCTGAGCAAGTTAATAGATTTTATTATTTTACTTTCTCCTTGCCATTCATAATTAAGCTAAAAAGAAAACAGTCAAGTCATGCCTGTGAGCCTAGTACTCAGGAAATGGGGGCAAGAGGATCAGGAGTTCAAGGTCATCCTCAGCTACACAGCAAGTTTAGCCTGTCCTGGGCTACAAGAGACCCTGTCTTAAAGAAACAAAACAAAACATAGTAAGAAAACAGTGAGAAAAGAAGACAGTGAGGGTACCAGTCAAACAAAATTCTCACAAAGTTTTGCTGAGCCAGTAAATTAGAAGGGAGACATGAGGCACAAAACCCTGAAAGCAGGGTGAAGATACGAATCCCAGAACTTCCGGCATCAAATTCCATTAGGACATTAAGATTACTCTATTGTGAGCCTGAGCTTAAAGAAATGTGTTTCTTCTTTTATTAAATTCTAAAGGATGAAAGAAAAAAAAAAAAAAAAAGAACTAACACCACACAAAACTGGTTGTGATGGTGCATGCCTATAATCCCAGCACTGGAAAGATGGAGGCAGGAACGTCGTCAAAAGTTCAAGGTCATTCTCAGGCTACAGAGAGAGTTTGAGGCCAGCCTGGGCTACCTGAGACCCTGTCTTCAAACAGAAAACAGGAACCACTAGGAAATATCCAAATTTCTTTTCTCTTTTCCTCGCTTCTGTTAGATTGTCTTTCTTCTTATATTTAAACTCCGGGTTCCGAAAGGAGAGTTTGAAGCTGTTTGGAGATATATTAAGTCAGACAACACCAGATGACAAGTAGCAACTTAATTCAGAGCTAGAGACACAGAATGCTTTTTATTAGAGGAGCAGAGAGGGAGGAGGAGCAGATGGAGAGGCTCATTAAAGTTACGCAGTGGATGAGGCCAACAGGGGTTGCTTGAGCTCTTAGGAGAAATTACTTTAATGCTCTCATTAATTCTCCAGTTCATTTCACTGGTTTCATGGGCATCAAAGATATTTTCTCTGCAGCAAATATTTGCACAGGAGTTCTGTGTCAACAGTGAGAGGCTCTGGATTTCAACAAATTGGCTGATGCCTCTTGGGACTTGTAAAAGCTGAAGGCAGGGCTTGCCACACCCTTGAGAAGCAAACCAGTCCCTCTGTAGCTCTCCAAACACGTCAAGTGGCTACTTTCTGCTTGGAAGACGCAGGACCCAAGGAATGGGGATGTGGTTCAGAAGCCGAGCACTTTCTTAGTGAGGGCGAGAAGGCCACGGTGCCACTTCTGAGGGGGGAGACAGGAGGGGGCGTCAAAGAAATAATTTCAGATCCTAATAAATATGGGCTTTAGGGGATTAGCCAGAGCTGAGCTGTTGATGTTGTTATCAGAACTTTAACTCATCTCCACCATAGAAACCTCTGAGGTCTTATATCTTCATCCTAGCTTGGTCCCTTATGAGGACTCCTGAGACTCTGGGATCAAGTCCAGACAGAGTCTATTAAACTTGAATCATAGCTGGGAGTGTCTACAAGGGGAACTAACTATAACGAGTGCATGTACATGCAGCGGAGTGAAATGTGGGATCTGGGCAGTATGCACCATGGAGGCCGTCAACACATCAATCCAAATCTTCCCTTATAAGTCCTCAGGCAAATCCAGAAGTGATGGCCAGGCCCTTCCCCCAGCCCCATGCTGTTACCAGACAAATCTGTATTGTTCTTCTTACAGGAAGAAACACTGAGCTCTCGGGACAGTTTGTGTTTATTTTCATTGCTGTGTGTCTCCCCAAGAGTTTTAGTGAGGACTTAGACTTATCAGAATTTGAGCTCCCTACACTCTAAAGTCCTAACAATATTTGGAGGTGGGTGCATGTACACATGCATTCATTCATTTGGTGGCCAGAGATTCGCGTCTGGTATCTCTTTTTTTGTTTGCTTGTTTTTGTTTTGTTTTGTTTTGTTTTTCTGAGACAGGGTTTCTCTGTGTTGTTTTGGAGTTTGTCCTGGATCTCACTCTGTAGACCATGCTGGCTTCGAACTCAAAATCCACCTGCCTCTGCCTCCCAAGTGCTCCTGGGATTAAAGGCGTGCTCTACCACCGCCCGGCTGTGTCTGGTATCTTTTTCGATTGTTCTCCATCTTATTTTTTGGAACAAGTTCTCACTGAACCTACCCAGGAAGTCCCAGTGATCCTCCTATATCTACTTTCCAGAAGCAGAATTGCAGATGCACACTTTTAGATGGGTGCTGGGTCAAAGTCATAGCCTTGTGCTTGCATGGTAAATACTTCCCCAACTAAGCCATCTTTCTCAGTCATGGATATTTTAAAGAAGATTAAAGACTTGTACTCTAGTGCTTTGGGCCCTTACATCCAACATAATTAGCATCATGGGGTTAAATAAACTCATATATATAAAATACTTAGCCTGATGCTTGTCTCATAGTGAGCATTAAATATATTTAATGTTCATGTGTCAGGGTCTTAGAGTTTCTATTGCTGTGATAAAACATGACTGAAAGCCACTTGTGGAGGAAAAGGGTTTTTGTTTGTTTGTTTGTTTGTTGTTGTTGTTGTTTGTGCCTGTCCTGGATCTTGCTTTGTAGACCAGGCTAGCCTTGAACTCACAGAGATCTATCTGTCTGGCTCTGCCTCCTGTGTGCTGGGATTAAAGGCATGTACTACCACCGCTGCCGGCATGGGAAGGTTTGTTTTTTTTTTTCTTTCTTCATTTATACTTACACATCACAGTCCATCATTGAAGGAAGTTGGGGCAGGAACTTAAGCAGGGCAAGAACCTGGAGGAAGGAAAATATGCAGAGGCCATGGTGGAGTAATGCTTATGGCTTTCTCCTTATGGCTTGCTCAACCTGCTTTCTGATACCACCTAGGACCACTGACCAGGGCTGGCACCATCCTCTGTGGCATGGGTTTACCCACATCAATCGCAACACAGGCTTTCCCACAAGACACTCTGGTGAGGGCATTTTCTCAATTGTGTCTTCCTCTTCCAAACTGACTCTAGCTTGTGTCAAACTGACATAAAAACCAGCCAGCACAGTCAGCATCGATATTATTTGTTTGTGATAAAGCTTGAAACCTCTTACTTGGCATTTTATCACTCAATTAAGGACCACCTACCCAGGAATGGCAACCTCCCACAGTGAATTGGGTCATTCCCATTAATCATTAATTAAAAAAAAAAAAAATGTTCTACAAATTTGCCGAAGGCAGTCTGGATATTTGCCGAAGGCAGTCTGGATGGAAGCATTTTCTCAGTTTGAGTTCCTCTTCCGAGATAACTCTAGCTTTCGTCAAGTTGGCAAAAAATAAAATAAATGTCAATAAAATAATAATGTCAACCAGAACATGATGTAAAATAAGGACAGAGTCCACAGTTGACCTCACCAAATAATTATACTACTGGTGTCTTCCTACATGTAACGGACTTAAGAAGGAAGGGAACATCCTAAACTCTATCCACAGTGATCGTTGCCTTTTCTTGCTGGATTGAGAAATCCTGTCTGAACACATTTGACACGAATCATAAGACTGCTTTGATGGTGGCCAATGTGTTGTTTTCCTAAGCTCTCATTTAGAAGTTTGTTTTTTCAGCTGACTGGATTTGTCTTGGGCACCCTGGCGGTAGAAATGGGCACCCTGGCGGTAGAAAGTGACATTCTGTTCCCTGTTTAAAGCATTTCTGTTGATATGGAAAGGCAAACTGAGATCTTTCATGGACCCCCTCTTTGACTCTGACAGTCTCAGTGTGCTGCGTGGAAACCCTGCGAGGAGAGCTTGCTCTGCAGTTTGTTTTTCAAAACAAGCTTTTTGGTCTTCCAGGATGAGCGGCTTCTGTTTAAAGCATGTACACTGTGAATCACAGTTTCAAAGGAACATGACAAATACAGATCTCAGCCAAGCAGTTTGTAAAGCTGGATGGCTGACACAAACCCAGGAGACAGCAGAAATACAACCCAAACACAAACTGGGTTGAGTGCCTTGAGGTTACCCAAAGTAACGCAGGACAGCTAGTCAGGATGAAGAGAACATAGTGAGCCAGGTCAGGGGGCAGAGCCTAGAGGTGGAATTGCTTTGATGAGGCAGGCAGCCTTAAATGACAAGTGCCTCCAAGGCTCTGAGAGGAGTCAGGACGCATCTTGTGGTAGTCTGAATGAGAAACGTTCCTCAGACCAGTGTGATGGTTGGCTCTGGAGAGCCTGGCTAAACAGTGAATTCTCTAGTGCTAGTGCTGTGTGGGCCTTTGGAGTGACGCTGTGGGAGCTCATGACTCTAGGCCAGACGCCCTACGTGGACATCGATCCCCTTGAGATGGCCGCTTACCTGAAAGATGGTTACCAAATAGCCCAGTCAATCAATTGCCCTGATGAACTGTTTGCTGTGATGGCCTGTTGCTGGGCCTTGAACCCAGAGGAGAGGCCTAAGTTTCAGCAGCTGGTCCAGTTCCTTACCGAGTTCCGTGCAGCCCAGGGAGCATACATCTGACTTCACTCCCAGCCCCACAGCTCAGAAGAAGGTGCCTGATGCAGATGCTCTGCGTGCAGCGCAGCGCCTGCAGAAGCCCATGTGTCTCCCAGAATACCGTGCCTTAGGGAATGCTTTCAAACTGAACTAAAGACACACTTAATGTAGAGTATTTTCTAGAAACCACTTGTATTAGGCTGAACTGAAAGGGGTTTTGTAAATTTTTTTGGCCAAAAAATTTTTAAAATATAGTTACTTTGGACTAGGGGGTACATTCTTAAAAAAAATAAACAGTTTTAAAATTTTTTAGAGAGAGAGAGAGAGAGAGAGAGAGAGAGAGAGAGAGAGAGAGATGTTCCTATAGGCTTTGGTCCTTGAATACTTGGTCCCAGTGGTCATAGTGTTTCTATTGCTTTAATAAAACATCATGAACAAAAGCAACTTGGGGGAGTAAAGGGTTTATTTCACCTTACAGTTTCACATCACATTTGTCTATCGCCAAAGACAGTCAGGGCAGGGACTCCAGACAGAAACGTAGAGGCAGAAACTGAGGCAGAAGCCATGAAGGGATGCTGCTTGCTGGCTTGCTCACCATTGCTTACTCAGCCTACTTTCACACCCCAAGACCATCTGCCCAGGGGTGGTACCACCACAATGAGCTGGGTCCTCCTACATCAATCACTAATTAAGAAAATGCCCTACAGGCTTGCCTACAGCTCAGTCTTATGGAGGCATTTTTCCCAATGAGGTTCCTTCTTCTCCAATGACTCTTGCTTATGTCAAATTGACATAAAAACCAGCCAGCAGGGTGATGCTGCTTGGGGAGGTTGTGCGACTTTTAGAAGGTGTGGCTTTACTGGAAGAAGTATTTCACTGAAGTTGGGCATTAAGTGTTTGTAGTCTTGGCCCATGTGATGGTTTGAATGAGAAAGGCCCTCATTGGCCCATAGATTTGAATAATTGGTCAGCAAGCAGGGGCACTATTTGAAATGATTAAGGGGTGTGGCCTTGTTGGAGGAAGTGTGTCACTGGGGGTAGGCTTTGAAGTTTCAAAAAGCTCATTCCAAGCCCTGAGTCTCTTCCTTTGGATCAGCATGTAGTTCTCAGCTATTGCTCCAGTGTCTGCCTGCATGCTGCCATGCTTCCTCCCATGATAATGGATTAAACCTCTGAAACTGTAAGCCAGCCCCAATTAAATGCTTTCTTTTATAAGAGTTGCCTCGGTCATGGAGGCTCTTCACAGCAATAGAACACTGACCAAGATACCCCACTTCCTGTTCACTCTCTATTTGGTGGTTGAGAATGTGAGCCCTCAACTTCCTGCTCTGGTCACCATGCCTGCCACTTGCTGCCATGCCTGACTGATGTGATGGATTCTTGTTCTTCTGGAACTATAAGCCAACAACAACAACAAACTTTCTTCCATAAACTGCTTTGGTCATGGTGGTTTATCACTGCAACAGAAAAATAATTAATGCAGGTCTGAACAAGCAAGCACCAAAGCTCTTCAAATGTGCTTGGTTTCCCTTAGGAAACCAGTTCTACACTAAGCCTGGTATTTTTAGTAACACAACCCCATGGTTAATTAATACAAATTCCCATGGCTCTTCTCATGCATTTGATGACCTTTTACTTTTCTTTTATAGAAAAAAAATTTAGACAAGGTCTCATATGGCCCAGGCTGGCCTTGAACTCACCGTGTAGACATGGGACCTACAATTCCTAATTCCCCACCTCTGTCCACAGTGCTGGAATTTCAAGAATGCACCACTCCTGCTTTTTTGTGGTAGTAGGAATTGAACCCAGAGCTTTGTGCCTGCTAGGCAAGTGTCCTACCAACTGAGCCACATCTTCGGCTTTTATGATCTTTCTTCTCACTAGTCACATAAAAACAACAGGCCCTTCTTGAGCTCCCAGCTTCAGAATGCATCTGTGCTTCCCATTGGAGCCATGTTCCTCACAGGCTGGGGTTATGCATGTCTGTTCTATTCATGGAGTCATGCATGGCACCTGCACTCTCAGAGTGCCTAGCAGAGGCTCATTGCATGTTTGGTGAGTGAACAAATACACAAACAAGTGCATGCTTGTGCTTTGCCAGGCATTCTGTGTGCTCACTGATTCATTCACAATCTTCTTCACGATTCCATGAGACAGGCAGTTACTATTGTTTCTGTTTCACAATTGAGCAAACTGCGTTCCAACAAAGTTTGTTCATTTGGCCAAGGGTACATGGCAGAGGCCACAAACCCAAGCCATCTGGCTCCTAAGTCTACTTCTGGTACCGTGCTCTTCATAATTAGCCGTTAAACTTCATACACGCCTTTGCAGTTTTCCTGAAGTCACCCTTGCCTTTCATTTCCTACAGCATTCTTCGAACAAGTCAAAGCATTTTCTACAGAAGCCCAAATGCAAAAGAAAGTCACTGCTTTGTTTTATTTTGTTCTTTACTTTGAGACAGAATTTTATGTAACCCAGGTTGACTTGGAACTCTTAATCCTCCTGCCTCATCCTCCTGAATGCTAGGATTTCAGGAGCAAACCACTTTGCCTCATTTCATTTTGCTCTTTTTACTTTTTTTTTAAATGTTGTAATTAAAAATTTTTAAATTTATTCTTCTCTTATAGAATACATCCTGACCTCAGTTTCCACTCCCTCCACTCCTCCCAGTGCCACCCCACCCCATCCACTACTCCCCCTCCTCCTCCCTGGAGAAAAGAGGAGGCCTCCCAAGGACATCAACTGAACATAGCACAGGATGCAATAAGATCAGTCACAAACCCTCACATCACGGCTAGACTAGGCAACTCAATAGGAGGAAAGGGGTCACAAGAGCAGGCACTAGAGTCAGAGACACCCCACTCCCACTGTCAGGAGTCTCCCCAAAACACCAAGTCAACAGCCATGATATATGCAGAGGACCTATTGCAGACCCATGCAAGCTCTGTGATTGTTGCTTCAGTCTCTGTGAGGCCCCAAGATTCCTGCTTAGCTGATTGTGGGGTGGTCCTATTCTGGTCTCCTTGACCCCTCCTTGATCCCATAATTCCTCCTCCTTCTCTTCTGGGGGACTTCTCGAGCTCCAAGGGGAGGGACCCAATGGAGACCTCTAACCTGGGCTCCCTTTGTGTAAAAACATCATAATTTTTAAAATTTAGGTTTATTTACTTTATTTTACCTGCATGTAAGTATGTGCCCTCTCTTGCATGCCTGCATAGATGAGAAGAAGATGTTACATTTCCTGGGATTGGAGTTACAGACAGTTGTGAGTTACTATGTGGATGCAGGAACTGACGCTGGATCCTCTGCCAGAGCAGCCAGCTCTCTTAACTGGTAAACCATCTCTCCAGCCCTACTGTGCTCTTTTAAAAACACCCATTAAGCAATTTTCTTATTGCTTATCCCAAAGAGCCTTGAATTAACTTAGCTGTTGAAGAAAGCTAAGGCTAGAGAATGGAAATATTACTTTAAAGAGAACTATTAAATTTACATTTCCTTCCAATAGATGGTAAGTCATTACAGTATTTTCATAAAAATTTATGCTAAAAAATTTACCATGTGATAGCACAAAAATTCATTTTTCCTTTCTTTATTTTTCTCCTCTTCCCATAAAACCATTCTGAAGAAGTAGGGATGAGGAACAATTGCCCAGACCACAAAAATGTAAATGTTTTTTAACCCTTAAATTTCTACTCCAGGTCTCCATATCTTTGGGTTTTGGGGGAAAGACAATGATCTCCCCTCTTGCTAAGTTACCAAATCACCTCAGGCTTTAAGGAATATCTCCCAATGTCTATACAGAATGGCTGAGCAACAAGGCATTTCCAAAGGTGGTTTCCATCCCCCCAAGAGAACATCTTTTCTAATCCATGATCAGTTTCTTTCTACAATACCCACTGATCTTCCAGCTTCTCTTTAGGCATACCCCCCTCCCAATTTTGCTTTTTTGAGAAAGGGTTTCTCTGTGTAGCCCTGGTTGTCCTGGAACTTGCTTTGTAGACCAGGCTGGCCTCAAATTTAGAGATCTGCCTGCCTCTGATTGCTAAGTATTGGTGAAATTATTAAGGCCACTCCACGTAGTTAAAAGGGAGGTTTATTTTGTGGGGTAACTTACAAATGAAGGGGTAGGTTGCAGGGTCTGGCAAAGGTATAGGGCAATCCGGCGGTGTTCTGGAGAAACCCTGCTCGGTCTACCTCCTGGCGTCCGTGCTGTTCCCGGAACCAAAGAGAGCCACCTCCTCCTCTCCTCCGGTTCTTCCGCTCCCTTCCTCTGCCTCCGCTTGTGGGCGTGATCATTACTGAAGCCTCAATGGAGGTTGGAACTTCCAGGCCAATGCTGGGATGGCTACCCACTACAGCTAAGGGCTGGGCTGAGAGGTGTGCACTGCCACACATGATCTGGGTCTCATTTTTTTAACATTAAAATCGCACAAATTGGAGTCCATGGGATATTAAACTAAAAAAAGAAATTAGGAGAACACAAAGTTGGTGGGTAAGGAGGAGGGGCTAGATCTAGGAAGAGTTAAGGGGAGGAGTTGAGGGTGCATATG
This sequence comes from Onychomys torridus, assembly GCF_903995425.1. Lineage (NCBI taxonomy): Eukaryota > Metazoa > Chordata > Mammalia > Rodentia > Cricetidae > Onychomys > Onychomys torridus. Next base: position 88,996,021 of record NC_050447.1, on the reverse strand, counting down.
ATCAAAATACCGAGTGAAATTCTCAAACAACTAATGTATTTTTAAATTAAAAAAATTAAATACTTCACCCACCAGCAAGATGGGCCAGCAAGCAAAGGCACTTGGCATCAAGTCTAATGATTTGCATTTGATCTCTTCGCCCACATGGTGGAGGGTGAGTATAAACCCCCACAAGCTGTGTTTCAACCTCCATGTATGTGCAGTGGCAAAGACATGCATGAACACACACACACACACACACACACACACACACACACACACACAATTTAAAGTTTTAAAAATTAAATACCTCAATGCTGGGGAAACAGCTCAGCAAGTAAGAACACTGTGCAAGCCTGAGACCTTAGTTCAATTCTCCAGTACTAGCTACAAAAGCTGGGCTTCACTGTAAGTCCCTATAACACCGGCATTATAAGGGGTGGAGACAGAGGGATGGCTGGAGTCTGAATGCTACTATCCTAGCTTCCAATTCAGTGCACACCCTGCATTCAAACATGTGTAAATGCGTATACACACATTAGCACATATTATACCTGCATACATACATTACAAAGAAAATACCTCCAAACATAAATTTTGTGTAACAACTCTCTTCAAAATAAAAACATCCATCTTGGAAGTAAGCTCCTTAAGACACAGGCTATTCTAGAGAAAGGAGGAACTGGGAAGCTTGTTCAACTCTGGAAGCAAACAACTCAAAAGATTCAGGAAGTCTCTGAAATTGACAAGATTCACTAGGCCTCTCCAGCTCCAAGGATATGTCAGCAGCAAGGACTGCTTAGGCAAGCTGAGCTGCCTAGAAGAGTCTCAGACCAGCCAAGCTGCCTGGAAGAGACAGGGATCAGCTGAGTGGCCTGGGAGACTCGCTGACAAGCTAAATTCCCTGGAAGGAGCAAAGAGCTGCTGAGCTGCCTGGAAAAGGCACTCTACCCTGTTGAGCTTTCCAGCGTTCATGAGCTGTCACCCATGCTGGGGTGGGTTTTGTTGGTACAGCTGTCTCTGGGTCATTTCTGCTCCCATATTCATGTAAGTAACCCTAATAGAACTCATCAGTTCACCAAGTTGGATTTGGGTGGTAACTGTACTTTGTTCTGTTGCTGGCTCCATATCTGTTCACATTTCCCCAGGAACAGCATTACACAACAGAACATAACCTCAATAGTAAGAATTCTATCCTGTCACAGTTCACAAGCTCCAAACTGGCTGATGTCAATCCTCACCGTTCTAAAAGGAGACCTATAGCCATACAATGACACTGCTTTTTACTTTCAAAACTCTCATGGAGGTGAATCTGCATGCTTACACTTAATAGAGATAATACTTTGAAAACACATAGTGTAGACTGAGGGCACTATTAACACCACTCACAAAAGGGCATGATCATGAAAGAGCAGAATTTGCGAATCTCACTCAATACAGGTTCATGTTCTACATAGGTCAAAACAAATTAAGTTTACCAGTCTGTGTAAATGACTTTATTTAAGTTGTTTTCTTTTAATAGTCCCAGGTGAGAACACTGTCTGCCACCAGACATAGAATCCAAGAGAAACCTTTCTTCCCTTTTCTCCATCAAAGGAAACATGTTTGTATTTCCTCAGTGCTTCTGAGGAAATGTGGAAGAATGTCCACACTAACAACCAACTCTTCAAATTCCCGGGCTCCAATTGGTGTCCCCAAACTAATTTCCACTGAATTATCACACTATCTCCCTAGAGTAAGCATGGACCCTACAGGTTAATGCAGTCCCACAAGACCACCCATGATTTAGACTCCAATCTTCCTCAGTCCAAGATGTCGTGTATTTCTAACTGATGGGCTGCAAAGGAGGGGTTACTATGCCCTCCTGTTGTAGCTGAACATTTATGACTGTGGCTCATAACTCAGGGCAACACTCATCCTTATTTTTTTGTGGGAAGGTATGTCAAAAGGATGCAAGTGACTGGCAGATGGGTCACAGAGTGTGGTCCAGCAGGGCTCCAAGTGCAGAAACGTCGGTCTCTGTGAAGACGAGGGTACTACCCTCCTGTGAGCCAGGGTCACGCCATTTTGCAAAGCTCCTTCATTTTGAATGATGACAATTCCCATGACAGCAGCAGCCTGGGCTCCAGAGCTGAAGTGACTTGGTTCTCTAAACTCTCTCTCTCCCTGCCCCATGAACCTCAGTCATGGCCACCGTGAGAGATAGCTGTCACGATCTGACATTCTTTAACTGACTCACTGGCTGTTCCCAGCAATGGCAACTCTTGGCCAGAAGGAACTTTTTACCCTCCTTCCATACTCTCTACTTCTGTAACAACCTCAGTTTATAGATAAATGACAGGCTGGTTCTTACAGCAGCTCCACAGGACGTTTTCTCCCCAAATAAAGGTATTAGCAAGTCACCCATTACTGTCTGTCTTTCTTTCTTGCTGACTTTGTAACACATGGATACATGCACTGAACCCAAAGCTCTCATGTGACTTAGGGGTTTTATGGAGACTTCCTTACATACATAACTGCTATGGTTTGGACTCCCACTGTTTTCCAAGTCTGTGTATTGGGGGCTTGGTTGCCTGCTTGTGGTTCTCTTGGAACCTTTAGAGAGTGGGGCCTTGTGGTGGAAGGAAGTTCACTGGGGAGTAACCATGAAAAGGATATCAAGACCCTGACTATTACCACCTCTTTCTCCGTCAGTTCCCCCATTTCCCCAGCCATATGTCAGGGGGAAGGCTTTTCCTTTTCCTTTTGCTTTTCTTTTTCTTTTCTTTTCTTTCTTTTTTTTTTTTTTTTTTTTTTTTGTGTGTGTGGGGGGGAGTTGTTTTTGTTTTTGAGACAGAGTTCCTCAGTGTAGTTTTAGTGCCTGTTCTGGAACTCACTCTGTAGACCAGGCTGGCTACGAACTCACAGAGATCCACCTGGCTCTGCCTCTGGAGTGCTGGAAGTAAAGGTATGCGCCACTGCTGCCTGGCAAACAGGGGCAGTTTTGCTCTACCTCACACTTCTCACTGTGCCAGTATGCTCTTTGCACAGGCCGAAGAAGAACAGAACCAAACAGCAATGGACTGAAAAGCCTAAACCAAGAGCCAAAACAGATCTTTCCTCCATGTAAGCTGTTTCAAGAATTATGCCAGAGCGCCGGGATGTGGTGGCGCATACCTTTAATCCCAGCACTCAGGAGGCAGAGGCAGGCGGATCTCTGTGAGTTCGAGGCCAGCCTGGTCTACAGAGTGAGTCCCAGGAAAGGCTCAAAGCTACACAGAGAAACCCTGTCTTGGAAAAAGAATTATGCCAGAGAAAGGAAGTCTCGACGTTTGAGCAGTAAACAGGGGCTGATGAAATTATTGGCCACTGGTGACTGAGCCCAGTCTCCAGTCTGTCTCTCCTCCCTTAAGATCAGGAGTCAGGCTGAAAGTTTCCATCCTTTCACCACACAGTTGGTTCCTCTGTCAACTGGAGCCATCTTGAAGCTATCTGGACTTCAGCCACCTGCTAGCTCATTAATATGCAAAAAGACACTTATTGCACTGAGGATTGTAAGGCCCTTGGAAGCTCTTATGCCCAGCACTGGGAAATGAGGCCAAATACCTCAGCAGAACATGATCCTATCACACATTACTATGGAAATCACCAGGCTTTTAGGAGCTTTGTGGTGGGAACAAGGTTCAGAGACTTAATACCTTGTTGTATTACATCATACTTTTAACCAAATAAACCTCACAGATCTCTCTTTTTTTAAAGATTTGTTTTGGCTTTAATTATGTGTATGAGTGTATGTATTGGTGTGTGGGTATGTGCATGTGAGTGCAGCTGCCTGCAGAGGGCAGAAAATGGTACCAGGTTCCCTGTAGCTGGAGTTAAAAGCAGTTGTGAGATGTTTAACACTGGTGCTGGGTGTTGAACTCTAATCTAGTATGTGTTCTTAACCACTGAGCCATCTCTCCATTCCTAAATCTCATATTTCTTTTTTCTTTTTTTCTCCAAAGTACTTTTCTCCGTGTCTGCCGTGTGTCCACAGTATCACTTCAGGTGAGCTCGATGGCTAATCTTGATTGTCAGCTTGACCATATCTGGAAGCAATTAAACCACAAGCTGCTTGGCACTCTGTGAGGGATTTTCTTAATCAGATTAGTTGAAGCAGGAAGACCCGACCAAACATTGGTGGCACCTTCTGGTGGCATCTCAGACAGAAGGACATGGAAGAAGGAAACTTTATCTTGTTCTATTTATTGTTGCTTGGCTGCTCTCACTCTTGCTGGCAACTCCATCTACTCTGTGGCTGTGCTGTTTCTTCACCAATCTTAGAACCTAATCCAGATTTCCGTAGACTGCAGACCACCAGCTCTTCAGGAGTCCTCCAGTCCTCCAGTGTCAGAACTGGACTGTTCGGACCTCCAGGCTTGGGAACAGAACTACTACAGGATACTCAGCCTCTCCAGGGAGAGGCGTCCGTCTTTAGACGGCCTGACCTCCATGCTGTAAGCGGGTCTCCCAAGTCACCCTTTGATATGACCATTCTCTCTGCTCTGCTCCTTTCGAGGCTCCCATGAACACTTTTCCTTCCATGTTGTCTTCATTTGCTCAGCTTCCCCAAAACCACTGTGGTAACCAGACCTCAACCAGCCTGTCACCCCAGAAGGTGCTTTAGCTTTGTCCTCAGTGTGGGGAGCTGGAACTCCTTCCCACAGCCGACATGCGCTTCTTCTGGCTATAGTCACTGTGTTGAGGTTCTATCTCTTGCCCTGTCTCTGGAAGTAGACACAGTGTGGTGCTCCTAGTTCCTTACCACAGTCTCCAATCCAGGGCCGCATGGGCTCTTTTCTCCCAGGGTAGGCTCTTGGAGGAACCGAGGTGTTGGGAGTTTATTTGTATAGAAGAGACAGCATTCATTCAATTTAAGGAACAAATAATTCTGATCTTCCACAGTCTGCTATCTGGAGAAAATAAAAAGTCAGAATTCTTTATAGTTAATTTATTGAGGTTATTATGGTCTGGCTATCAAAACTATAAAGATCAATGTGAAAAAAGAAAATTGCCACCCCATCTTATCTTAGCTCTATGGATACAAATGTCCCAAAAAACGTGAGAGGGGACATTATAAATTTATATATTCACTAGATTAATGGATCAGAAGCCTAAGACTACCTGTATAGCTGCAGAAAGGAATTTGTGAAACAATGTCCATTCATGATAAAAACAAGTACCCAGCAGACGGGCTCTGCCCCAGCTGGTAGAGTGCTTGCCCAGCATGCCCACAGGTCTGCATTTAATCCCCATAACTTCATCCATGGAAGTGCACACCCACAGTCCCTGCTTTGAGGGGAAAGGCAGGAGGATCAGGAGGTCAACACTAACTTCAGCTACACAAAGAAGCCAGCCTTGGCTACATGAGCTACACAAAGAAGCCAGCCTTGGCTACATGAGCTACATAAAGAGGCCAGCCTTGGCTACATGAGCCCCTGTCTCAAAGCAACAGCAACACCAAAACAAACGTCATCCCAAACCTAAACTCACAAACATTTAGTAAACAAGGAATAGAAGAGAACTTCCCTCAAGAGAAAATGTAATTCCAGATAATGACAGATTTCAAACAGTTTCTTCAAGATCAGGCTCAAACCACACAAATCTGTTGTCAATAGCATTCTATTAGCATTCGCCAAAAGTTCCTAGGCAGAGCAATGAAAGTGAAGAGCAGGAAGAAACGTAATGCCTTTTGATGCTCTACATACAAAATTCAGAAGAATCTACGGAATATTCATGAAAGTAAAATTTGGATCAGTTGATGAATACAAAATCAGTGCACAAACACCAGTTATTATTTAATGTCCAAGAAAATTTAATTTAAAAGATGTAATTTTGAAGGTGGTATACAACTTCAATCTCAGCACTTGGGAGGCAGAGGCTGGTGTATCTCTGTGAGATTTTGATGAGTATGGTCTGTGCATTGAGTTCCAGCCCAGCCAGGGGCTACATAGCAGGAACTCTCTCTCTCTCTCTCTCTCTCTCTCTCTCTCTCTCTCTCTCTCTGTGTGTGTGTGTGTGTGTGGTGTGTGTGTGTGTGTGTGTGTGTGTGTGTGTGAGAGAGAGAGAGAGAGAGAGAGAGAGAGAGAGAGAGAATAATTTTGAAAATGATAACACAGTGAACACGGTGTGGTGGTAATTGCCTATAATCCCAGACTTAGAAGGCTGAAGCAGGGGAATTGCCATGACTTACAGACCAATATGTGTTATGTAGTGAGTTCCAGACCAGCTTGGAATATTTATTAAACTATGTCTCAAAACAAATAACCATGACAAAGACTAACAACAATAACAGAATAAACATAGCGGAAGAAACACCATGTCCACAAAGGCACTCCAGTTCTGTTTACCCTGGCAGTTTCCCCGAATGTGGGAAACTCCATTGCAAAACTGTGTGTGTGGCAGTAAAAATCTCTTTTCTTTTCTTTTCTTTTCTTTTCTTTTCTTTTCTTTTCTCTTCTCTTCTCTTCTCTTCTCTTCTTCTTCTTCTTCTTCTTCTCTCTTCTTCTTCTTTTTTTTTTTTTTTTTTTTTTTTAAGAAAAAGAAACCAAGCCAGGAGGTAGTGGCACACACCTTTAATTCCAGCACTCAGGAGGCAGAGGCAGGTGGATCTCTGTGAGTTTGAGGCCAACCTGGTCTACAAAGTGAGTTCCAGGACAGCCAGGGCTGTTACACAGAGAAACCCTGTTTTGAAAAATAAAATAAAAAAGTCATTTGTAGTAGCAGCGACAGTATAGAATACTCCAAGGAAGAAATACTAAAAAATGAGAGAGCTCTACACAAAACATTTTAAAGCACCATGGATTGGAAAAAAGATCAAACTCATGGATGGAAAACAATGTATTAATGGTTTCTAAATCGATCAATTTGTTTGACTCAAGGTCTCAAGGGGTCCTCCTTTGCCCTTCTCTACTTAGAGATAGACAAACTCATTCTGAGATGTACATAAAGATTGGAGAGCGAAGATTCCAGCTGGAGAACTGGCTCACACCTATAATCCCTTCACTGAGAAATGGAGGCAGAAGGATCAGGGTTTCAAGGTCATTATCATTTACTTAGAGAGTTCAAGGCCAGCCTGGGCTACCTGAGACCCTGTTTTAAAAACCAAGCCAAGCCAACAACAACAAAACAAACAAACAAGAAGAATGAATCCCAGAGGAAGAACATTTGTTTGAAAACGTGTAAGTTATGAGACTGAACAAGGGAGATTTCAGTGGTCTTGTGAAGGCAGGAATATGATCTCGGGGACATGAGAGAGAAGAGGCCTCGGGGACATGAGAGAGAAGAGGCCTGTCATCAACCTCTGCTATAGTGAGGTGTGAGATAGAGATGCTTCCCGGATGGAAGATGATTGGTCTTTCTCAGCATTGCTCAAGATTTAGCATTTTGTATTCTAATGAGAAAATACTGATGAAAAATTTGGTGTCAAAATATTTGAGATAAAAGCAGATAAGAAACAGAGTTTGAGCTGTTGGCAAAGAGTGTGACTAAAAGTTTATTCTGAAACCTCTGAAGTCTGCAAAATAGATGTTAATAGTAAGAACGGCCAGGGGGAGTCAGAGGGTTTACTAAGCACATTGTGTAACCAAGTACTCTGCAGTTTTATTTACTTTATTATTGAGACAACATCTTGATGAATACATAGCATATGTTTATTTGGTTATAGCTTTTACAAATGAGGAAGTTGAGGCTCCCTGAGTTTGACTCAAATGAACCTTGTGCCTGTCAAAGAGCTGACTGTCCAACGGTGCACAGACTTCCACCTAGCAGCTTTCCTGCACACGCTTCTTCATGCCGGGCTCCTACCAGAGATGTGATGGCTGACAGGATTTGGGAGGGCCTGCCTCACCGCCCTCTTTAGCAGTTTGCTTCCTTATTTCCCGTTTGGAGTCACTACATTTTCTCCCATATTTAACATTATTAGCACTGTCGATGAGAGTGCTATTTTTACATACCAACCCCTGCCTGGAAAGGAAAGGTCCTTTGGGAATAAATCTGGTCTATTCAGGACAAATCCTAGCAAGCTGTGTTTAAGGTTACTTATATTTTCTCCATTTATACTTATTTGAAGATAACAAACAACTGTACATATGTTCACAATGCAATCTGCTTGGGAACATAAAAGTATGTTTTGTACCATTTTAAATCTTTTTTTATTTTCCCAAGACTTTGGTACACAAAAATGGTGCCCAATAGAGGAACATCTGTCTGTTCATCGGAAGTGTAATAGAAAGCTCAGACTCTTACTGTGTTCCCTCCTATCTGGGTCATGCAGTCCCCCTGGGAGCAAGAACTTTATTGTCATGAATGTTGACAAGAAAAGCCTTCCTTCTATTTTTAACACCAACTAGGGATAATCAGTTGCTACATTTGAACAGTTCATTAGTCTTTGTGCATCTGTGCCATGCAAGAGACCCTGATGACCTGAAGTGTACCCAATGAGAGCATATCATATTAATTTTGAAAATATTTTATTGGCATTCATCTGGGAGTTTAAAACTGAAAATGTGAAAAAACAAATCCTTTGCTTTCATTTCATTAATTATTCTTTTTAAAATTTCTTTTGAAGATGGATGTACTTTATTCTAGATGTATGCATGCCACACTGGCATGTATGTTTACACACTGTGTGCATGCAAACAGAGGCTCCATGTGCCCACAGGGGCCAGCTGAAACTAAGTAGGTGCTGGGATCTTTACCTAGACTCTCTGCAGGAGCAACAAGTGCTCCTATCCACAGAGCCAATCCCTAATTATTATTTATTTCTTTATTTTTGTTTTTATGATACAAGGTTTCTCTATGTGGCCCTGGCTGTCCTAGAACTTGGTCTATAGACCAGGCTGGCCTTGAACTCACAGCGATCCACCTGCCTCTGCCTCTATGATGGGATTAAAGGTGTGCGTCACCACTGTCCAGCTCCTAATTGTTCTTTTATTTTGTTTTTTTAATTGGGCCTCATGTAGACCAGGCTGGCCTTGAACTCACTGTGTAGATGAGCCATCACTCATAGCTTTTACATTTCTATTTAAGAAGATTCTATTAAGAAGATATTAACACAAATGTACCAAATAGTTTTACTTCATGGTTTATTTGACAATGTTATTCTAAAAAAAAAAAAAAAAAAAAAAAAAGAAGAATATTTTGCATTTACAAAATACCATCTCGTTTGACCAGTTTTCTTAAGGGCCTTTTCTGACCCATTAATTGTTCAGTTGTTCTCCCTGCCCCCAGTGACAGGATCTCACCATGTAGCTCTCGCTGTTCCAGAACTCAGTTTGTAGACCAGGCTGGCCTCCACCTCACAAAGCTCCTACTGCTTCTGCCTCCCCAGTGCTGTGATTAATGGTGTCCACCACTGGGATGCCCAGCCCTGACTGTTTTCTGAAGCACCTCTCACAACTGCCTTGTAGAAATCCTTTCCTCTTCTGCCTCCCTTTCCTGTCCCAGACACTGAAGCCTCAGCCTCTGGGCAAATGTTCCGGCGCACCCAGCTCTGTGTTCCTCCATTTTCAACAGCCTAACACCCACAGGTCCCGACTTGTCTGTGCCTCTGCCTCTGACAGAACAGATTTTGTCAGAGATACAGTCCCCATAAAAATCATGGAGCTGCGGTTTGCTCAGCACTTATTTGTACTAGATGTTCATGACCCCTGACCATCAGGAAATGAACTATCAGACAAGAACAAACTGTAAGCACAGAGAACGGGCAGAAGCAGGACATGTTACAACCATCATGCATGTGTGTGTGTGTGTGTGTGTGTGTGTGTTCTGTTTGAAAGGGTGTCATCTGTAATTCACCTGGAAAAATAAAACTAAAGATGTGAACAACTTAAAAATTCTTTTAAAATATTGTGCTTTATTAAATAGTTAAAAATTTTAGAAACAATGGGTGTGGTGGTGCACACCTTTGATTCCAGCACTCGTGAGGCAGAGGCAGGTGCATCTTTCTGAGTTTGAGGCCAACCTGGTCTACAGAGCAAGTTCTAGGACAGCCAGAGCTGTTACAAAGAGAAACCCTGTGGGTTTTTTTGTTTGTTTGTTTGTTTGTTTTTGTTTTTGTTTTTCAAGACAGGGTTTCTCTGTGTAGTTTTGGTGCCTGGCTCTGCATCCCAAGTACTGGGATTAAAGGTGTGTGCACCATCACTGCCCTGCAAACCCTGTCTTAAAAAACAAAAACAAAGCAAAACAACAACAACAACAGCAACAAAATAACAAAAAGAAAAGAAAAGAAAAGAAATGATCCTCCTGCCTCAGCTTCCTGATTGCTGGGAGTATAGCCTTATACCAAAAGGCCTAGCTAGGCTACCTACCTCCAATAGTCTAGTCAGCAAACCTGACCGTGGCTCAGCCGGAACAGTATGTATGCTCGACACACAAAAATCTCCACTCATCACCCATTCTGTGGTCACTTCATTTCCAACCACTTCCGCTCATGGTTACTTTACTTCCTTTTTAACTTTTTTCTAACACTGGTATTTTCTGGCTTTGTTCGGGGATGAGACTCTCACAGGATGCTGGGGTCAGATTTCAGTCTTACTTTACATCTGCAGAACCACAGTGTCAGGGGAGGACTCTGGAGATCCGTATTGTTGATCAGCATCTTCCATGACTTAGCACCAGGCCACACTGCTTGAAGAGGAACCTGAGAAGTGCAGAGTCCGTTAATCAATCACAGCTCAAGCACTGTGCTGTGTCGCTGTGTTAGTTTTCTAGTGTGTGGATGAAGGGCCACACACTTAGTGGCTTGCAACAATACATATTGCTTGTCACAATCTCTGTGGGTCCTGACTCCATGTCCCACAGACATGGAGACTGACACTGGGAACACTGGCTTCTCACTTGCTGTGAGTGAAAGCTGTCCTAGACCCTCAGAGGTCATCCACAGTTCCTTCCCCATGATCCTCTCTCACAGTCAGTTGACAGCATGGTGCTTCTGGTCTGCTATGGTAGAGCCATACATTATGGAACAAAGTCACAGCTGTGACATCAGTTCAACCGTGTATCAGTCAGGGGTCTCTAAAGGAACAGAACTGGTGGAATGGATGTATACATTAAAAGAAAGTTAATTAGGGCTGGAGAGATGGCTCAGGGGTTAAGAGCACTGACTGCTCTTCCAGAGGTCCTGAGTTCAATTCCCAGCAACCACATGGTGGCTCACAACCATCCATAATGAGATCTGGCGCCCTCTTCTGTATACATAATAAATAAATAAAATAAATCTTTTTTAAAAAAGGAAGTTAATTAAACTTGTTTATAGGACAGGGTCTGGGTAGTTGAACAATGGCTATCTTATGTGGAAAGGCTGAGAAAACCATAGTTATTCAGCTCAGGAGGGTGGATATCTGGCACTGGAGTCCTAGAGGATTCCTGGAGAGCTGCTGGTCTTCAGTCCACATTGGAATCCTAAGGAAATGGGATTTAATATCGCCAGCAACAGGATACATGACCTTTCTAAGGAGAATGAGGGAGAGCAGCAAAAAGGACTTTCCTTCTTCCACATCCTGTTTATATGGGATGCCAGCAGATGCTGTGGCCTAGATTTAAGGTGGGCCTTTCTGCTTCAGATAATCTAAGAAGACCTCTGACAGCAGTGTCCCATAGCTTGGGTTTTAGTTGTTTCCAGATGTCGTCAAGTTGACAACCAAAATCAGCCATCTCATATTGACTGGGTTAAGTCACAGGTTCTGTCTATACAGAGTAACAGAAGTTGTATAGGTCTGTCATTGGGACATTTCCATAACTGATAAAGACATGGAGGCTTACAGTAATTTTCTTGTGCAGATCCCAAGGTGTGAGAGGAAGCAAAAGGAGGACATACTTTTTGCTTCTAAGGATTGAAGGGAATCTCATCTTAAACAACAACAACAATAACAACAACAACAAAGAGAGTTTGTATGAATATGTGTTGGGGCCTGGAGGTGGGGAACAGTTTCCTCTAATATGTGGGTTCCATGGACAGAACTCAGATTGTCATGCTTGGTGACAAGCACATTTACCCACTGATCCATCTTGCCAGCCCTGCCTTCACCTTTTAATCATGCCTTGTTCTAAGCCAGAGACCTGTAAACATCTGTCGCAAATGATGGTAAAGATTTATGTTTCATAGACCATCTGCTCTTTGTTGCAATTGCTCATCTGACAATATAGCACACAATCAGCCAAACCCCTCCCCCCAAAAAAGAGCACACCCATGTCCCAGTTAACATTTATCTATAGTCACTGACATGAAAATTTCACATCACAAATTATTTGTGACTTTTTCACAACCCCTTAAAAGGGGCAAAAGCAATGGAACAAAAAAACCATATTGTTAGCTCACAGGGCACACAAAAACAAATGGGGGGCTTGATGAGACTTCAGGCCACAGCTGACCAACCCCACTCTCAGTAGACAACTGCTGCACACACAGCTGGCATTTACTATTTTTAAAACAATAACAACTGAGCCTGAAGAGGTGGCTCAGCCGCTGAATACACTGGCCACTCTTGCAGAGGAGCCAGGCTCAATTCCCAGCACTCACATGACAGCTCACAACCATCTGTAATTCCAGTCCCAGAGGATCTGACACCCTCTTCTGCCCTCTGTAGGCACTGAATGCATGTGTGCCCAGATATGCACAGGCAAACACCCATATATGTAAAAATAAAAATGGCAAAATTAAATAAGATATCAATAACTTAGGAGTCGTAATGAGAACTGCTTCAGGAAGCTGCTCTCTGAAGTAAAGATGATGCCATGGATTCACTTGGCAGAAACACTTCCAAGTGACGAATGCAATGGTGGCCATAGGTGTGAGTGTGAGGTGCATGTGTGTGTGCATACGCACATGTGCAGGACAGAGGTCAACCTCAGAGTTATTTCTCAGGAGACATTGTACTTACTTTTTGAGATCTGACTGACCTCTTGCTGGCCTGGAACTCCAAGCAGACAAATTATCTACTCTTCGCCTACGCAGCACTGGGATCATAAGCATGCCTAGTTTTTTTTTTTTGTGTGTGTGTGTGTGTGTTCTGGAGATTTAACTCAGCTCTGTGAGAAACAGCAGTCCTCACTTCATAATAAGAGTTCTGGAGAAGCAGTTTTATTTACAACTTTGCAAGGCTGTGGTTGTGATTGTGATTGAGGTGTGATTGTGATTGACGTCTCTGTTGTGAAGTTAAAAACTCAGACACTACAGTGGTGAACAAAACAGATGAGATCTTTTCTCTCGGGGTTACCAGCTTTTTGGAGAGACATGTAGCTAATTAATAGCCACCTGGATACTAAATGGTGCTAAGTGCTAAGGAGAAGAATAAAATTACAGGTTGTGAGAGGGAGAGGGAGAATTTACTATTGGTAGCAGGTCGAGAAATATGAGAATGACATTGAGTAGATGCCTGAAGGACATGGGACTGGGAGCCAGGCAGAGGCAAAGAAGAACATGTTATAATTTGGAAACAGCAAATGCAAAGGCCCTAAAGCAAGAATCCACTCAGTCTGGCTAGAGATCGGCATGAAGAGTAAGCATAATGAGCATAATGAACAAGGGAGCTGAGGAAGGAGGAGCTGGAAATTGAGCATGCATCTCTGGGCCCCCTGGAAATCACTGTAAGGATAGGGGTTCTGTTTCTGAATGGGGTACATAGTTTTGAAAAGCTCTGAGCAGAAAAATGACATTGCCTAGTGTCTTATCACCTTTTTATTGTTTTGATAAAACACCACAACCGAAGAAACTTACAGAAGGAAGGGTTTAATTGAGTTTACAACTCCTGAGGGTTAGAGTCCATGACAGCAGAACCAAAGTATGCTGGCAGGAACAGATAAAACATCTAAAAACCACAAAGTCAGAAAGCACAATGGGGCTGGAACAGGTCTTTTGAAACCTCAAAGTCTGTCCCAAGTGACACAAGTCCTCCAAGACAATACCTCCCAACTCTTTGCAAACAGGTCCACCAACTGGGGACCACATAGTCAGATATATGAGCCTATGGGGGTCATTCTCATTCACACCAACACACTTAGCCTGCAAATTAACCAATGGGAAAGGAGGACTGGGCCATAATAAGGAGATCTGTTGTTATTGTTTGTGGGGTCAAAGATTTCTTGCTGTGGTTTCTGGATCTGTGATTAGAAGCCTGCTTCATGATGTTCTTCCCAAGTAGACCATCATCAGAGTAAGCATGGAGTCTTTGATTGGGCAGTGACATCCCAAAGCAAGAGATCCATGACAGAAAGCTTTGAAGTTAACAGGGTAGCTATCAGAGGAAGACAGACAAGTGTCTGACACCACATAGGGGACATCCACAGGCTAGTCTAGCTGTCAGAATCACTGCACGAGGTGCTGAGCTGCACTGGTTCTGGTGATCTTTGGCTTGTGGATGACTGCATGCATGTAAAAGGTTCTATGGGGCCTGGCAGTGATGGCACACATCTTTAATCCCAGCACTCGGGAGGCAGAGCCAGGTGGATCTCTGTGAGTTCAAGGCCAGCCTGGTTTATAGAGCAATGTCCAGGACAAGCACCAAAATTACACAGGGAAACCCTGTCTTAAAAAACCAAAAAAAAAAAAAAAAAAGTTCGAGGCTAGCCTGGTCTACAGAGTGAGTTCCAAGATAGCCAGGCTACCTAAAGAAACCCTGTCTCAAAAATAAATTAAAATAAGAGAAAAAAATCTGAGTCATCTCTTCAGCTTCTCCTTAAAATTTTTATTACATTTATCTATTTATTATTGCTATTATTTAGACCTATCTTATGTGTATGAATATTTGCTTGAATATATGTGTGTGCACACACATGTGCCTGCTTCTCACAAAAGTCAGAAGGATTACAGATGGTTGCGAGTTACTACGTGGGTATTGGGAGCCAAATCCAGGGCCTCTGTAAGAGCAACAAGTGTTCTTAGCCACAAATCCATCTCTCCAACTTATTATTATTGTTGTTATTATTGCTAATTACTCTCCCTCTGTGTGTGTGTGTGTGTGTGTGTGTGTGTGTGTGTGCATGAGCATAGACACAAATGTGGAAGTCAGAGGACAACTTTCTAGAACGTTCTCTCCTTCCACCATATGGTTCCCAGGGATCAAACTCAGGTTGTCAAATTTGTACCAAGTGCCTTTATCTGTTGAGTCACCTTGCTAGCACTTTAATTTTTTAAAAGATTATATTTATTTTTATTTTATGTGTATTTGTTTTAACTGCATGTATGTCTGTGCAGAGCCCAAGAAGGGCAGAAGAGGGCGTTGAACCCCCTAGGACTAGAGTTACAGGTGGTTGTGAGCCACCATGTGGGTTCTTGGAGTTCAACCTGGGTCCTCCGCAAGAGGCCATCTCTCCAGCCCTTAGCCAGCCACCCTTAATACAATTTGTTTTACACTTATTGTGTGTATTTGCAAACATGTACAGCATATGTGTAGAGATCACAGGGCAATTTGTAGAAGTCAGTGTTCTCTTTCCATCATGTGGGTCACATGTCCCTGGAATTGAGTTTCAAATTCGGGTTATCCGGCTTGGCTTGGCTCCCCACATGGAGCCGCTTCTCCATTTCGTTGTGTTCTGGAAATTCTGCTCAGGACCACCAGGAGTCAAATGTGTTTGACTTATGTTCTAGCTGTTAATGGAGTTGAGATTTTTTTTTTTTTTTTGTCTGTTTTTGGTATAGACAGGACGTTGGTGGGAGGGTCTTTCTGTATGCTGTGAATATACGTTGCTACCATTGGTAATAAATAAAGCTGCTTTGGCCTATGGTGAGGCAGGATAAGAGCCAAGTGGGAAATCCAAGCAAAGAATCAGGGAGAAGAAAGGTGGAGTGAGGGGAGATGCTGAGAGTCACTGGGGTAGCAAGATGTAACAGAACACAGGTAAAGCCACGAGACAAGTGGTGATACATAGATTAATAGAAATGGGTTAATTCAAGATGTTAGAGCTAGCTAGCAACAAGCCTGAGCCATACCCTCTGAGTGATTATTTTATAAGCTGCTGCAGGGTTAGGCAGGACACAGAAAAGTTTCTGATTACATGGAGCCCTAGAGACCTGAGTTCAGAGTCTCCAGCATCCAATACAAAGGCAAGCACAGTGGCACGTGCTTAGAGAGGCTGACCCAAGAGTATTTCAAAGGGAGCTGAGTTTGGGCAGCTGAGCACTTGGATAGTATACAGTCAGTGTATACAGGCAAGTGCTGTCAGCACAGGCTGAGGAGTCAGGTGTCATTTGGATGATATTAATTTGAGGAGGAGATCAAAGTTCTGGACATGAGATGATTTGGTCCAAGGAACACTGGCAGGGTCTTTTGAGTCCTGTGACACTCCTGTTTTGAATCAGATCCTTCTTCATACTTGTATCTGATTACTGTAGTTGGAAATTTCTCTGGTTCCACCCAGCCCCAAGATCTGGACGCATCTCTCCCACTGGCAGTCCTGCAGCCACTTACAAAACGATCACTCAGAGGCTTAATAGTAATTAAAAACTGTATGGCCTATGGCTCAAGCTTCTTGCTAGGTAGCTCTTATAACTTAACCCATTTCTATTAATCTATGTATCACTACGTGTTCTGTGGCTTTACCTGTGTCCCATTACATGTTGCTCCATGGACGGTGGACTGGCGTCTTCCTGACTCTGCTCTTCTTCTGTCTATCTGTTTGGATTTCCCACCTGCCTCTAAACTGCCTTGCCATAGGTCAAAGCTGCTTTATTTATTAGCCAATGGGAGCAACACATATATTCACAGTATACAGGAAGACATCCACAGTAGATTACTGTTTTTGACAGTTTGAGGATCATTAAATTAATGCTCTCTCTTCCCTTCTTCTTTGTTTTGCTTGCCCAAGTTGATCATTGCTCTCACTATGCAAGTCACATGAGCTCCTGCATCATTAGGGGGAAATGCTGCTTTTAAATTGCACTTAACGTTCCTTAACAACAGGAGGCTGCACTGGACTTTTGTTCAGTCTTATGTGCTTCATGTTTAAGTGGTGTGTGTGTGTGTGTGTGTGTGTGTGTGTGTGTGTGTATGTATTCATATATGAGTGGAGGGGGCCAGAGGTCAATTTTGGGTGTCTTCCTCAACTCCAGCAAAATGACTTTTAATGGAGTTGAGCTCTTTTTCTATCTGTTTGCTTATAGATAGGGTCATTTGAAGCCCCATCTGGCCTTGAACCCAATATGTACTTGTTCTAAGTGGGCAGTTTGCCTGATGAGCTAAACCTAGCACAACTGTGAACTTACTATTCTCCTGCCTCCACCTCCAGAGTTTTGAACTTTATCACCATGCCCAGTTTTCTACATTGCAGGGGACTGAACCCAGCGCTTCATGACTTATTTCTTTACATTTATTTCTTACTTATTCATGATTACTTTTTTTGTGGGTGTGAGTTTGTGGGTGTATGTGTCATGGGTGTGGAAGCCAGAGAAGAACTTATGGAAGTTGCTTCTCTCCTATCATGTGGACAATGGGGACTGAACTCATGTCTTCAGGTCTGGCAGCAAACTGTCTTTAGTCACTGGAGCCCTCCACTTTGTATTTTGAAAGGTCCATTCAGCTAGATTGGGTAGCTAGTGAGCTCTAGGGGTCACATGTCTCTGTCCTCCTGTGCTACATTGTACTGTAGAACTGTCTTTTATGGGATGCTTGCTCACTGAGCCATCTCCCTATCCCCTTTCCCCTATGAAACAGGGTCTTATGTAGACCAGGTTGGCCTTGCACTCTGTATGTAGTTAAGAACAATCTTTGCCTGTATGCTTATTTTTATGTGCCTTCCATGTATATCTGTGTGAGGGTGCCAGATCCTCTGGAACTGGAGTTACAGATAGTTGTGAGCAGCTGTGTGGGTGCTGGGAATGGAACCCAGGTCCCGTGAAAGAACAGTCAGTGCTTTTAAGTGCTGAACCATCTCTCCACCCCCTGACAATCTTGAACTTCTGTTCCTGACTCCTCCTTTTGAGTTCTGGGATTATAAGTATGTGCCATTATGCCTGGTTTATGCAGAACTGTGGAGCTAGATCTAGGCAGGGCTTTGTACATGCTAGGCAAGCACTTTGACAGTTGAGCTCCAGGCTAGGCCCCATCCTTGCCTCTTATACTCTGCCCTGCTGTGCAATTTGCATGTCAGGATGACGCCTGTCACCTACCCCTCCATATTCAGTCACTCACACACCCATCATCCCTGGGAATAATAGTTTCTGCCTCAAAGAGTTCAGTCCATTTGTGAATCTCCTCTTTGACATCACATTGTGGTCTTGGCTGCTAGTGGACCTGAACTCCAGAGCTATGCTGTCCAACATGGCAGACACTGACCACAGGCAGCCATTGAGCTCTGGAAATGTGCCTGATCCAAATTGAGCTGTGCCATGAACATCAATCACACACTGGATCAAAATGATCTAGCCAAGAAATATGAAATACACAAAAAATACACAGGCTTATTAAATTGTGTGCATGTGCAATTGCAGCACTTTCGAGGCTGAGTGAGGAGTACTGCAAGTTTGAGGCACCCTGGGGATACTTTAGACTATAAAGAAAGACCCCATCTCATTAGTATTTCTATATATCGAAATGGCAATATGTATTATCTTTGGTTAAATAAACTACATTGTGACAATTCATTTCATTAGTTACCACCCTCACTACAAAAATATGGTTACAGTATATTTCTCTTGGATGAAGTTAGAAGGCCTGTTTCCTTCTCTGTTGGAGTGAGTAGTTTTTTGGTATCACTATGGTTGCTACTATGTAGCAGGTAGCCATATTCAGCTGCTCTTCATTTCTGAAATCTTTAGCGGACTGGGCACCTCTTGAGGAAGAACCTTATAAAGGTGTAGTTTAGGGCTTGATATAAAACACATTGCTATTCAATGAGTGTAATAGATCTGTCAGTCCCAGTGGGAGGCCAGACATAGGGCACTGTAAATATTTTTTTTCTTGGATATGTAATCTAAGAGTAAGCCCTGCACATGTGTGAAATGCCTTGGAGATAATAATCTTCACAGATGACTGCATTTCAAAAACCATTCACACTCTGTCTTTATTCTTTATGTGTGTTCATGTATGGAGGCACACATGGGAGTGTGTGCATGTGCATGTGGAGGCCAGATCAGCTCTGGGAGTCATTCCTCAGGCACTGTCTATATTTTGTTTGTTTGTTTGTTTGAGACAAGTACTCTCCAAGTAGGTCAGGGAGACCGAGGGATCCACCTGTCTCCTCCTCCCCATCTCTGAGATTAGGCACTGGGATTACAAATACACTACAAAACCTGGACCCACCCCCACCCCCATGTTTCTGGGAACTGAACTGAGCCCTCTTCCCATCCCCCAACTCCCTTATTTTCAATGATTAACTTTCTAAGGGTGAGCAGCTTGGTACAATGATTTTCCTACACACATGGAGTGTGTCAGTGTAGCTAGATAGAATTGAAGTTATATTCTGTGTGGTCACATGTGCCCACCTGCACATAGGCACAAAGCCCAGATAAACCCTAATTAATTCTCAGAACCCTCTGGGGTATTTATAACCAACTGAATCAATTAACTGTGAAACAGAAATACAAAGTCCGTGATTATTTTTTTAACTAGAAACTCTAGAATTTAAATAAGTAAACCCATTTTAAGATATACAACATTTGACCCCTGACTTTGATAAATTTGCGTCTTAAAAGAGACTGGGTTGCTTTAATGCTTACCTCAGACTAGAAGCTATTTGCTAAGCTGAATATTTTATTGACATGAAGGTGGCTTGGCTATGATCCATCTTTATGGTTAGATGTTATCTGAGGACTATAGTGGTGAAAATAAATTAATTATTTGTCATAGAATTTTATGAAATTTTTTTAAAGACAGAAAAAGATCTGGCATTTGAAATTACAAAGCATCAATTTTCATCAGTTTTTAATATGAAGAGAATATATATACATATATATATATATGAATAAGGATATAGCTGAGTTGGTAGCATGCTTAGTCAGAATGCATGAAGCCCTAAATTCTATCACCAGCATTTCTTAAATCAAGGGTGGTGGCACCTGCTTGTAATCCAGCATTCTGGAGGTATTGGAAGAGGATTCAGAAGTTCAAGGTGACCCTCAACTACATAGTAAGTTAGAGGTTAGTCTGGGACATGATAAACTCTATCTAAAAGAAAAAAAAAATATTGCTCAATACAAGTACTCAATATGGCCGGGCCAGGATCTGAATGGAAAGCAGGCTCATGATTTAATGCTGAACCTAATTCATGAGAGTTAATTCCATCTGTAGGTACTGAGGCTGCCACAGGCAACTCTCTGAGGATGTCGCAGAACTACGTGGTGAGTTACTGAAAGGTTAGAATATGATAAATACTCCAGGAATTACATTTTAAGATGCTACCACATTTTAAGACCTCACGTTGGAGGTGTGAGCACAGTATTTATGGCTGTACTAGGGAAGGAGGCACGCTTTCAAGAGAGACAACTTTTGATTGACATCTGTTTAGTTGCTAACTAAAGCTTGGGACAGTTTCAAACACGATGCATAAGATTAATGACAATCATATATCTATTTAACTAGCCAGATAAAGTCTCACAATTTATTTTTATTTTATTTGATTTTTTAAAAAACAATACAGGGTCTCATGTAGCCTAGGGTGTTCTTGAACTTGCTATGTATTTGCAAATGACTTGCTATGTGCTATGATTATAGGTGTGGACTACCATATCCAGTTTTTAATGGAGTGCTAGAGATCAAACACAGGGCTTTTGACATGCTAGATAAGCATTCTTCTAGCTATATCCCTAGCCCTTGTCCAGTGTTGAGCTTTCCTTGCTCACTCCTTCCCAGTCATTTCCTATCCCATCCCAGGCTTTGTTAGCATCCTTTCCATCATGGCCACTAGACTCTGCTATGTTACATGCACTACACAGTAACATGTAATAAGATTTCTAATACATAATTTTGTTTGATCCTCACCATTTATGAAATGGACCTCACCAATTCCTTTCCTCGGCTGGTACAGGCAAGGCTGGGGAGAGTGTGAACATCACAGTTGAAGGCACTAGTGCTTAACAGACCTGAACCTAGGTCAGTGCCATGTTTTTATTCTGGTTTTTTTTTTTTTTTTTTTTTACATACCCACTCTTAGGTTTATACTCCTCCCATGTGTAAAAACAGAAATACCATCTCTATCATTATCCATAATTATTGTGGGTTCAAGTATTGTTTTTATTATATTTATTATTATTATTGTGTGTGCATTCGCATGTGTGTGCATATGTGTGTGTGTGTGTGTGTGTGTGTGTGTATGAGTGTGTGTGTGTAAAGGTTGGAGGACAATTTGTGGGGACAGTTCTCTCTTTCCACTATGTGGGTTCCATGGTTGTAATTTAGGTAGTCTTGGTGGCAGGTGCCTGGCGGGCTAAGCCATCTTGCTGGCCCATGGACCCAAGTATTGATAATGTCTGAAGCAAGAAAACCTCAGCAGGCGTTACTGGCCTAGTATGAACGACAGGGTCACTGGTAGACAAGTTCAACCATGTAGCCATATAGAGGTAGTATGAGTCTTTCCCAGGACTGTGCTCTTTCCAGCATTCTCTTGTGGGCTTGGGAGGGTGACTTCTTGAGGGACATTGGAGGGGAAGATACATGATGGCATCGTTTGCTGACGACTGGATTGAGAACAGTCAGAAGGGAGGAAACATGATGCTTGCTCTCACCCAGAGGGGCAAAGCCAAGGAGAATGTGCAGGATTTTAAAAAGCCAAGGAACTTCTTTGTTTTGTTTATTATTTATGGATGGGCGATCCCCAGAGCCTGATTTAAGTGCTGAAGTTCTTTGGGGGCTCAGAGGCTCTTTAATGGGCTCAGAAACCCTGCAAATTATGAACAAATCCTGCAAAATGAACTTTCTGTATAGTGTGTAACAAACTTAGGCCAACAGCGACTCTCTTGAAGTTTGCCACTCTTTGAAGACCACGGTACACATTTATTTAGAAACCACATCTTATAAGACAGAAACCAGCTTCAGTCACTTCTCTAGAGTTGGTCCACGTTATTATTAAACATTTAGAGTTTGAGTATCACCCACTCCCTATGGAGTTGGGGGTGTGTCAGTGCCTGAGTTATGAGCCAGCCTAGCAAGGGAATATCCTAAAACAGTTGTCCTCTCTGATCATTCGGACTGTATTTTCAGAGGGTTGTGTTAAGTTGCTTGGATTGAAGAATTTTCAAGAAGCAAATGTATTTGAACTGCAGCTTTTAAGTCCTACTTATTTAAACAAGTGGGTCACCAAGAAACTTTAAGGTAAATAGTGGCCTCAAGAGGAAGTACCAGGACGTCCAAGCGTCTCCAACCTCTCTCGGGAGCAGCCAATTAATCTCTGCTACAGAACAGCGCCGCCCGGCCTTGCACTGGAGCCAGGCACTTAGGACAGAAAGCCTGCCTGGCTGCGGACAGAAAGACACTTGGCCTGGAGCTTCGCAGTCGGTTCCCTATCCTCCCCGAGGCGACCGGGTGGCTGCTGGGCACTTAGAGGCGTCCCCGAGCCTAAACTGCTTTCTCCCAGGAAGGAGATAAAAAGTCACAAAGAAAGGGAGGGGACTTCGGTGGAGCCCCTGGGGGCGTGGGTGGGACGTCCCTGAGTGGGCCTCGCGCCGCAGCTCGACAGCAAGTGGGCTGGAGGAGGGCGCGCCCTGCCCAGCGCCGGCCCAAGCCCAGCGCCGCGGGCTGCGATGCGCATCGCCGTGCGGTGAACCAAGCGGCCGCTCGGGCAGCGGCGGAGGCCTCCCGGGCGCCCCGCCCTGCGCCTCCTCCTGCCGCCTGCGCGCGGTGCTGTGCGCCCGGCCCGCCGCTGCTCCTCCTCCCTGCCTCGCGGTCCCCTCCTCGGAGTCCCGACTGAGCGCGAGCGCCACACGGCCCCGGGCCGCCGCCGAGCGCGCCAAGACGCCAAGACGCCGAACAGGTGGCCGGAGGCTGCAGGCGCCCAGGCCGGGGACAGGCGAGGCCAGGCGAAGGCGGCCGGGCTGGACATGGTAGCCTGGCGGCTCCGTGCCGCCGCCTGCTCGCGCCCCTAGCCGCCGGCGCGCCGGCGCAGCGGACCCACCGCGCCCTGCGTACAGTCGCCCGGCCCAGCGCCGCTCCGGCCACGGACAGCGAGGGACGGCGGCATGAAAGTGACCGTGTGTTTCGGGAGGACCCGGGTGGTCGTGCCGTGCGGAGACGGCCGCATGAAAGTTTTCAGCCTCATCCAGCAGGCGGTGACCCGCTACCGGAAGGCCGTGGCCAAGGTGAGTGGCCTGGGGCGCGCGGCGGGGAGCGGACGGGGAAGGCGCGGGGATCAATATGGCGCTTCCTGGAGACGGAGGAGGGAGACCGGGAGGCGGGGAAAGGGAAAGTGCGGCAGCCGGGCGGCCTCGTCCGAGCCCCCGGCCCGGACCTGCGGCCGCAAAGTTCTCGGCGCGCTCGGGCTGGGCCGCGATCGCCACCCGCACAGTCCCTGGACACTGCCTGGGTCCTCCGGGCTCAGGAGTGGGCGGCCGGGCTCCCGGAGCCGGCACCGGGCGAGGCAGAGTGCGGCACGCGGGAGGCGCGGCGTAGCCTGGCGGGGCGCCTCTGCCCGGCCGACCGCGGGCTCTGGCAATCCAGCTCCAGGCCTCTCCCCGAGCAGGCAGGCCTGCCGCCGAGGGTTGGCCACGGAACTTTGGGGGTGTGGAAAGAGTTGGGTGATCCCGTAGACGCGGGAGCCGCAGCCGGGCCGCGGACCTTCTGTGTTCTTGCGGGATCTCCGGGTCACGCAGGCAGCTCTGGTTGGTTCGGCCCGGCTAGTGGGTTCCAGTGGGGGCGATGGAGTGGCTCCGGTGTTCGGTTCCTTGAAACACCTCAGCCTGGACTCGCTTCTGGAGTCAAAGCTCTCTCCCGACCTCCACCCTTACCTCTTTGGATGTGCTCGGGTGCGGAGCCGGGGCTGCACAGGGCCTGGGGTCGGGGGAGCGTCCCTTCTCTGTTTTCCTGCTGGAGTAGTAACATTGTCTCCCTTAAACCGCATTCCTCCATAATGGGGCAGAAGTGGAAGGGCGTTTTGTTAGATTGTTTTACCCTCTGTGTTTGACAACAGCCCACGCTGAAGTTTTCGCTCTAGCACCTGAGGATATTTCCTTTGTACGAGAGAGGAATGTGTCCCCTTTGGTATTTCCCGTCTGTTGTCTGTTCAGTAGTGGAGTGGCCTGCCTTCTGTGACTTCAGAACAAGCGAGAGGGGGAAGGTGGCTTTGTCTGCCTAAGTCGCCAAATGCTCATGGGCCACCCTCCATTTTTCTCTGAAATTAAGAAAGGGCAAAGTGGTTACACCTTTGTTTTACTTTGCTTTTACTCTGTGTTGGAAAAATAACAAAATTGCCCCTTTAAGGAAACTTTGGGGGATGGTTAGGAATTTGATACAGGGATAGGAGATGCCGAGTTCAACAGCTGTAAGTGTTCTTCCAGTTGGTCGAATTCATTGAAAACCAAACAGCGTTTGTGGAAATTGGGCACCTGTTTATCTTGTAAAGCTGACAAGAGGGGAAATCCTCTGTAACTTCACACTTAAATGTTGTAAGCATCATTTCTGATTGACAGTTAGTTGGTGATTTAATGTTATAAGGGAATAACCAGGTTGCTTTTGTACTCTGCAGACCAACATTGTTAGCTGTGAGAAAAAAAGAAAAGGAAAATGGCAGTAACATATAGTGCATAGAAGTGTGCCTAGTTCCAGAGCAGAAGGCATGATGCTGCTTGCCTCTGCTTTGCTGATTTTGTTTGTAAAACTAGCCTTGTTTCATCGTGCACACCCTGGGCAATGGTCAAGTTGCCTGTTGAGGGAATACACAGGTAGCTGTTTGACTGGCAGAATTGTTAATTTTTTTCTATAGAAATTAAGCATTTACTATCCAAGGTCAGATTAAGCACACATTGTGTTGTGGGGCTAGGCATTTAAGGGCCCAGTAGGCTTCCTTGTAGATGGACTGTGAAAATCTAAAACAAGATTCCTGTGATTCCTCAGGTGAGGACAGCTGTGGCATGGGAGGAAGATGTCTCTGGGATGTTGGATGATGGAGTTGAGCACCCTTGTTGATAGATGTGGCCTGTTCTTCACTATCAGCAGTGGCTGCTCCATAGTGAAGGAGCAAGGGTGGGGAAGAGGTCACGGAAAGAGCAGCAGCTGCGAGTAACTAGTAATTGTGAGATGGCCAGGTGGGAGAAAGGAAGGGAGGGGGATTGCTAGAGATAAGAGAGTCAAGGATGATTCATTGGTTTCCAAAAAGCTCAGTTGAGGAGGTGGGGTGTGTGTGTGTGTGTGTGTGTGTGTGTGTGTGTGTGTGTGTGTGTGTGTATGTGTGTGTTTAGAGATCAGAGGTCGTTGTTGGGTATCTTTCTCAGTCTCTCTGCATTTTCTTTTTTGAGACAGAGTCTTACTGAACCTGGAATTCAAGGCCAGGCAGGGATACAATCCCCCCCCCCCCCCCCCAGATTTTCAACATTCAGAATTTAACCATTGGATCACAAGTTGACTCATAAATGTTCAAAGGGTTGGGCTTGGTGACACATAGCATTATCCCAGAACTTGGAGGTGGAGGCAGGTCAATCTCTGAATTCAAGGCCATCCTCATCTATAGAGTGAGCTTCAGGCCACCCAAGGCTACGTAGTGAGACCCTGCCTCAAAAAAAAAAAATCCCCAAACAAACCAAAAACCAAAACCAACCAAACAAGGGCTGGCTTAGCAGCTAAGCACACTGGCTGCTCTTCCAAAGGTACTGGGTTGGATTCTCAGTACCTACATGGTGGCTCACAACCATGTCCAGTCCTAGGGGATCTAATGCCCTTCTGGTCTCAGCAAGCACTACATGAATGTGGTACCCACACAAGCAGACGAAACACTGACACATATAAACAGATTAACTTAAAGGCGACTTTATCCATTGGTTGCTTTTCCTCTTGGATGGGTAAGTAATGACTGAGTGATCTTTAGCCGCTCACACTTCTCCCATCCTATATAAGGTCATCAGGGAACAGACACATCAATACTGTTAGTGTTGCAACTTCTCTTCTCTTCTTTCTTCTGCTTAATAAGACAGGATAGGTCCTGCATGAAGAACTGGGTAGCCAGGTAGTGGTAGGATCTTGCTTAGGTTGCTAGGTGACATGAGACATGATGAGCTCTCGCCTGCTGGGAAAATGTGGGCAGAGCATGTTCAATAGAGGAAAACCCGTGAAGCATAAGGAAG
This sequence comes from Onychomys torridus, assembly GCF_903995425.1. Lineage (NCBI taxonomy): Eukaryota > Metazoa > Chordata > Mammalia > Rodentia > Cricetidae > Onychomys > Onychomys torridus. The sequence goes on along the minus strand of NC_050447.1, from coordinate 88,969,827 downwards.
AAGAAGGAAAAGAGCTTGGGGGAAAGAACCCAAAAAAACCAGCCAAGTTTTTTGTGCGCGAAGCACTTTGTGGTATGGTGGGGCGAATTTTCTGGCATTCTGTTTGTGTTATTTGAGCTGTTTTCTCTGTAGGTTGAACAAATCAATTTCTGGCCAGGAAAATGCCATGTCTTAGCACCAGAAATGTCCTTAAGGAGCCAGTGTTAGACAGCTTACCCTTAGTCATAAGCAATCTCTCTCTCTCTCTCTCTCTCTCTCTCTCTCTCTCTCTCTCTCCCCCTCCCTCTCTCTCCCTCTCTCCCTCTCCCCCTTCCCTCCCAGCCCTCCCTCCTTCCTATCCATCTATCATCTAGCTGTCTGTCTGTCTGTCTCTTTCAAGACAGGGTTTCTCTATGTAGCAGTGCTGGCTGTCCTGGAACTCACTCTATATCAGGCTGTCCTCAAACTCACAAGAGATCTACCTGCTTCTGTCTCCTGAGTGCTGCTGTGATTAAAGGCATGAGCCACCATCACCCAGCTGTAATCTATATTTTTACACTAGTGTAAAAACATTTTTGTAGTCATGAATGGTGATGGGTTAAAATGGATGTTTGTCTTCATTTACCCACCATCATCAAGGCCCTGTTTGAGCATATACTGTGTTAAATATTGACAACCAGGTTACGTGAATGCTTCTACTGAGCGTGCCCAGTTGGAGGGCCATTTGTGTCTCTTTGTGTGCTCAGAGTCTTACCATTTCTGGTACACACAGAACCTTAGCTTTAAGCATGGGTTTTATTGAAGGAAAGCTGTATACTAAATGTTGTGCTCGCTGGGCTTCATAGAAGGAGCCACCACTATGCAGTGGGGGGTTTTGGGTATCTTGTAGTGATTAGGGTTTGCAAGTGGGCTTTGTGGGAGGGATGGCTAGCCATGTTTAGGGCCCTGCTTCCTAACCAAGTAGCTGAGTGGCCTCAGAAAGCACCTGCTTTGCAGTGGGAGAGTTCTGGATCTGCAGGTCTGCAGTGGAGTCATGGTGTGTGAACCTGGAGAGTATATTGCCATCCTAAAAGTATGATGGGATGTACTGTAGGAACAGTGACATTGGGGTTTTGGAGGGCCTATGTTAGGATCAGGCTGTGGAGGACAGGAAATGCCAGGGAGAGACTCTGGGATGTCCTGTGGTTTGGTAACAGAAAAGACAGGACAAGTAGTTGATTGGATGAGCCTGGCTTAGTTGGAAAGAAAAGCTGCTGTAGACAGGAGAAGGGATTGGAGACAAGATGAGAGTGGGTGGGCTGGAACCCCTTGGTTCACTTCCCTTCTCTTTAGAGCCCTGTCTCGAGAGAAAATGTTGGGAACCTGGCTGTATTAGCTGTTTAACCTTGGGCAAGCTAATGCCCAGTTTCCTCATCTCGCTAGCAGGAGTAAAATGTGTGTTGTACATGATGAATTTGAATTATTCTGAACTCGATCTAGTCTGTGGAAGCTGCTCAGTAAAGATAGAATCAGATACACTTCATCTGCAGAACACACTCATCTGTTCTCTATTGGCTTTTCTTTCTTTTGCTTTGAGTGTAATTTAATTGAGGAGTTGGTTGACTTAAAACCTGCTTATGCAATGGTCCGATCAGAAGAGCAGATTGATTCAGTAAGTCTAGGGAGCAGAGGATGCCAAGGCTGCTCTATGTGTTTCAGACGACCTGGCTGGGCCTCTGTTTCTTAAACCAGTCTCTTAAGGGTGATTTAGCAGCAATTCGTTGTTTAAATACAATTGAAAGAGGAGGGGGGATGTGGGTGGGATATACCCACAATCCTGCAGTTCCAAGTGCTGGGAGTGGGAGAGGCTGGAGGATTGGTCACAAGTTCCAGGCCAGTCAGTAAGTGTCTCAAAGAACAAAAAAAATAAGTAAATAAAACAACTTATAGACAGGAACTTTAAAAAAATGACTTTCTTTTGGGATATTGTTAATTAGTAAACTTATGAATCAGTTTTTATGAAATGCCTGATAGTTGGTATGCTTTTCATGTGTGTGCGCGTGCGCGCGCGTGTGAGTGTGTGTGTGTGTGTGTGTGTGTGTGTGTGTGTATGAATGAATGTGTGACATTTTGCCACACAGTTGCAAACTTACTGGAAACTTGATGAAGTTACATTATAGCAGTGATTGAGAGCCGATCTTGGCAAGAGTAAGAAAAAAGTGAAGTATAAAGTATTTTATTATTTGCAACATTTTCTGTCTTCCAAAGAGGAAAAAGAAACATAGTTAAAAGGCTTATTTCAAAATGCAGCTCTCAGTGTCTTCCTATCTCAGAGGTCCAAGTGTCTCTCTCTAGTGACCTCTTGCTTTCTTGCACAGTCTTCTCTAGACTCCATACCCCATGTTCCAGCCCCTCAGACTTCCCTGCACTTTGCAGCTTCTTTGCTCTGTGCGTTCCTGCTGCTTCTTCTTAGAAGGCCCATTCCCTCTTTGTAAGCATCCTTTGGCCTCTCAGCTCAGGCTCACCCTCTCTGGGAGTGGGCTGTGTGTATTTGGCTGTTTGAGGCCCTGTTTTCTCTGTGAGGACTTCCTGTAGCTCTTGTACTTTGTAGGACTCAAGGGGATGTAGAATGGGCTGTGATTCTCTTCCAGGTGAGATGGCTGATCCAAGCGCCTCCCTTTAATCTTGCTTGTTCAGCAAATATCTGCCACATTGCCATCGTAAAGGATGAGTAGAGTTGAGAATAAACACATCACACAAATACCGCATGGGAAGGGCCCTTCTGAGAAGATACTGACTCCCACTTGCTAGTCAGAAGGACCTTATGGCTTGTGTGTCATGTAGCATGTATAGTGTGCAATCAGAACTAAGACTAAAAGAGTATGGGCAACCTGGAAGATTCTCTTTTGTGTCAGCTATTTTCAAGGAGTTCAGTCTGTCTGTGAGATCAAGCAGAGCTTAGTCCTGGAGTTTGCACTGGGTCAGGTTCAAGGCATGTGGCCAAAGCAGTGTGGAAATCTGGCCTTGACTATACTTAGGCTCAGTCTAGTGCCTCCATCCCTTTCAGTGGGAATCCTTGGGGCTGGGCCAGGAGTGAATGTAAGTGTTTAGGATTTGAGATTCACAGGATGAATGTGGCTGAGGAGAAGCACTGGTTGGCTTAATCATCCTCATGGATGAATTTCTCATTGGAGGTAATGTTTAAAGTCCTACATGGACCATTAACCTACAGATGGATGCTCCATCTGTCCCAGGAGGTTCTTATCTTCCTGTGGCATTGGATGCATGCTTATGACAGCACACATTCAACAGATCTCTCTCTCTCTCTCTCTCTCTCTCTCTCTCTCTCTCTCTCTCTCTGTCACACACACACACACACACACACACACACACACACACACACACACATTTTCTCTCTTTTCAGGATTGGAAAGAATGGGGAAAATTAGGCCAGTAGGTTCTTTCCATAGGTTATTTTCCACTGGGTGGAGTTGGCATTTTAGGCACACACAGCATCCTCCCTTCTCCATAGCCAACAATTCTACATTCCTATCTAGACCTAGGTCAATAGCAGTAGAGCTAAATCTTTTTGGTGCCTTTTCTGTTTGACACAGGAAATAGAATTTAATTCTTTTTGTTGTTTGCTTGTTTGTTTGTGATTTTAAGTCCCTGTCTTACTCTGCAGCTCAGGGTTTCTCAAACTGGTGGTCATCTCCTTTGGTTATATGTGTGTACCCCAAAGCCTTGCTGCAAAATCCACCTATCCTTCCTTCATTCCTTCTCTCTCTCTCTCTCCCTCTGTCTTCCTCCCTCCTTCCCTCCCTTCCTTCCTTCCTTCCTTCCTTCCTTCCTTCCTTCCTTCCTTTGATAGGGTCTCTCTGTGTAGCTCTGGCTGCCTTGGAACTCAATATGTAGACCACCTTGACCTTGATCACACAGAGGGCCCCCATCTTCTAAGTGCTGGGATTAAAGGCCTGCTTCACTGTGTCCGGCCTTAGAGAGTCAAATTGTAATGAAAAGAAATTTAATGTTTAGTGACTAAAGGAGGAAACTGTCTGATGTTTTTCTTCTGTTACTATTTTTGCTTTAAGAACTTTGGAAAGATTATGTGAAGATGTGTTTCTTCCATGGGGGCCTATGCTTCCTAATGTCTGGCCTTACATCTGTGGTGATTTAATAATAACTCTTGTGCTCAAGATCCAGCTTGTTTGCTTGACTGCTTACCCAGCCTACACAAGAACAGCTAGGGTCAGTCTCCATTACTGCATAGAACTGATTTGGAGTAGCACACCTCTAATTCCATCACTTTAGAGGTGTGTATGGGGGCGGGGTCAGCTGGAAGTTCAACATAGCAAATTTAAGACCTCTCCAAGCTACATGAGACTGTCAAAACAAAACTAACCAAACCCAACACTCTTGCTTCTCTGATCTCTATCAGTATTGGCACTTATGAATAAAACTTAAAGCTTTACATCCAGATCTCCTACGATATTGTTTCTTTTCTTAAATTCTTTAATGTATAGGTAAGATAAATGAAACACTTATCTAAAAGCTTAGATATAAATGTTCATTGCAGCATAATTCATAATGACACCACATAGTCCCTGTGTTGACCAGCTGACAGATGCTCAACCCATTTGGCTTGGGACAAGGAGGATGCAGAGTGATTCAGAATTGGCTCATTTTAAAAAAGACCTTTATTTAATTTTTTTTGTTAATTTTTTAAGATTAATGTCTTATGTGAATGGGTGTTTTGCCTGTATGTATGTATGTATACCATGCATGTGTTGGATCCCTTGGAATTGAACTTACAAATGGTTGTGAGCTACAGTATAAATTCTGGGAACTGAACCCAGGTCCTCTGCAAGAGCAGCTAGTGCTCTTAACCACTCAGCCATCTCTGCAGCCCCAAGATGTGTGTGTGTGTGTGTGTGTGTGTGTGTGTGTGTGTGTGTGTATGTGTATGTATGTATGCCATGGTGTGCAGGTACTCATGGGGGCCAGGAATGGGATTTGAGTTGCCTGGAGCTAGAGTTGTGAGGTTCCAGTTATGGATTCTGGGACCCAAACTTGGGTCTTCTAGAAAGAGCTGCAAATGCTCTTAACCACAGAGCCATCTCTGTGTCCTGGTTATTCCTTTTATGAGTGATTAAATAGTCTAAATGATTATAATGGTCATACAACTACAAGTATACTAAAAACTATTAATTGTGAACTCTGTGTGTGTGTGTGTGTGTGTGTGTGTGTGTGTGTGTGTGTGTATGTGTAGAGTGTCTTCAGCTCTACTCCACTTGTCTTTTGAGACACAGTCCCTAGATGGACCAAGAGCTCTCTGACTTGGCTACACTGGGAAGCTAGTGAGCTCAGGGGGCCTCCGGATTACAGGTGTGTGTCATCAAACCGTGCTTTCACAAGGGGTTGAGGGAAGGGACTGAGGGCCTCATGCTTGTGTAAGCATTAACTGAATGCACTATCTTTCTAGCCCCAATTGTATACTTTAAATGGGTGAATTTTATGGTTTATGATTATATCTCAATAAAGATGTTAAAAATAGATTACGTAAGCCAGTATGAATAAGATTCCATTTTTAGGTATTTTATAGTTCTGAGAGTCCCATAAAACATGTCTTTGTGTGTCAGAGATAACCAAATACCCCAATTGAGAATGATTTTTAGGGATTTAGAATATGATGCGCTACATTAACCCTGCTTTCTTGGGCCGGTGTAGTCTATCCTGCTAACTATCTGCCTGGGAAGCTCTTACCTGATGAACCCATACACTTTGTCACCATACCCCTCGGCTGTTAACCCATTCCCTCAGCCCTGCTCCCCAGCCCCCCAACTGCCTTTGCTGAATGGAGGTTGACTGGGATGTTGCAAAGATACCTAAAGGAGAATTTTACGTGTTTGCTTTTGGCTCTCTGTATGGCCCCCCTCCCCTGCTCATCTCACCATATTTGAGGACTGGGCAGCTCCAGTTTCAAACCTTGAGCCCCACCAGCGTTTCCGGTCTGCAGGGCTGGTCATAATGCTGCTGGATTACCAGGCAAGTGTGACACTCACGGGCTTTGCCAGGGAACAGACGGGGTACTGGCTGTCCTTCCACTCACCTGTGTGCGAAGAGTCTGTCTCCATTGTTGGCCTCGAGGACACGTGCTTGTGGAAGTCAGGGTAAATGTCGCTTAGGGTGTCCTCAGAACTCACTGTTTCAGGATATGTGTCTTCGAAGATGAATCCCATGCTCAGAGTGGGTCCCTCAGACTGTTCCCTTCCTGAGTTTTAACTAATAATTGCTACGACCTGGTGCTGAGTGCATGCCGTATGTGTCCCTATGTGTATACATAGACAGAGGCAGCATTTTCATGTCTGTAACTGTAAGTAGTTTAGCGGTGTCAGAGCTACAGATTTTCTCACTCTTAGTGTTCTATATTCAGATATCGCAGAGCTGAGTTTGGGGCCTGTGTGACGTTTCTGCTTGTGTTTGTTTTGCATCTTTTTAGGATAGAAAACTAGTGTGTATTACAGGTATTGTGGTTTAGAAAAGGCCCTTTTAAAATTGCCTACACGGAAAATGAATGTTTCTGTGGACCTAACAGAATAACTCACTGTTCATCCTGCAAAACGAAAATGGCCAGCTCACCAACACGTGGAGGTATTCACAGATGAAAACCACGAAGCAGAAGGCGCTGGTCTGGTGTAGGCAGTTGATATAAGCATAGGCTTTGTGTTTTACTTTTTAATGTTTAAAATACATGGAAATTGGCAACTCTTCCATGAGTGTTTTAGTTGTCTTTTCCAAGCCCAATATTAAACCTATCTTTTAATGTAAGTTCTTTTCCACGAAACATCTTCTTATACTCCAAAGGCGGCATTTCAGATGTATAATTTATAATTCTGAAAGCCAGTGTGCAGTGCCATTGTGAGTGATGGTGAGCAGATTCCTGCTTGGCAGGTTATCCTTACAGCCCAGAGGACAGTCAGAGAGGGCAGGATATGGGCTCCTGGTGGAGCGTCGTGCAGAATGTGACCAAGCACTAAATCCACTGACGCTGGATGCAGGGTTTGGGATCTTCACCACTTGGTTGAAGTTCCAGAAAAATCCAGAGCCTCCATTGTGAGAGTGCATCATGTGGTCTGCTCACCGTTGAAACAGTTGGACCTGGAAGCTGAACCATCCAGTATGCAAGTCTTGAAGAACTCATTTAAGTATGAAGGCACATCCTAAAAGGTTTTTAATGTTTTTCAAGGAAACTTGGAATGCTAATTAACCGCTAAGCATTCTGTGATGTTAGTTTTATCGTTCATGTTTTATGATCTACTGATGACAACCCAGATGTCTGCAAAAACATATCCAGTTTCAGGTAGCTGCAACTGGAAAGTTAGCAGGGGGTGTTTTCCTTGTTAAGCAACGGGCATTTCAGAGTGACAAAGAATGGAGGATGATCTGGGGTGTTTAATGTTCCCAATCTTACTGGCTTGTTGCCAGGGATCAAAGAGAATGATTTCTGTTGTCGTTGTTAGAGTGTGTTTTGGGCATTGAACCCAGTACCACAGTAGTCAGATGACTCCTAAAGCTGTATCCAAAACACAGAGGAGGTACAGGCACTGTGAGAAGTTGATGGAATTATGATGTCACTTGTAACCATTGCTCAGTTCTGCTAAGGACCGCTCACATAGCCTTCTGTTTTTTCTTACCCTGGTTAGAACAGCCCTGGGTCTGGACAGTCAGGAGGGTTAGATACGCAGCCTTTCCTATAAAATTATTCTAAGAGACGTTCACATCTCACTGGTCAACTGGAGGCTCCGCAGATGTTCATAGAGGAACTTTCCATTTTTGGCTCCCTGTGGCCCCTTATCCAGCAGTAAGCCTGTTTTCCCTTCTGTGCCTGGGGATGCTGTCTTTCTTGGAGAGGAAGTGATTACATATCATCTCCTCACTGTGTAAGAGACTCTTAGGCCTATTCAATAGATTGAATTTTTTTCTCCCGCCTCAGGTTTTACTTATTGGCTAGACCCACTTTCAGTGGCTAGTTTATCAATCAGCTCCATTTTTATCTGATTTATTATATCAAGTGTTGTTTTTCAAGATGGTCTCCTAAGGTGGCATTTTTTCTTCTATACGTTTTATAGAAATTCAAGTTTGGTATATAAATCATTGTAAAAGGAGAAAAACAATTCTAGGCCCCACAGAGGCAACAGATCAGAGACAATTAATTATTCTGCTTCTTGATCTTACCTGGCTTCTGTTTCATTTTTGCACGAGCAGCCGTGGGTAGAGCGCAGTGGCCTGTACACTTACATGTGGTGCCTGCACTCTAGCCTGAGTTACACTCCTGGCCCTGTGCTGGCTTTTCCATTAATCCTTGCTCCTTTCTACAGCAGTGGAAGCTGCCATACTGCTGTGTGAAAAGAAATTGACTAATGTTTTGTCCAAGGTAGCCTTCTGTGATAAAACGCTGACCAAAACCAAACAAACAACAAAACCAGCAAGGGGTTTATTTTCAGTTTTCAGGTTACAGTCCCTCATCGGACAGGAAGCACATAGGAGTTCACCTGTAGAAGGTGTGGTAAGCTTTCCCCAGAAGTTTCATCTTCAAGACTCTAGAGCAGTCAGGAACATTCACAGCCTCTAGCTCCTTCTGCTACAGGGCCACTCACTGCTGGCAGGCCTTGGGACAGAATAGGGAGGGACAAGGTCAGGGTTCACTGAGCTCACTCAGGCCATGGGCAGTCCAGTCCCTTGTACCTGACCTCAGTGGGACTGGTAGGGTCAGTAGCAGGATCTGTGAAGGTTTTCATATAGAAGGGATCTCTAGCCCTGTGGCTCATTCAGAGCTGAAGCACAGAACTCAGAGGAGTATGGCTTACGGGCTTCTCCATGGCTTGCTCAACTTGTTTTCTTACACAATACAGGACCACCTTCCCAGGGGAGGCCCTGCCCACAAAAGGGCTGGGCCCTCCCACGTCAATCATTAATCAAGAAAGTGCCCCACAGACATGCCCACAAGTGAATCTGATGGAGGCAGTTGCTATTCCCAGGTGACTTAGTAGCTTCTATCACTTCTGTGCCCATAACCCTTTCTTACTCTTCCGTGAACCTCAAGATGGTGAGTTTGGACAGCTGCAGCAGCATATGGGAACACAGAACATCTTTTGCTTGTATAGCAGTTGTAAGGGCTGGCAGATTGATTGACACACCTTTTAATACTTAGTTCAGCTAAGGGCTCCCATTGTCAATCACCTTTTGACTTCACCCAAGAATTGACCTATTTCTCGTATGAGAAATAGGGAGTGGTATCTTGAGGGTGTAGTAAGTTTTGGGTAGAGCGGGAGGTGTTGTTAGATTAGATTTACACCATCATGGGCACATGGCTTTGTGTTCAAGAGGGCTTTCTCTTCCCATCTCTCCAGTCTGGAGCACAGTCTTGGCTCCTGCCTCTGGACCTTCGAGGCTGTATTAATGAAAATAGTGCTTCCTTCTGTCCTCACATGTACTGAGGAAGTTGCTCAGCAGTGATTAGAATAATGCAGACGCTGAGTTGGGCAATGTTATTTTCACTCTTCCTTTCAGCATTTGTTTGTAAACATTGCTGCACAGGAAGGACACTGAAATGTGAAGCTTTAGCTTTCTTTTTAAATCGCAGATGGAGTTTACATATTTCTGGGCTTCTTTGTTTTTGTGCTTTGTTGATAAAACGGTGAACAGTGCTTTCAAAAACATTCCAGAACATCCACATATTTGATCGAGGCAATGGTAGAAGCTGGGCTTGGTGTGGTACATACTTGTCTCAGCATTTGGGAGGCAGAGGCAGGAGGATTACTCCCAAGTATGAGGCCAGCCTAATCTACATAGTGAGCTCGGGCCAGATGAGACAAGAGAAGGAAATTTTGAAAGGCAAGCTGTACTGGACGACTTTTAGACAGATTGTAATCTGCTTGGAGAAGAGTGGTTTTGGCTCCTTCCTCCCATTGCAGGAAAGCTGCCTTCATGGACTCAGAGTGTTGATGTTGCTACCCAATCTTTGCTCTTGACGTCACAGAGATCCTTAGGTCAGAGTGATGGTGGAAGCTCTCACCAGAGTGCTGTACTGGGGCAGGGGTAACTTGCCCATCAACTTGGGGAGTCGTTGAGAAAGGGCTTTTCATCATATTTTCTTGGGTCACATTTATTTCAAGGGCATTTCAGAGAGGTAGGAAGAGACCCTGTAGAGATGGCAGGAAGCGGTAGTGATTGTCATGCCCAGGCATTGGGTGGTGATGGTGGTGCATGCTATGGCTCAGTGCCTTACTTGTGTGTATGTCCACCCCAGAGAGGGTTGATGGTGATGAAATTCTGACTTCCCCAGTGAGGAATGTCGGACTCATGGACTGCACAGTGACGCATGTTGGTTCTCTCATGAGCAGTTCTGATGCTGCAGAGCTTGTACTATGAATCTCTCCCTGCACAGGACACATTGTGCGGCCACATACTGTATAGGATATTACAATTCTACAGGAATTCCCCAGAAGAGCATGTTCTCATCTGTTGTAAGTTTGCTTGAATGACTTAGGGTACGGGTTCAGGGATAAGTGTACTTTGCTGCTGAGGATCAGTTAGTTGCCTGTCAAAGCCTCTGGGTGCTTAGCTATGGACCCTGGTCCAACAGAAGTCACATCGGTTAGAAATACAGCATCTTGACCCTCTGTTTCAGAGTCTGCATTTTACATAGATTGGCAAGTGGTGCCAGAACAGTTAGAACTCAACCACTGCACTGCAGGAACACTTGAAAAGATTTTAAAGACCGATGCCTGTACTGTACACAGCAAAGGAACCTGACCTCTGAGTCGGGACTGGACGCCAAAGCTCTTGCAGGTTCCTATACAACCAGGATAAAGACTGTGCCAGTTTGCAGATCTCTCAGGTGACTGGACATTGGGATGTAGAGTCTAAGCTGCCTTTCATTGGGTGTTTGATTGTTCAGTGCACCAATGGGAAATGTCAGCTCAAGGGCTGGTCTTCTGTGGCAGTTGCCCACAGTACATTGTCCTTCCTACCTGACTTTCCAAGTCATTATATTTTTCTGCCTGGTCATTTTGCTGGTTCTTTTTTGTGCAACAGTTGATAGCACATGTGTTATATATGCCTTTGGTTTTAATTATGAATTCTTTAAAAGTATTTATTTAGTATGAGTGTGTGTGTGTGTGTGTGTGTGTGTGTGTGTGTGTGTGCGCGAGCGCGCATGTGCACTCGTGTGTACATGTTTGGAGATCAGAGCACAACTTATGAGAGTCAGTTCTCTCTTTTCATCATGTGGGTCCTGGGGATCCAATCCAGGTCATCATTTCTGGTGACAGGTACCTTAACCCACTGAGCTGTCCCGATAGCCCCTAGTTATAAACTCTTTTGGTTTATGTTAAGTGAATCCATGAGAGTCTGTTAAAGGGTTTCAAGGATTTATTAAGATATAAAGTGGGGGGTGCTGGAGAGATGGCTCAGAGGTTAAGAGCACTGATTGCTCTTCCAGAGGTCCTGAGTTCAATTCCCATCAACCACATGGTGGCTCACAACCATCTGTAATGAGATCTGGCGCCCTCTTCTGGCCTGCAGTCATACATGCCGTATACATAATAATAATAAGTAAATAAATCTTTTTTAAAAAAAGATATAAAATGGGGAGAAATACACCACAGATGCAGGACAAAGTAAACATCCATTGCCCTCCATTCTGCCCGGGTGTGAATGGAACCAGCCATCTGGTTTCTAATCACAGAGAGAGACAGAGAGAGAGAGAGAGAGAGAGAGAGAGAGAGAGAGAGAGAGAGAGAGCGAGCGCCAGAGAGAGCCCTCTCCTCAGCTTTAAGTACTCACATACCCACACCTCTATCTGGCCAGGTACCACAGGTCACTGGAGGTGCGACTTCCCACATCAGGCTTACTTTTTGATGTCTTTTTTGAGACATAGTCTTGGGTTTCCCAGACCTACCTCAAACTCACTGTGTGTTTGAGGATGACTTTGAATTCCTCCTGATCTTTCTGTTCCTGCCCCAGTGCGGTGTTAGCCCTAGGGTCTTGTGCATGAAAGCACTCTACCAACTGTGGTATGAGCCAGCCCTAGCTATCAACTCTTACTTGTGTGTGGTCTGGTCAGTAACCATGCCACTACCTAGAGCTGGGTCCAGATGTTGAGAAGAGGCAGCGAAGAGACAGCTCAGGAGGTAGTAAAGAGAGCAGGAAAGGAAAGGCCGGAGGAGGAACCATGTGGCCAGTCTCCCTGGGTCCTCTGGGTGTCTGTGATTTATGGACAGACACAGGACAGCCCAGTTTGTTTTGTGGTAAAGCTGGAAAGAAGGCGTGAGTGCTGGACTAAAGATTCTCTTGTCAGTTTCTTTTCATGGTTGTTTCTGAGTATACACCTGTGTGCTAGACAGGGCATGACAGAAGCCTGGAGACGCCTTTTGGCTGGCCATGGAACCTTCCATTTACATCGTTTTGTGCTCTGCATCATAGGACATTTCTTACCCCTGCCCCAAAGTACCAGGGCTCTGTGAACCTCAGAAGACCTCAGAAGGCCCTCTTCTTTCTGTTAGCATGGCTACTGGTAGCCTTGCCTCCCCCCTCTCCTTCTCCCCTCCCCCCTCTCCTCCCCCCTCCTTTCTTCCACCTTCCCCTCTCCTCTCCTCCCTCCTTTCTTTTTCTTAGGGTAGAGTCTCCCTGTCTAGTCCTGACTGTCCTGGAATTTGCTTTGTAGATCAGCTTCAATTCAGGAGTCCTCCTGCCTCTGCCTCCCAGTGCTGGGGTTAAATGCATGTTCCATTGTGCCTGGCTATTTAATTGTTTTAACATTTACTTACTTCTTCACTTATCTGTATAGATGTGTATGGACATGCAAGTGCCATGGCAACACATTTGGCCATTGGATGACAACGTGCAGGAGTTGGTTCTCTGCTCCTACCATGTGCATTCTGGGTATAAACCCAGGTCATAGGGCTTGGCAGCAAGTGCTTTGAACTGCTGAGCTGTCTCCAGTCTGTTTGTATCCTGTTTGCATTGGCAAGCTGGGCTCCTGGTACAGCTCTGGGCCTGGTCTGGCCCTCCTTCCCTTTAGCTTCTTCCTATGATGGCCCACATAGTAAGCCAGGGACCTGCACTGAACTGCAGTGTTTGCAGCACACTTGTGGAGAGGTGTATCTTCAAACATGCTACAGCTATAAGAATGTACTATGACTGGGGCCAGAGGATGTGAGTTCTGTTCCTAGCACCTACATCAGACAGGTCATATGCTACTTGTGACTCCATCTCCTGAGGATCTGATGTTCTCTCCTTGCCAGAGCTCAACTGAGCTTTTCTTCTGTTCCACCTCTATTACCTGAGGGTGTCCTGGCCTGGAGAAGCCAGAGTCTAGGGTGTATGTCTAGTGTATGTAGGGTGTCCTGAGTGTGGGACTGGGCAGGCACTGTTTGCTAGAGCACTGTGTGGGGTGGCGCAGCATGCAGGTCCCCAGTTTGTTGTTGGGCATCTTAGGCTGTATCTCAGGATCCTAGAAGGAGTTCCCAGTCAGGATGAGGAAGCTGCCACTTTTGAGACTGAGACCCGGAGGCCAGCACAGCAACTGTCCTTGTATGTACTCAGTCATTCACCAAGTCTGTGCAGATTTCATACTTCTCAGAATCAGAGGTGTCAAGTAACTTTCGGCAGCTGTCTGTACCCTGCTGTAAGTGTGTGTGTGTGTGTGTGTGTGTGTGTGTGTGTGTGTATGCACAGAATATAGAATCAAACATCCTTTTAATTGAGGTATGTCTTGTTTTAAACTTGTCCTTGTTTTGATCGAGGCAAGAGTTGTAAAGTATATGTCCTGTGTGTTTGAGGCCGAACAGCGTAAGTAGTAGTCTGTTTACATATTTCATGAGCCAGCCACCTGACAGCTTTCCCAGGCTACATACTAGAGTGAGATAATGATAATGATAGCTTAGGTTTATGTGGCATCTTTCTCTGAGAGGTTCAAAGTGGCCGAGCCACTCGAGACTCCATTATGGCCATGTCCTGTGAGGTAAGTGATCTCCAGTACCCTTCAAGTTCCTGCACATGTGAGGGAAGTGGTGATTCATCCGTTCACTAGCGAGCAGTGTGTGGAGAGGGTCACGTGCAACACTGGATTGCTGAGAACTTCGACACTAGTCTGCCCTTCTGAGATGTGCTTGTGTGAATGGTGGGGATGTTCACACCACCTAGCATCGACCAGAGTTTCCTTTGGACTTGTCTCCCAGGCGGGCATGGCCCTCCACTTGTTTCCCTTTTATTTGGCTTATTCTGTCCCCCACCTCTGTCCTTCCTCCACCCCGCTGTGTTATGGGTGCTCACCCTTGCACCCAGCACCCTCATGAAGCCGTCTGTGGAGTTCTGCAGCTCTGTCTGCCGATGGCACGGCCTGGCCTGTTGTATTGGTGGGACCCACACATCACTGTGAAGCGTAGGCCTGACATAGTTCGTGTAGAGTCAGGTTCTGAACTGCAGGGCTCATGACTAAGGCAGGTGGTGATTAAGGAACAGTCCTCCAGGGTTGAGGCGCTCCTTGTAATTAAGCCTGAGTGGACAGTAAGGGGTCTGCTTCGTGGACAGCATGGAGTTAGTAACACATTGTTCATGGGGGTATATGTGCTGCTGTATTCCTGAAAGGAATGTTTGACTTGAACTTGGTCCTTAAATCATTATTTTATCATTGTATTTTTTTGGGGGGGTGCTGGGAATTGAACCTAGGGCTTTTATGATTATGAATACTAGCTACTTATACCAGCAGCAAGCTATATTTTTCTCCACCCTTTCTTTCTTCCTCCTTTCCTTTCTCTCTCTCTCTCTCTCTCTCTCTCTCTCTCTCTCTCTCTCTCTCTCTCTCTCTCTTTTAAAGCCTGTGGACTTTTCTGTATTCTGTAACCTCCACCCCCAGTCCACATTGAGACATAGTCTCCTGGAGGGAGGAGGGGGTCAGGAAGCTGAGGACACTTAGATAGTGGGAAAGTTCGAAGGGTCCCAAGGGCTCTGCCCACAGTTCTCGAAGCGGTAAATAACTGGGGGAGGTGGAGACATCAGCTGCAAGCTGTGCGCAGTGGCAGCTCCCCTGAGTTGCCACTCCTGCTGTGGTGATGAGCTTTTTGGTGATGCAGCTGCTTTTCAGCCACCTGTGCTCCTTAAGTGACCGCCATAAACCCAGTGGTTCACCAATCTAGACTTGGTTGGCATCGTTTCTTTGGTCTGTTGCCAGTACCCTGTCAGTGATGCACGGATGTTTGTTCGTGCCTCTCCAGAAAAGTCAGACAGTGGAAGCTGTAGAAGCAGGAAGAACAGCAAGGAGTTCCCATGTGCCCACCCGCAGCATTTGGTACCTGTGAGCTATAGAATTAGAGAAGGCATCATCTAGTCGTTGGTGTCCTAGGAATGGGCCAGTGGGTGTGGGGCTGTGCTGACCCGCCTCCACAGGTCCTTTGTCTTTTCTGCCCGAGGAGGCTGAAGCATTGCTTCTGTCTACTCACCTTTTAGCAGAGCTCAGCACTGGCTGAGACTGCAGCTTTCTGGGCCCTGTGGTGGCTCGCCATCTTTGCTGAGCTGTTGCTAAAGTCCCACTGCACCCTTCCCACCTTGGTAGAGGACTGTGCACGTAGGGTGATTGTGGCTGTGGCTTGCGTTGTGTTTGTTTTATGATTCTAACGATCCAAAGGTGTATATCTACCTATGTGTCCACGTCTTAGTGTGTGCATGCCTGTGTGTCTATGTGCTCCTGTGTGCTGTGCGTGTGCATGCACGTATGTGTGTATTGTGGGGGCTCTGATGAAAGGGATGCTGTTACCAAGCTGTTTCCCACTGCTGGTAGGCTTCAGGCTTATTTTATAGTCACAGGCTTTCAAGTGTCTCTGAGGTAATCATTGATTCTGTTGTGTAACTCTGTGGATTACTGAAATGCAGTCAGCTTTTGTATGACTCATAAATCTTAAAAAACATTCATCTTGAGATACTTAGAATTTCCTGGAGGTGTAGGGGTGTGTGTGTGTGTGTGTGTGTGTGTGTGTGTGTGTGTACTTTGCAACAGAACTTTCCAGCTTTTTCATTCTTTTTTTTTTTCCATCATTCTTTTTTCTTAATTCTGTTATAACTTTTCACCCTGCTTCATTTGAAAGAACACTGGACTTTTCCCCCTTCTCTGATCCATCCTCCCTTCTCCTTTGCTGTGGCCACTGTGCTGTCTGAATTCTGCTGACTGATAGCAGTGAGTAGGGTATTGGAATCAGGATGAGGACGGGCTCTGTAGCCGAGGGCAGACTCCATTTGTTTTGAGCCGGTGCGCCGTGCCATTGGCGGTGGACGTGTGCCAGCATCTTCTTCCTCCTTGTTTATTGAGCACCATTCCTGTGCATGCCTCCTCAGGGACCTGACGATTGGTGAATTAGTGCCGGCAGAGAAGTGAAAGACAACGTGGAAGTGGTGTTTTCCTTAAGCAAACACACTCTTCAGTTTGCTTTATTGGATTTTGTTGTTTGAGTGAGAATTCCATTCTATTATGGTGTGGGCGTGGGTGGGTGCCCACACTGGATCTCAGGCCTCAGAGCTTGTTGATGCTGCCTTTGCGAACACGTGCATCTTTAATAGTCCGAGTCATTTCCAGATTTATTGGTAGCTGAGTGGTACTGTGACAAGCCTGGTGGCAGGCAGCCCGCAGCTGCACATTTCATCTTCACACTTCTCAATTTAGGACGCTAGAGCCCTGGATTCTGTCAGAGGACTGAAGTGAGCCGCCACACTGGACACTTCCAAAGAACATTTTATTAATTAATTTAGTGTGTGTGTGTGTGTGTGCGCGTGTGTGTGCGCGCGTGTGTGTGCGCGCGCAGTAGCCTGCAGAAGTCAGAAGAAAGCATTGGCCCTTCTGGAACTGTAGTTACAGGTGTGTTTGTAGGTGTGTGTAGGATGGGTTAGGACCCAGAGCTCTCTCTGTTCTTGTTAAACCCTCCACCATCCATTGATACCCCCAGTTCACACATGGTTTTTAAAATAGTTGATGGCATAGTGCACTTGTAATTCTTTCAATTTACTTTACTTAACATATTACCATTTTGTCCATGTCCCTTAATATTTTTCAGGATGATTTTTAAAGGTCATTGTAGCATTTCACTGTGTAGATATATAAAAATTTAATTATTGTTGAAGATTTCGTTTACTTTCTAATTTTTACAGTGCACATGCTGTGCATGTGTGCTTGCCGAGCACACGTATGCCTGTGTGTATGTGCATGTTGTGTACGTCAGTTCATGTGTGGAGGTCAGAGGGTTGTTTCTGTCCTTCAAACATGAGCCCCAGGGATGGAACTTGGTAAGGTTGTCAGGCTTGTGTGGCGTGTGCTGTTGCCTGCTGGCCCATCCCACTGATACATATCTTTTCACGCTTTGTCCTCAGAGCTGGGCATGGTGGTACAAACCTGGAATCTTAGTACTTGGAAGGCTGAGGCAGGGGGATTGTGGGTTTGAGGCCAGCCTGAACTACATAGCAAGTTCCAGGCTACCTTGAATCACATTTAGAGAACGTGTTTCAGCAAAACCAAGACTGAACAAAACAAAAATGGTCCCTAGCATAGAGTATTTAAACTTGCTGAGGTAGGATTACAGAGTAGGAAGCTGCAAGGTCCCCAGTCTATGTCTTTGTGGGTTGATAGTAGCCTCGTTACATCTGTGCATACTGGTCTGCCAACGTGATTGCCTCTGCTGGGAGCCCTACTGGGTGAGTAGGGGCAGTTTTACCACTACTCAGGATGCAGGATCCCAACCGAGACTTTAATCATTTTTGATGCTGACTTCTTGAAGGTTGAGTGGGAGACAGTCATCCTCCCTCATCTAAGGTTTTGCTTCTGTATTGTCAGTGTCTTGTGGTCAGTCGTAATATGAGAATATTATGTGGAAGATCTCACGGCTGAGAATGTGTCTCCCTTGGTAATGTGCCTCCCTAGCATGCATCCATCACCAGCACCAGATAAACCTGGTGTGGTTGGACATTGCCTGTATTCTCAGAACTGGGGGTATGGAAGCTGAAGGATCAGAAGTTTAAGGTCGGCCTCTTCAGGATGAGTTTGAGGCCAGCCTAGGCTGTATGAGTTCCTGCCTCAATACCAAAACCAAAACCAACAACTGCTGATAGTCCCATAAGTAAAGAGTTTTTAAATTTGGAACTGTATTTTGTTCTGAAGAAACGTGATAAAACCCTACTGTGCCCCTTTCCCATGCGCTGGGGTGATAGGCCAGTGCCTCCATGCTGGGGGCTGGTGGGACTAGTTAGATGAATTTATGGACTGTTTTCTTTTTTAAAAGAACGATGTATTGCAAGCATATGCAGTGGTTCTGATGTTTGATCTGTCTAGAATAGTGATGCTGATTTGTTGCTTTTTCTTTGAACTTTGCGTGTCAGGTTTGGAGTACTAAAAGGAACCTGTATGTGTGCATATATTAGAAATGATTCCAAGTATAGAGGTATATATCGGAAATGATCTAAAATCTAACTTGCTGAGGTTTTTAGAAGATCTACAGTATGTAGCAAGTGTCAGGAATGGGTCATGGACCTCGTGGAGATCCGACTCCTGTCCTCAGCTGGGAGGCATGCTTCTTTCCCTCCTAATCTCCATGTGTAGTGAGACACCTCTGGGTATAGTTACTTTCATCTGTCATTCATAAAGTCCTTGCTTTGTCTACCTTCGTGGCACTAGTAGTCATAAAACCATTCAAAATGTGAGAGGACTTGGCAATTAATCCCCTGGTACCCCACACGTGCCTTCTTCCCCTACAGGGGCTCTTCTGCTGTAAATGCATAGTTTTAATACACTGTGGGATTTTTCTTTCTTTGAGCTGCTCCATCATCATTAGTGTGACCTGGAGTCAAGGTGATGGGTGGGAGCCGTGACTAGAACACAGTGATGACAGGCATCAGGCAACCTAGATGCCTGCCTTGGGATCCTGTACAGCATCACACCTGTTCTGTGAATGTTTGCAGCCTGGAGCATCCACAGTGCCCCAGGGGAAGCAGGGAGAGAAAGGTGACCTGTTGGAGCATGTGTATGAGGTATAATTTCATTTACCCATCTCTGCCGATTGGCATTATTTCACTGATTGGTAGTGTCACCACACCGCACATGCTGGTAGAGAGGAAGAGATGTTTAGGGTAGGGAGAAATGCCTGAAATAAGCTTTTCTTTCTAAAAATGGCGTGCTATATAACATGCCTTGTAAACACCTTCTCTTGTGGGTTAACCGAAGAGTATGGATTTCAGAATGCATAAGTAAGGGAATATTTGGGAAACAGTGGATTATGCCCCTGGGGTTACAAAAGCCCAGCTTTTCGGAACATGTAGGTTTTGGGAGATTTGGAAAATCACCCATTTTCAATAGAGTAGGATCGTTCATGTGTATGTTTTGTTAAAGACAGCCTTGCCACGTGGACTGAAAGATTGACAGCATTCCTAAGTGAAGCTGCCGTGACTACTTCCCCCTCGAGTCCTTCCATCCCCATCTAATGTGCAGCACGTGCACTCCTGCGGCTACTTGATGCTATGATTGTTTTTGTAAATTAATTGGAACAAACTCCAGTATCCACTTTACTCTCAGCAGTTCCAAGGTAAGGAGACATTTAGATGGTGATTAGATTTCTTCCACTCGCTCTCTTTTCCTTTTCAGTTCTGCCCCTCACTCTCTTTCTGTCTCTCTTTCCGTCTGTCTCTGTCTCTCTGTGTCTGTCTGTCTGTCTCTCTCTGTATGTACAATTTTAGTGTCAGTATTCCCCTTGCCTTGTTTGAGAGAGTGTCTTATTTACCATGTCCAGCTAGCCAGCACACAGCTTCCTGGGATCGTCCTGTCTCCAGCTCCTGTCTCATCGCCGAGTGCTGGAATCGCACCATGCACTGCTACATCCAGGGTCTGCAGATCCAAACTCGAGTTCCATACTCCTGTGGCAGCACTTTGTCCACTGGGCTTCTCCTGGCCTTCTCCTTGACTTAGTTTTCTGACACTCACTCTCCTTCCCTCCCTGGATCAGAATCTAGAGCTCCTGCCCAGCCCTACCACTTAACTTTTTGAAGAGTGTACTGAGAAGTAAGATCAGGGATGCCTACTAGGAAAATTACTCTGGTAAAGTGGCTAAGACCAGAGAATACAAGTGTTCCTACTTGATGGTCTGGGACACTTTACCTGCTCTTCCCCAAATTCCACAAGAGGCAAAGAAATGGGAAAAGAAAGGGGAAGAAAATGATTTAAAATTTTTTTGGCTAAAATGAGAAGTATTAAAACACAAAAGTTTTTTATTCTACCATTTCACAAGGACCTATACTTTATTTGCTTTAAATTTTAAAATTCATTTTTATTTATTATTGTACATATACTTGTGTGAGTGTGGGCACACTGTGGTCAGAGGGCAGTTTTGGAAGCTGGTTCTTTTCCTTCTGTGGATGCCTCTGAGGACTCGGGTTGTCCAGCTGGACTGGCATTTTTGCACCCTGAGCTATTTCAGCTTCTGTAGTTAAATTTGCCTTTTGCATTTGATAACTTCAGTGCTGTTAACTTCTTAGAGTACTTTAAATAATCAACCTATGCGTCTTAACATGAGCAGTTTCCGAAACTACATTTGAGATATACATTATTTTGAGTGGATTTCAAAGCAGTTAAAGGGATGCATTCACTTAAATGACACAACACCAGTGTTTATCTTCAAGTGATGGGATTATGACTTTTCCTCATGTTTTTATACTGTGGTTGTAATATTTTTTTGTGATGAGTTTAGACTATATAATCATTTGCTTTTATTTAAATGCCCTAGGGGACACTAAATAAGTATATTTTAGAGAGCATATTTAGATGCAACATCTCAGTGTGTAATACTTCCAAGTAAGTGCTTTTCTTTTCTTTTCTTTTTTTTATTTAAAATAAACTTAGGCTGTGGCTGTAGGTCAGTTGGTGGAGTGTTTGCCTAGCATGTATGAAGCACTGGGTTTGATCCCAGCTGTGCATAAACTGGATGAGGCAGTATATGCTTTTAATCTCAATATTGGAGTCTGTGTGTGTGTGTGTGTGTGTGTGTGTGTGTGTGTGTGTGTATGCAGAATACTACAGTGAGTTCAAGACCAGCCCAGGATTCATGACACCCCCCCCCCCCCCCAAAGGCTTTGTTGTTGCACAGATGAAAGTTTTTGTTTTTTCTTTTTTTAAAGAATGAGTGTAAGGCTGATTCTGGCAGTTGGGGATTAGAAAAGATGGAGCATTTCTCTCCCAAGATTTTCCTGTATTCTCAGGTTGATCTTCCTGTACCTGGTTCTTTCCCAGGGTGTTTAGGAATCCCCCCTTAATCTCATAGGTCACCTTTATAAAACTTGGCCTCTCCACCCAGGACCAGTCATGGAGGCCGGGCTCTATGTTGGCTTTCCTAGAACTTCTCAGGATCCTCAAGGATACATGAAGCTTTCTTGTGCTTCTTAGTTTAAAAAAAAATCTTTAAAATTAAAAATTGTTGTTAGCTTTTCTCTTGCTGTCATACCAGCATCTGGGATCCAGACGCCAACTAGGATGATATTTAAGGCAAACAAAACGATAATGACGACATAAAAATCTCCAGACCAAAAGCCATCATGTATATTTGAATCAGTATGTGTTCTCTCATGTAAGTTAAACATCAAAAGCTGTAGCTACCAGCCACACCTCAGTTCCTCACAGCTGGCTAGAGGCACCGTCTTCAGGGCTGAAGGGCTATGGAGAAAAATCCCATTAATTGAGTAAGCAACCTGTCTCCCTGGCTGTATGCTGTTGCTGGCCTGAGCCCTGCAGTTCAGGTGTGGACAATCTCCACTCCAGCGTCCTCTCGGATGCCTCAGCTTTGGGTGGAATTCTGATTCTAGCTCAGGGCCTAAATTTTGTCTTTTATTCTGTATGTATAGTCTGAAATTGTTAATTTCTTGTGGTTCTCCTTTGCTACTATTATTTATATGTAAATTTCCCTTTAATAAAACATTATTTTGGTTGTGACAGGGTCTCATGTAGTTCATGCTAGACTTAGATTTGGTATGTAGCCAAGGAGGATGGCCTGGAGCTTCTGATTTTCCTGCCTTTACCTCCCTAGTGT
This sequence comes from Onychomys torridus, assembly GCF_903995425.1. Classification (NCBI taxonomy): domain Eukaryota; kingdom Metazoa; phylum Chordata; class Mammalia; order Rodentia; family Cricetidae; genus Onychomys; species Onychomys torridus. The sequence continues at coordinate 88,947,760 of NC_050447.1, read as the reverse complement.
AGGGGATACAGGTATGCTGTACCATCCCTGGCTTATGCTGATGCTAGGGATGGAACACAGGGCTTCTTTTGTGTTAGGCAAGTACTCTACCAACTTGGCTATGTTCCTAAATCATAGCGAAAAAATATTTACACACAAAAAGAGTGTCTTTTTGAAAAAGTTTTTGTTTTATTTTTAATTATATGTACATGTGCATGTCCTTATGTCTAATATGGGTATGTACACATGAGTGCAGTTGCCTTTGGAAGAAAGAGGGTATCAGAGTCCATAGAGCTGGAATTATAGGCATTTGTGAGCCACCTAGTATGGGTGCTGAGAACCAAATGTGGGTCTTCTGTAAGAGCAGTGAATACTCTTAACTCCTGAGCCATCTCTCCAGCTCTGAAGAATGTGTCTTAATGGAACTAGTCTATTTGCAGATGAACTGACGGGCTAGAGAATTACTGAATACCTCATTTCACAAATGAAATAAAATGTCACACTTAGAATTAACTACTGCCTTTGGAAAAGCCATGGACTGTTTGCATAGGACTAACATTCATTAGATGAATATCTTTAGTGAGTAAGAAAGAGAACAGCCATTCGTGTTTCCCTGGGTTTTGTGTACTCTAAACATTCTAACACTTCTGGATAGTTCCCGATGTGCCTCCACTTCTACGCTGGAGTGACTGCCCTTTACAGATGAGTAGAACCATCTGTAAGAAACAGAACCATCTACAACAGACAGAACATCCAGTCAGCACAGGACCTTCCTCAGGGCAGCCAGTGCCACTGTGGAATCCTTTCCCTGGGGCGGGGAACCTGGCTGCTTCATTGTATGTTGTGTATACATTCATAGGAAATTCTAGCTCTGTCTCACAGTGTGTAATGCATCCACAGGAGGTCCTGGCCTTGTTTCACAGCATATCCTCCATGCATCCCAGGACTTCCTGGGCTCTGTTTCATTGTGTCTCATGCATGTATCACAGGAGACCCTGGCTTTGTTTCACTGTGTACCATGATTCCACAGGAAATGTTTCTTTGTATATCATATGAGTATTCTCAAATGATCCTGGCTTTGTTTCATTGTATATCATACATGCTAGGAAAGCACTTTACCAAGTGAGTAACATTCCCAGTCCAAGGATTAACTGTTAAAAAAAAAAAAAAGCAAGCAAGCAAGCAAACCATGCTGAGTCTGACAAATTTGTTTCTTCTGTTCCATTTCTCCAAATGTGGAAACCACTAGGAGACATCAATAAAAAGAGAATGGGAAATGACTAAAGAGCAGACAGGAAGTGCCATCCCCCTACCAAGCTCATATAAGGAACATATGCTCAGGTCACAGGCAAGTGAAATCTCATAGCATCCTCCTGCAAGGATGTCTCAGTCACCAGGCAGGTAACACCACTGTGAGGTTGAGGAGTCCCACCATGATTTCTGTCCTTGATTTGTGCATACATGTGGTGCAGCGCTGAGAAGGCCCCCAGTCCCCAAAGACCCACAGCTTCATTTTGATGCCTAGCTTGAACTGAGAAGTGTGGGATGTGAGCGTAAGTTACTGTCTCCAGTTCACAGCAAGTGCAAAATCAATGTAAACACACTGTTCATCTATAGGAAATCCTAAATTGCTTTTATGTTTGCCATGGTAGCTATGTTTAAACAAACAAACAAACAAAACAAAATAATCTTGTGATTTAGCCCAAACATAAGAAGTTTCAGCTTCTTCTTCTTCTTCTTCTTTTTTTTTTTTTTTTTTTACATTTTTTTTTGGAGCTGAGGATCAAACCCAGGGCCTTGGGCTTGTTAGGCAAGCGCTCTACCACTGAGCTAAATCCCCAACCCCTCAGCTTCTTCTTATGCTTAATGCTATGAGTAATGTTTTTAGCATTTCCTTATTATAGTGCATTGTGTCTTCCTTCTGGACTGATTGTTGTTTTTTTGTTAGTTTAGATGTCTTGTTTCACACACAGAAACACAGAAAAATAACAGCAATTTGGGATAACAGCTCGCTCTCTTATGCTGAAGAAGTACACCTTTTGTAAAAAACGTTTAAGAGACTAGGAGTGTATTGTTGGCCCAGGGGATCAAGCAGGCATGAGACCAAAGCCTAAGTTTCTCCTTCCCAATGATTTTTTTTAATGACTCCCAGCAGGCTTTTCACTGCAGAGTCGGATTTCCTCCCATTGTGTGTCCCGGTGACCTCTGAGAAATAATTCTGTGGTGCAGGGTGCGTGTGACACTTTTCTGATTACAAGCTTGTAATAATGAGCTGTTTATACCCGCAAATACTGCCAACAAAATTTTATTGCTAGGGTAAGGGAAGTGCTTATGCCTCCTATGATGTCAATTGTTGCTTTATATCCTCCATCATTCTGAAGCTGTTTTGAGAGGGCTTGCGCTGAATACCTTAGCCCTAAACCACCAGTTGGGCTTAACTGGGAGCACTCTTCAAGTGTTTCACAAATTGTAGTTGTGACTTCAATTTTGAAGAGCATCCATATTTGGGGTCAAGAGATTGACAAGCGCAACAATCCTTGAAGACTTATGTTCCATGTTATTTTTGTCAAGGACAAGTGAATGTTTTTTAGTGAAGAAGATTTGGTAACTTCAGAACCATTCATGGAAAAGATGTAGCTGCTGTCATATTCATTGTGGTTTCCATGGGACTTACCCACAGGTATTCAGTGGCATCTGAAGCCAGAAGGGAAAACAGCAGGATGTTCTCGGGAAGGGTGGGTAGAGAGTCGTTGTTGATTTCAGATTTCATCTACAAGACTTTTATTTATTCTTTTAATTTTATTTTTTTGTGTGGGTGTTTTAGCCTGCACGTATGTTGTGTACCACATGTGTGCCCATGGAGGCTAGAAGACAGCATTGGATTCCCTGCAACTAACTGGAGGGTTGTGAGCTACCATGTGGGTGATGGGAATCAAACCTAGGACCTCTGGAAGAACAGTCATAACCACTGAGCCATCTCTCCAGCCCATTATCCAGAAGTCTTAATGTCATTGGTTGTCCTTGATATTTTGAGGCAAGTTCTAGCTCTCCCAGGATTGCCTTGAAACTATAACCCAGGCTGGCCTGAAAAACTAGCCTTGTCTAGTCATTCACTTCTCAGCTTTGGGATTCTAGATGTGTGCCACCAGGTCTGACTGGGTGCTAAATTTTCTGCTCACTGCTGTTTGTTATCAGTGATGTCCGCATTTTGTTATCAGTGATGCTGGTCCACTTCATTTTTAGGAAACTCAGAAGGTAGAATGAGAAGTATTAAAAGAAAGAAAACCTGAACACTGGGAAGAAAATGAATCATGCCGGGTCCTCCCAGCAGCAAGCTGTTAATGTTATCTATCTATTTGAGGACAGGGAAGGTGGCTCAGTGAATAAAGTGCTTGTTATGTAAGCATGGGGACCTGAGTTTTGAACCCTCGCACCCATGTAAACAGCTACTAGGCAGGGGTGGCATGCAATTGTAATTCCAGTGCTCGAGGCAGAGGCAGAGGCAGGCAGATCCCTGGCACTGGCTGTCCAGTCAGCATCACTATGTCAGCTAGCCTCCCGGTCCCAGTGAGAGACCTTACCTCAAAACCAGCAACAGAATCTCACAGAAAACCACCAAACTTCAAGGTGGATGGCTGTCTGTGGAGGAATGATACTAGACCCTTGCCTTTCACATGCACACATACACACGTCTCTGCACAAACTTAACCGCATATGCATACCCGCACACAAGAAAACATGGTTTGTCATTTGTGTCAATACAGTACCTGGTCTCTTAGTTCATAAATTCACACAGTGGAACTTTGAGTTTTGCTAAGTGGAGGGTTCTTCTAGATATGTAGATATAGTTAGACATGGTGGAATAATCTCCCTACAGCTTTGCTGGAGTGCCCTGATGCCGGGGCAGGCCTGCTTCTAAACAATGATGTCTTTTATTAGGACATGAGTTTGCAACTTTTCTTGTTTTCACTGTTGCTAATTTATATTATTTACTATTTAGCAACATAGATCTCATATGTTCCCTTGCATTCATGACATGTAGCTCTAAAGGGGATGAAATTAAGGCACCAGGGCAATATTGCTGACCTTGTACCACATCAGTTCATTAAAATAGCTACTGCTTTCTGCCTGGGCCAAGCCCAGTAAACTGAGACTCCGATTTCGAATTGCTAGGTCTCCAGGTTTAGGATTCAGCAGACTGTGATTCTGAGTTAGAAACTGCTTGGACCTCTCACAAGGAACCAGCCTTCTTTCAGGCCCCTCCCCCGCCACATCTACCCTCTACAGAACTTAAATCTGCTAGGTGAAGCTGCATACCTTGGCTTTAAGTTCGGGGAGTTTTATTTCAATTCTGGGTTCAATAATGGAAGACTTCAATGCCCAGTCCGAGAAGTTGCTCGTTCTCGCTCTCGAGTGTGGTCTCAGCAGATGGGACACTATCTGATTCACTGACTGCCTCAGGTAGTGCTGTGGTAATTGTTGAAAACATTTTTCTGGCGCTTGACAACCGTATCCTGAACAGGCAAGACTTCATGCTCTGGCCCTGATGGGATCCTTCTCACCTTCTTTATTCTCTGAGCCTCAGTTTCCCCAGAATGGGCTGCTTTCCCCAGTTCCTAAGGCAGAGAAGCCATTAAGCCTTGTAGGCCTGTGGCCGTGGCCGGCCATTGCTCACCTGGGAGCCCTCACACGGGTTGCAGCTCCTGAGCTGCACACTCTCCCTTTTCTTTCTGTAAAGAGAGTACTGGAGAATAACACTTAACCCAGCTCGGCATGGCGGGTGTTCAGCGGAACTTCTTTCCCAGCCCACGTCTTTGCGGGAGGTGACACCCTGTTTGTCTTGGTTTTCTTACCCCTAGGAGAACCTGTCTTAGGGCTAGAAGGACAGGGAATGGTGTTAGCTGGGTGTGAGATGAAGAGGACCCCCTAACCCCAGTCTGGTGGAAGATTCTCACTAACCGAGAAGCAAGAATTTTGGCACAATTTGCTGTGCTGAAACTTTTGATGTGAAGGTGGCTGACATAGTATTTATTTATATATTTAGATATTTTAAAACAACAGTGAGCCAAGCTTAAGCCCTGTGTATATATATGACCTCTGGTTTGACCTCATTCCTTTCTGTAGACTTCTGGGACTTTCAACAAGACAGTGAGTGATTTGTTAGCTTTGTTGATAGTGAAGATAGCTTATCTTGCTACCTCTCAGTGTTAGACTTTTACCTTATCAGTTGCAATCAGGGGTCCCTCAGCCACCACCCCCTGATTCATTTAGGTTCCGTAGCAACCCTTTGAAGATAGTAGCTTCGAATCCCACCACAATTCCACATGAACTGCTGCAAAGAATGAGCTTGGATTTTTCTCTTGAGAAAATCATGCTCTTGGGTGGTGGGTCTGGCCTTCTTAATGTCTCTCTTTCTCTTAACCCTGCAGCTTAAGTCTGTGTTATAATATCTTTATTAAAGCTCAGTTGTGCTTCAATCACATGACCTCGTCTGAAGTTCTTTCCAGCATCGCAGCCACAAAGCCTGGTTTTAGCTGTTGAAGTTCCTAAAATGTTAGAGGAACTCCTCAGAGCACTATGGGTGGCAGCATGGACCTGTATCTCCTGTCCCTGTCCTCCAAAACACTGGCAGCTTGATTAATTAGTCAGTAATGAATGTCTCCTGCTGTGCTCCTGGGTCTGGCAAAGAAGAGTGTTCTAGAAAGATGTCCTCAGAACTCCCAGTCCAGGGTGAGATGGCCATACAGATGTCCACAGAAGTGGCCAGTGGGGCAGGGGATACATGCCTGGTACTACATAATTATACTGAAATAAAAATCACTTTAGATTTATTTTGTGCGTATGAATGTTTCAGCTTTGTGTATGTACATGCATCATGTATGTGCTAACAGATGATTCACCGTGTGAGTGCTGGGACAGCAGATGCTCTTCACTGCAGTGTCCTCCATCTCTCCAGCCCCAGGAAGGCTTTCTTGAGACCCCAGGCTAATGGCAGATGTCACACCATGCAGAGGCCTTTGAGGCAGATTTGGAGGAGTCTGTCTGGAAGAGGAGAAGGTGGAGCATGGGCTTGCAGTGATGAGTACAGAGTAGCTTGCATCTCCTCCTGGGTGCAGTGGGTGCCCTAAGCTGGAAATGACACAAATAGCCGAGGTTTGGAGGCTTTTGCCTTAATTGTGGGGGTGTGGTGTTGGGGGTGAGGGTTGTGAGTAGCTCCTAGTTTTCTGTTCACACAGCTGCTCCCTCTCTAGCTGGTGGAGTAAAAGAAGAGGCATGGGTGCCTGGTGGTAGCATTCTCCACACTGCAGCAGCCCTTAAGACGGATTTTCTTCCTCTGCCTGCTAAGAAACAATTTGCTTCCGAGCTTCAGGGAATGCTGGGCCTTATCTTGCTGACAGAGTGTTCTGTAGATCCACCACATGTTTGTTTCCTCCTTGGCTGTGTGCCCACTCTCGGGTTCTCAGATCTATGGTTGAAAGCCAAGGTCCCCAGCCGGCCAGATCCATTGCTCTGGCTGCTGCTGCTTTTCTTCCCTGCCCTGGTGTCTCCCCCCCCCCCCCCATGACAAACTTAGTCATGTCTTGTGGGTAATATACCTGCTTCTGGGACTTCTGGAAGCCCTGGAGGTGGGAATGCACCTCTCAGCTCTTGTGACTGTATCCTGGGCTTCTCTGGTCAGTAGACGGCAAACGCTAATGCTGGTGCCATCTCTGCCTCCCCTTTCTTGTCTCTTTCTTCCTTCCTCCTCCTCCCTCCCTCCCTCCCTCCCCTCCCTCCCTCCCTCCTTTCTTTCTTTCTTTCTTTCTTTCTTTCTTTCTTTCTTTCTTTCCTTCTTTCTTTCTTTCCTTCTTTCTTTTTTTTTTTTTTTTGTGTAGTGTGTACATGTACTTGTGGAGGCCAGAGCTGATGCTGGGGGGCTCCCACAATTGCTGTGTACTTTGTTCTTTCATTTTTTGAGATGGTTTTATTAGGTAGCTTTGGCTGGCCTGACACTCACTATGTAGCCCAGGGTGGCTTTGAAATCACAGTGATCTGCTTGCTTCTGTCTCACAGATGCTGGGATTAAAGGTGTGCCACCACTCCTGGCTTTGAGCTTAGTTTTTTTTGAGATAGTCTTTCATTGAATCTGGAGCTCATTGATTTGGCTGGCCAGCCCTTGAGCCTGAGGGATTCTCCAGTCTCAGCCTCACCCCTCCCCCAGTACTGGGATTACAGACATGCTATCATGCCTGGGTTTTTACATGGGTCCTGGGGTTCTGAGCTCAGGTCCTCAATGATTGGATGATAAACACTTCACTGACTGAGCAATCTCCCCAGCCTCCGCTTCCCAGTTTCTTGACCCTGTATGCCTTTTTGCTCTTCCCCGCACCGAGTCTTCTTACAAGCCGTTAGAACAGTTGAGTTACTTGGCAGCCTTGAATTCCACTTGCCTGCCCAGCCTGGATCCTGTGAACATTTGTTCTTCATGATGGTCCCATTGGTTTAAAGCCACATAATTTAGAGTTCTGCTGGATTCAGAGCAGATTCTTTGTAACATGCCTTTGGCAAACTCTGTGCTGCTCTTTTCTGTGGCGGATTGCTAAGTCACAGGGATTGCTGGTGATCCCAAGGGCACTAAGTGTGGAGATGGGGCCTCAGGTGACCTGTACACTCAGGAACTTGAACCTGGAACAGAAGGAGAGGTCAACAAGAAGCCCTCATGGCACCAAAGCACCCTTCCACCTTCTCTCCATCCAAAGCAGCCAGCTTCTAGAAGTTCCTGAAATTCGGTCTCTGTGAAAGCAAAATATGTGTGTCATTATACTACTTTATTCCAATTTAGTACTCTGAAGTCTGACCGCTAGTACTTGGAAGATTGCTGAACAGGGACAGACAGACATACACATGCAGCTAGTTTTAAGCCACATGTCTGGAGAGGGATGGCTCCTCAGAATGTGAACTGTGCGTGTGGAGTTGGCTGTGGTTTTGACTGCTGTTTTGTTTGCTTTTATATCTACAGTTCTTTTACATTGTGTCATATACATGTATTTCTCATTAACCCAACTTCCAGCCTAGGCTTCGACATAATCATGACTGCTTTTCATGCGGCATTCCTTTAAGTGTAGGCCTGAGCCTTTGGGTTCCCAATGGAAGCAGCAAGGTCTTCCAGCACTGAAGGGCTGACCCTGTGCTCTGGGAGGGAGGCACTGCTAGAAACCCCACAATTGTCTATGGTATGTGCCGTGGAAGTGGTTGCCAAGGGTGGCTCTGTGTTAACATTTGCTTCACATCAGCAGCCACATCTTGTGTACGGTGTGACTCAAGGCAATTGTAAGTTCTGTGGCCACATGCACGAAGTGAAACGCGTTTTATCAGCAGTAGTATTTAGGGTTAAACTTTTCTAATAAGAGAAGTTGAAGCTTCGTTCCTTTCCCATTCACATGCGAATTGTCATTGACCCAATTTCTGTATAAATGTCATTTTCTCATTTCAGTTAATATATCTTGTGACCACTGATTTTTTTATGATTGAGTTTGCTCTGTTGGAAAGTAGTGATGGGAGAGAAGTGTGGGCTGTGTTCAGTCACGTGGAGAGAGTTGCTGGTTAAAGTAAAGCACATTTTATTTTTCAGTTGTGGAAGTCTATGGGAGTTTTGATGTCTTTACTTCTGAACATTTAACCAACTGATTAGTAATAGAATTAACTTTCTATTATTCCAATATGAAAGCTTCTAACTGAAAATATGGAGCACTTATGGGGCACTTGTTCTCCATCAAATTGATGAGAAGAACATTAAGAGCCCAGGAGTGTTTGCCCAAAGGACTTTTCAAATAGGCAGTTTGCAGAAGAAGGAATTAACCTCCAAAAGACTCTCCACAAAATGTTGACTATGCTGACTGGTTTTATGTCAAGTTGACACAGCAAGAGTCATCTGAGAGGAGAGAACTTCATTGAGAAAAATCTTTCTGTAAGATGGGCCTGCAGGCAGCCTTAGAGGGCATTTTCTTAATTAGTGATTGATAGGGGAGGGCCTAGCCCATTGGTGATGGTGCCATCCTGGGCTGATGGTCCTGAGTTCTATAAGAAAGCAAGTTGAGCAAGCCATGGAGGAACAAGCCAGTAAGCAGCACCCCTCCATGGCCTTTGCATCAGCTCCTGCCTCCAGGTTCCTGTCCTGCTTGAGTTCCTGTCCTGACTTGTTCAATGATGAAAAGTGATGTGGAAGTGTAAGACCAATAAATCCTTTCCTCCCCAAGTTGTGTTTGGTCATGGTGTTTCATCACAGCAATAGAAACCCTGACTAAGATATTGATCAAACCTAGTATTCAAAGACTCAGAAATGAAAGTATTATCCAATTCATTTGCTAAAAGTGGAGCACTTTTATATGCGTGTTCATAGTTTCAAAGTTGCAGCAAGCTGGTATGGGTGCACACTGTTGGCCATATCCCAAGTGACTGCACATCTCCTTTGAAAAGTAAGTTAGCAATATTATAGAATGGATAAAGATATGTATATCTTTTCTTTCCATCCTCTAGAATATTCTGTATCCCAAGGAAACTGCAATCATGGGTCTCTTAAGTGTCAACATGAGAAGGAAGGAGGTTATTTTATTTTAAAGTTTACAGTCCTCGATAAAGGGAAATCAGGGCAGGAACACAGGGTAAAAACATGGAAGCGGGAACTGAAGAGAGACCTTGGAAGAACACTGCATACTGGCTTGCTCCTTATGGCTTTCTTATATTCCCCAGGAGCACCTGCCCAGGAGTGGCGCTGCCTGTGGTGGTTCCACCCTCCCAGGAATTTTAGTCCTCCACAGACTTGCCCACAGGCCAGACTGATGGAGACAGTTTCTCAGCTGAGATTCCTTCTCCCCAGATGACTTTGTGTCAGGTTGGCAAAAATCTAATCGGCACAGTAGCTGAGAATATCCGATCTAGCATTATTTAATTTCTGAAATAATCAGAATAACCTCAAATGGCCAATGACGTGGTCAAGTCAGCTATAGTTTGTCCATGAGAACCATTAGATGGGCATGAGAATTTCTTAGCGAAGTGAAAGAGACTATATTAGGGTGAGTTGAGAAAAAGAGCAAAGTCCTAAGAGCCCTGTGAGCAGCGCAGTGTGGGGTGCTATGACCACGGTGAACACAAAGACCCTCTGTGTGAAGGGCAGAGAGCTTCTAGGTGTATTTTCCTCTGATTGTCTTGGTGATTAGTGTTTGTGATGAGTCTCTTTATTAGTGTGAAGAGAACACTAAAGAATCAGAAGGCTGTGGTAGGATGGAATGAGGTGATGTCCTGGGATGTCTGTCTGGTACATTGCTGGTTTCATGTGCTCTGTCTGTGTGTACAGCTTTCCTTCTTGCCTTAGAATGAACAAGAAGTAATTTTGGTGAAGTGACATGTAAAGTCTGTTCTGTTTGCATGGTCTGTTTGCAGGGGTGTTTTCTTTAGCCTTACCCTCTGTTGAGAATACAAGCTAGGGAACCATGTGGAAATAGTGTTTTGTTTTTGTTTTTGTTTTTGTTTTTGTTTTTCTTAAACATTTTAGAGTGAATCTTTAAGTCATCAAATACTTCTGATTCCTTTTACACTGAATTTCAAAGCATTATATCATTTTATATACTTTGGATATCTTATATACTTGGCATATATATATATATAATCATCTTTAGATGCTGAAAGTAGCATTCTTATCTGGTATTGTCAATTGGGATCAGCATTTAAAGATGTTTTTACAAACAGTCTATTGACTCATGCTTTTAGGAAATGTGCAACACTTTCTGTCTTTTTCTGTAGTACGAGTTTGTCAGACACATCCAGCTCCCACCAACTGTAGTCACATGTTTGGAGATGTGACTACATCTGAAATTTGCACAAATGCTTATTCATGCATTTTGTGGTGGATCTTAGCCACGAAAAGGCTCCATGCACTCCCTTTGCTACTGACTGATCTTCTACATTTCTTCTCTGTACAGTTTTCTTTATTGGAGTAGAAGAAACTTAAATTGACTTTGTACAAAGCATGTGTTTTGGTTTCAGTATTTGGAGATCCGGGGTCCCCGCCCTGTAACGAGGCCGGTGTGTGAGTGGTCCTCATGCTTTTCCTTCCCTCTCATTCCGCGAACACACCGAGCGTCATCGGGCACCAGCCACCTTCGGAGGTACCAAGTGGTATGTGGGACACTAGCTCTTATTCAGTCTTTTCTGGGACATTTTAGGAGGCAAGGTTTATCTTTGCTTTTAGAATGAAATAATTGGTGTGAGACTTCAGTTTTAAAAATCAGCTGTGTAACTGTAACACATGATAGAAAAGCTCTCAGCGAGGCATCTGTTTTCTTACTCCCTTTTCCTGAAACGAAATTGTTCACCAATCTTCTGTTGGCTTGTATTGGTTTTGGAACCACTTTAGAAGGAATTCCCTCCCCGCCTCTTTCTTTTTAAGTGTCTGTGTGTGTTCGCAGGTGCCTATGTGTGTAGGGTGTGCACACACACATGTGGAGGCCAGAGAACAACCTCAGGCGCCATTCCTCAGAGGCTGTCTACCTTGCTCTATGAGACAGGGCCTCTTTGGCCAACTAGGCTAGGCTAGCTGGCTGGTAGGCCAGTGAGCTCCAGGGATTCACCTCTCTCCTCTGGGATTTCAAGCTTGCAGTGGAATGCTGGACTTTTTTTTTTTTTTTTTTTTTAAAGGTTTATTTATTTATTATGTGTACAGTGTTCTGCCTTCAGGCCAGAAGAGGGCGCCAGATCTCATTACAGATGGTTGTGAGCCACCATGTGGTTGCTGGGAATTGAACTCAGGACCTCTGGAAGAACAACCAGTGCTCTTAACCTCTGAGCCATCTCTCTCTCTCTCTCTCTCTCTCTCTCTCTCTCTCTCTCTCTTTCTCTAATGTGGGCTTTGTGGATTTGAACTCAGGTCCTCAAGCTTGCAAGACAAGCACTTTAGTGACTGGACCATCTTCCTACCTTATCTTTAAGGGTGGGATTCCTGAATGCAAGGTCTGTTTCTTTAGGGACAGGTCAACTGTCTTGCAGGCTTAAATAGTCATGGTTTACTCCTAGTGTGTTTATTAACTCCATGTTGTGATGGTCATTAACAGCATTCAAAATATAGTCACTATCCTGCCTGCTGTTACTATAACAAGAGAAAGCTAGGTGGGTGTCCTGAACATGAATTCATCCAAGAGGTGTAGGACACAGAGAACCCTGACCTCTGTTGCTCAAAGGTAGTTTCACAGAGCATGTGTGACTAGACTAGGTCTTGAGGATTGGGCAGCATTTGAGTAATAAATTCTAGGTCAGGATAAGTTTGAATGGCCTTGACTGTGTTGGTGCAGTGCACAGCATCAGTTTGGGAGCTGTGGAAGGCGACGCAGAGAAGGTGAAGAAAGGGTCCTTTACTTTCTTGGAATGGGGCAGGAGAAGACGGATCCAGGGATGTTTGAAAGGTGCCATGGCTAGTCTTTGGAAGATAATTCTGGAAAGGGCACCGCCACCATAAAGGGTTCATTACTCTTGCAGTGGTGGTGATGGAACATCGTGCCGATAAGCTGCATCCTTAGTTCATCACGGGGTTTTAAGTCATCCGGAATCATAGAGGGGTGTGCTTTTGAGAAACCCCACAATGGAAGCAGATCTGTTATCTAGTAAGAATTTTGACACTATTAAAAAAAGATCCTTTATTTTAAAAAAAATAAATTCTTTACTGTGTGTGTGTGTGTGTGTGTGTGTATGTGTGTGTGTGTGTGTGTGTGTGTGTGTGTATGTTACATACCTGTGGATGTCAGAGCACAGCCTACAGAAGTCTTTCTCTCCTCCTATCATCGTGAGGTGTAGATGCTATTCCACAGGCCTGGGTGGGCCTGAGCACATCTCCTTGGTAAGTTCTGAGCTGCAGAGCCTGTCTGGCTGGGGGCAGCAGGCTCTGCAGTGGGGATACTCACATTCCTTGATGGTAGGAGTAGATTCTTGTGCCTGGGTTTACTGCCATTTGAATACTGCAGTGAGAGCAGATGCTATTTTCTATATACTTGTTTACCAAAGTATTGAAAACAAGAATGCTCCATTCTGCCCAGTGCTATAGACTCACAAGTGACGAATACTGGCTGTAAAACACAGCGTCCCCAAAGGATTTGGCAAGTTGCCATTCTGAGTAGACCCTGGAAAATTAGCAGAGTTTGTTTTGATAGTCACACAGACACACACAGACACACAGACACACAGACACACAGACACACACACACAACCGACAAAACAAAACAAAAACCCCCCAAAACCCGGAAACCCCCAGATAGAAACAGTGGCCTCCTTTTTATTTCAAATCTTGACATCAAAAGAAACAAAGTATTTTGTGAATGATGTAAGGAGTGGATTAGTGTTTTTGGTTTTATTTGTTTGTTTTGTTGAGTCAGGTTCTCACTGTGTAGTTTGGGTTAGCCTGGAGCTTGTTGTGTAGATCAGGTTGGCCTTGAACTTATGGAAATCTCTCTGCCTCTCTGCTGTCCTGCTGTGGTGGTACATGCTTGGCTGTTAATTTTAACCAGCACTACATGTCACATTTTGGTGTCACATGACTTTAGTTGCCTATAAAAGTAATCCTAGTTAAGGAACAAAATTGTCTTTCTTTGGAAGCCTCAATCCTGATTATCTTTCTTCAAGAGAAATATCTAAATCCATTTTAAGTAAGGGGAGAGATAGGGAAATTATTAATAGAGAGAACAGGTCAGGTGAGAATTAGATTAGTCTGATTTTTAGTATTTTTTTTCCCCCAAGTAATCCTTGTATCCTTTCCCACATGATGATGCCATTATCCCTGTATCCTTTCCCATGTGATGATGCCCATCCCCATATCATTTCACACCTATTGCTGTGTTTATGGAGAAGTTCTGCCCTCTTAATTGCTTTATGTCAACATTTAAGATTGAAAAATACTAGTTGTTACCACATATAAAGGATGGACTTATTGGCAATTTAATCAATATATATATATATACTTTTAAAATTGTGTTAGAGTTCTTAAGGATGTGCACTTACTTGAATATGTAGTTTATTTTCTATCCATATTTTTAATATAAAGGAGTTTCAGGACATAACAAGTTTCATGTGATTTCCTTGGCTCAAAGGTGTAGTTAACATTTGTTGCAGGTAGTTTACATTGTTGCTGGCTCTCTTTGTCACCTCCCCTTAGCGGCAGCAAGAACCACATACATACACTGTGCACACATGCATGAGCGTGGGTTGTATAATGTCATGTAAACAGTCCCTCCAGTCTGGTTCTCGTGGCGCTCACAGTCAGATGCTCCTGGGATGTACATAGACTTTGCTACTGGCTCTTTTAAGAAACTCCTCACCTATGGGCGTGGGTGAGCATCCCAATTTTGTTTCTGTTGCTATGATAAAACACTGCCCAAATGCATCTTGGGGAGGAAAGGGTTGATTTGGCTTATAGGTTGTGTAGTTCATCATCAAGGGAAACTGAGACAGGAACTGTAGCAGACACTGTGGAGGACAGCTGCTTACTGGCTTGCTTCCCATAAACTTGCTCAGCCTGCTTTCTTTCAAATTCCAGGACTGCCTCCTTAGGTGTGGCACCACCCACAACAAGCATTAATGCAGAAAAATCTGATGTCTGGTACTCACTCATGTGTAGTAGGCTTTTGATTTTCTTTCTTTCTTTCTTTCTTTCTTTCTTTTTTTTTTTTTTTTTTTGAGCTGAGGATCGAACCCAGGGCCTTGTGCTTGCCAGGCAAGCGCTCTACCACTGAGCTAAATCCCCAACTGGCTTTTGCTTTTGAGTCACCAACCAGCTCCCAAATCATGACACTGAGCCTTAATATTAGTTAATGAGTGCTCAGCCTTAGCTTAGCTCTTATTCTAATCTGTTTCTCTTTATCTTCGTTTTGCCTTGGGGCTTTTTAACCTTTTATTCTCTGTGTCCTACTCTGTCTGTGTCTGCTGCCTGGCAGCTGCCTGGCTGGCCCCAGGTGTCTTCCTCTCTTTCTCCCTGTTCTCTCCTCCTTCCTTTCTTCTCTCTCTCTCTCCTCCTAATTATTCTCTTTGCCTGCCAACGTTGCCTATCCTTTCTCTGCCTAGCTATTGGCCGTTCAGCTCTTTATTAGACCAATCAGATGCCTTAGGCGGGCAAGGTGAAACAAATACAACACATCTTTACATAATTAAACACACATCTTTACATCATTAAACAAATGCAGCATAAACAAATGTAACACACCTTTGCCTAGTTAAAATAATATTCCACAACATTCATGATCTTCTAGACTCCAAAGAGCCCAGGCAGGTAATTTCTTCAGCTCTGACAGCTACAAAATGCGCAGTATGTCTTGTAGGCTAAGGCTGGCTCCACTCTTTACTTACCACTGTCCTTTGTGGTCCCTCCATGGTCTGGCATGACTAATATTCTGGGGTCTCCACTGAAGCTGAGTGGCCATCACCAGTGGCCTCTCTCCAGGAACTCTGACAAATCTCAGCTTCTCTCCATAACCCTGTCCACCCTGCATCTTTCATGCTACTGGAACTAGAACCATCTTAACACAACGCCAAGTTCAGCTCCCAGTGTTCGATGCAGCCTTGGCCCACTCTGGACCACAGCTTATCTGAGCAGACTGTGAGGATACACTCTATAGAAAATTCCATCTTAATGTCATTGGTCTCTTCGATGCAGCCTTGGCCCACTCTGGACCACAGCTTATCTGAGCAGACTGTGAGGATACACTCTATAGAAAATTCCATCTTAATGTCATTGGTCTCTTATTAATCATAGCTGATTCTTCCATCCCCGCGGACCAGCACCGATTGTAACAGTAAAACAAAGGTTTTCGCTTCTGCAGAATATCCAGAATATCACCTGAGTGACCCCAATAGAGTCTGTGCTTTCCTTTGAAACTTCACAAGCTGGGTCTCCATCTCTCTCAACATCACTGTCTTCCAAGATCATTTAACAGCTCATTAAGCCCTGAGCACTCCAAGACCCCTTCCAGCCCGAAGTCCTCTCGTAAAAGAGTTCAGGACATAAAATCCACATGGTTAGGTCTCTTACAGGAATACTCCATGTTCCTGGTACCAGTTTCTGTCCTGCTCTGCCTTTATTTTGCTGTGGTAAAACACTGATCCAAAACAAGTTGGGGAGGATAAGACTTATTTTATAATTCCCAGGTCTTACTACATCACTGAGTCATGGAGTCAGGACAGGAACTTGAGACAGGAACCTGGAGGCAGGAACTGAAGCAGAGACCATGGGGCATTAATGCTTCCTGTCTTGCTCACCTACTATTCTGTGTGCCCAGGACTGGCACTGCCCACTGTGCACTGGACCCTCCTCCCCTAATCAATCATTAATCAAGAAAATGCCCCATAGGCATGCCCAGAGGATAGCGTGATGGAGACATTTTCTCAGTTGAGGTTCCTTTGTGGTGATATTTTGTTTGTGATCTAACAAACAAAGCTTGCCTGAAGATCAGGCCACTAGTTAGCCATAGAGGCCAGACAGTGCTGGCACACACCCTTTAATCCCAGCATTAGGGAGGTCGAGGCAGGAAGTGATATGGCTGGACAGAGAAAGGAATATAAGGCGGGAGGAGACAAGAACTCATGCTCTTTCAGGCTGAGGATTTCATAGAGATGAGAACCAGTGGCTGGCTGTTCTGCTTTTCTCATCTTTCAGTTTTCACCCTGATATCTGACTCTGGGTTTTTATTAATAAGGCCAATTAGAATTCGTGCTACATTCTTTCTTCCCAGATGTCTCTAACTTGTGTCAAATTGACTAAGAACCCACACAGTGAGTTTTCTGCAGTATACAGAGATTCAGAGAGATCAGCTGCCTGGATAGAGTGGGCTCAGACTCAATGACAGCACACACATGAGGATCTGTTTGTGTTTATATCCAATATTGTTGACACACTTCATTTCTGTGGGCTTACATAGAGTCTGCTTTATGCTACACGTTAGCGTCCCTTATTGAATGAGCTGTTTTGTGTATTTGTACTGTGGAGTTGTTAGAAAAGCCAGCACCCTTGATGGCTAGTGGGGATGAAGCAGTCCTGCCTTCCAGACTGAACCCCTTGGTACTCTCTGCGAAGAAAGCATCTGTGCTCGCTCTCACCGTTGCCCAGAGTGGTGGGATGATGTTTTCAGGGAGAGCATCCTTTCTCAGTTCAGCGATGTATTTTGATATGTTCTTGTAAGGGTACAGGAAGGTAGGCCTAGGGTTACAATGTTGAAAAACTCCTTTGTTTCCACGTAAAAGGACAGGATGTTCACTTCTATCACAACTCCCAATACCAGCCCGAACTTGTATGTCTTTGACTAAGCAACTATTGCTTCATGAGGCACACCACAGAATTAACAAGAGTCAATGGAGAAAATGTTCCCTGTTTGACCTCAGGATCTCACACTGAAGAAAAGCCAGCAAGTGGTCTCAAGAAGTGTGTTGGTTGGACAGATCCGTGTGGTTTTTCTTGCTCCATTTTTCTGTGTTCTTTTTTTTAAAACATTTTTTAAAAAGATTTATTTATTTTATTTTTATGTGAATGAGGGCTTTTCCTGTATGCATAGATACACACCATGTGCATGCTTGATGCCTGTGGAGGTCAGAAGAGGTTGGTGGATCTCCTGGACCTACCAATACATATGGTTGTGGGCCACCATGTGGGTGCTGGAAACTGAACTCAGGTCCTCTGAAAGAGCAGTAAGTGCTTTTAAAAAATTGAGCCATCTCTCCAGCCCCATATGTTCATTTTTTTTTTTTTAATTGCTTTGCACTGATAGCATGGTGAAGTGTGGTGACTTTATAGTGCTTATACTGAAAATTCTGGTAACAGTAGCTGTGATCCCATGTGCCAGGGATTGTGTTTCTACAGGGCACTAACATCACTGCTTCACTGTCTGGTGGGTGTGACTGGCAGTGTTGTACTCAGAGGATGACATAGAAGGCTGAGTGGTGTGACATTAAACAGTGGGACATGGTGGCCCTTGAGTGGCAATCCCTTTGTCCCCAAAAATTGTCATCCTCAGTTCTTGGCTACATTTGCTTTCAAAGGCTAGAACATTTAGTCACAAAAAAGTAGTTTTAAAAGGATTTATTTTTAAAATAGAAAGTGTATATATGAGTGCATGTATGTGAGTATGTGCACATGAATGCAGGTGCCCTTGGAGTCTAGAGGTATTGGATCTTCTGGGATTGGAGTTACAAGCAGTTGTGAGTTGACTAATGTGGGTGCTGGGACCCATACTCAGCTGATGCAGAAGTAGTATGTGCTCTTCACCACTAAGCCATCTCTCCAACCTCAAGATTTATTTTTAAAACAACAAAAAAAGTATGCGTGTGTATTGTATAGCATATTCGGTCAAGGAAGTGGCCAGGAAGCCATCATGGTGGGCGGACTCTGTATCCTTAGAAGTCTACAAGCATTGAATACATAGAGATGCTGAACTCAGCTGTGCCTGCAGCCCATGTCAGCAGCTGAAGAGGTGAGCAGGTCAGCATTTGCTGACCGGAAAAAGAGATGGAAACAGGGTAGGCAATAGAATAGAATCCATGCAGTTTGGGTAGGAAGGCAGATGTTGGGATTGTGGTAACTGGGCACATCCAGGAGCATGCTAGGGAGGCCAGCACTGGGAACTGGCTGCTGTTTACCTGTTTAAACCCAGGAGTCAAAGCCCTGTCTTAAGCTGTCACTTTGCCCAGAGCTGGAGTCACACCTGACTGTGCACTGTAGATAGTGGCATATGTGCAGACCTGTAGCCAGGGCCAAGGGACCCAGCCCTGTGTGTGGCTCTGCCATCTACTGTTCAGAGAATAAGAGCAGTCCCCCCGACAAAGTCAGGCTTTCCTGTCTTCCTCTGCCCCTGACATGCTCAGAGTTCTTTGGCTCTGATTTGCCGTCCTTAGAACCTTGGGTAGCCTCAGAACTCTTACACTCAGTTCTTTAAGGGAACTACATTAGAGATTAAATGGGTAGCTTTGGAAAGAAGAACATTTTATATGTGTGTTTTAAAAATCAAATTCATACTTTACTAAGAGAGAGCGAAATTTTATTGCATAACATTTTGTATTTTCATTTCCCCTCCTTGATGCTGGGGCTCGAATCCAGGCCTTTAAAATTCTATTATCAATGCCCCAAACCTTGAAATCTCCTAAAATCTCTTATGAATTTGAAGTCACAATAAATACAGTCATTTACTATTTTAAAAGTCATGTTTCCTTATATTAATATCTTAAACACTCAATCATTAACATGTTTCTTTCCATGGATGTAATAGTATAAATAGTAGAATATTTATTTGATTGTTCTTATTGAATATTTAATTTGTTTTTTGGATAATACCACACTGAAGTTATCTGTATGACACTATTTCTCTAATATCGAATTGTGTCGATTGATTCCATGGGTGGAATTACTGACTCAAGAGGAGCAGTGCCCTGTGTCCCAGAGTCCTGTGAGGCCGCCGCCTCACCTGTACAGCAGCACAGTGTGAAGGCACGTACTTCCTCTGCCTTTATTTGCTAATAACATACATATTTTGCTATGAAATTGCACTTTCTAGAAGTCCCTGTGGCTCTCTGCTTCCTGATGCCATATGGTGAGGGTCACACTGGGGCCCTCCCTGCAGCAGGAGCGGATAGTAGCTGTCTGTTAGCCGAACCCGGAAGAGAACTCAATGCCGCTTTCCAGATCCCTGTGCTCCTTCTCTTAATGACAAGGAATCCTGCATGCAGCCTTTCATTAGCTCAATTACAAGGTTGAATGAAAGACCTGTGGAGTCGGAGAGTCTTCCTGAGCTGCTGGAGGGTTCCACAGCCCTCTTTGAGGGCTGCTCTGATAACCTAGGCCTGTAGGAGCAGGAACCCACCTTCCCTGGAAGCCACATGGGCACCTGCTGGGCTCACTAAGAAGCTTCCCTCCCTGTCCATCTTGTTTCATTTCGTTTTGCTTTCTTAATAGCTGCAGTCATGTCACACTTTTGATTTTTGGCTTGGTACCCTGGAATCTAGGCTCTGTGAGAAGCATCCTTTGTCAGTGGTGGATGCCCAGCTGCCCGCTCTCCCGGCATCAGATCCGGAGTTTCTTTAAGCTTTGCAGTACCTAAACTTAGGTACTTAAGCCAGATTCTTGATTGGCCCCAGAAAAAGGATTTTAGGCAAGCCAGTGTGAAGCACAGCTGGCTTTTATTAGAAGACATTTTTCATGTTTGAAAGGTTCTTGAGAAGAAAGTAACCCAGGAGTATGGGTGTGGGCTTCTAAGGGCCATGGGTGAGATTGTCTTTCTATGTGGCCATGTAGAATTTGGAACTCTGGCTCAGGAGCTGAGAACACCTGCTGCTCTTTTAAGAACCTGGGCTCATGACTCTCTCTAGCTCTGGTTTCAAGGAATCTGACACCCTCTTCTCACCTCCATGGTTACCAGGCACACACACACTGAACATCCATACATGAAGGTAAAACACATGGGTAAAAATTAAAAAAAACAAAAACAAAACCCATTGTCACATAGACTTTTAGTTAACTTCTGACACTGTACCTCAGAGATTGCTAAGGAGCCTAAATGAGGTCCTCGGGTGGTTGATTTGCACTGGACAGGATCACAGCTGATAAGGTAAGACCCCAGGTCACAAAGGGGGGTTAATGTTTTTGCTGTCAACGAAGTTTTAACCTTATATTTGAGATTCCTATTATCTAGGACAGGAATAAGGTCATCTAGGCTTAGGCCTTAAACATGGATGAATGTTATTTTAACATAAAATATCTCTATGTAAAAGGAATATTATTTCTTGAGGCATCCTTCACAGTGAGTGTTAATGGTGCTAGAATGTTTTTTTTTTTTACATTTATTTAATGTGTGTGAGTGTTTTGTCTCCACATATGTATGCTAACCACATGTGTACCTGGTGGTTGAGGAGGCCAGAAGAAGGCATTGTACCCCTCAGAAATAGACTGAGGGATGGCTGTGAGCTGCTTTGTGGGTGCCGGGAATCCAGCCTGGGTCCTGTGGAAGAGCAGCCGGTGCTCTTTTATGTTCCAAGCCTCTGCTATAACTCTTGACTCTCAGCTGATCACGGGCTTCAGTCAGGCTTGAGTCTCCCACAGGGCCTCCGTTTCCTCCCATGTCTCCCCAATTTTCTCTCTTTGTATCGTGCCTCATAATAGTTTTTAGAGGCATTGACTGTGTTCCTTCCAGGAAGCCCCCAGAGGTCCTATGACCTGTGATACAGTTGCAAACCTTCGTTTCCTGGCTGCTCCTCAGCTTGCACCCAACTGCTTCTCCTGTCCTTGTGAGTCACTGGGTGCTCCTGTCTTTCAGCTCCTGTACCTGCCAGGGCAACCTTTGCACCTGAGGAAACCGGGAGGCTTATCCACAGATTTGTCCTGATGTCCTCACTAGCTACAGTGCATGATCGTATGAGTATCGGGAGTTCATTTTAATTGAAAAGCACCTTGCAGTACGGGTGCAGTGTAGCCTGTGTGTGTTGTCTTTTTGCCTGTGAGCCCTTTGGGTGCAGGACTGTTTCCATTCAACACAGTCCCTGGGGGAGTGCTTTATGCTTAGGGAACTTAAATGCTACTGAGTCTTTCACTCAGGACTCTGTTTCCCCAACTCTTCACTCTTACCTCTGACCAGTTTCTCAACATCTTTCGTCTTACATCCTCAGCTTTCCCCTTTAATTAAGTATTTAAAATATCAGAGCTGGCACGAATCTCAGCAGGTAACCACCCTCATTAGAATGTGTACCTGCATTGTGGCTTTGTGGTTTTTCCATTAACTTCTGCCCAGGAGTTTTTAATCTGCTTTGGGCTGGAGCACATGGAGGTAATTGGTTTCTGATTAGGAGTCGCCTCTGACACTTGCTATTGAAATGTTTTGCTGTCTGTGATATGGAGCAGATGGTGGCATATGGTGGAGCAGATGTCATTGTTGAATCCCAGCCTTTAAAATCTGGTCTTGTACCTCGAAGTGTTTCCCTTGGCAAATACCCACTGAGGATCTGCTTGCTTCAGTTTTGGGTGAGTTGCCCATAATACATCTACCTCTCGACATGCTTCACGTACACCAAGCTATTTAGAGGGTAGCTTTCCACTATGGAAATGTTTACACATCCATGGCTAGAGGGCAGAATAAAAGCGCCTGGGTACCTGTCACTCAGCTTCCACAACTATCAACACCCTCATGTGGCCATCCTGTTTGCTCTGTAACTTCTTCCTTATCTGCCCCATTTTCCCATGTTCAATCCTCCAAAACATGCCATTATCAAAATAAATTATTGTGTACACGTCACATAAAGTTTTAGTGTGTATATTACCAAGTTTTAATGATTCAAAATTTTGTTGTTGACACGGGGTCTCATTGTGTAGCCCAGGCTGGTCTCAGATGTATAGTCCTGCTTCAGGTTCCTGAGTGCTAGAATTACAGCTGTGGCCACTACACCTGGCTTTGTATGGGAGATACTGTATTTCATGGGCTACAAGATGTAGATATTTCAGAGAAATCATAGGTTGTTTATTTCCTGAAGGTCTTGCAGACAAGCCTGTAAAAGAAGAACTGGAGAATCCAAAACCTGTGATAGCACTTGACTAATGCTAGATTAGTTCACAGTTTCCCAACCTCACGCAGGATGGCAGTCCTCCTTTGCTTCTAGGAAGGCCAAGTGTGGGAGCCTTAGGGGTGCTGTAACACTCCATATTCTATATGTGCTGTCCAATAAGGAGTGAGAACCAAAACCTAGGTACTACTGATAGACATGTAAATTGGAAGTGAAAATCCTGTAAGATCCCTTCTCCTTCTCTTTTTATTTTCTATCTTTTGAGAAAATCCCACTCCATATATAGCTGAGCTATGATAACCTTGAATTCTGACCCTCCTTCCTTTCCCTTCCAAGCGCTTGAGTTACAGATGAGTGCTAATTTTATGATTTTATTTTTGAAGAGAATTTTTTACCATCAGTAAAAGTGTGAGTGTCAGCTGCAATGTACCCTAGGAGCCTTGGTGAGTGAACCCAGTGCTTTTGTGGTCGAGTCCACATCATGTGTATGCTGTAGGAATAAATTCCCTGCTTGTATGTTCACATGTGGAAATACTTGCTCCATACCACTGCTAAAGACTCCTCCCTCCCCAGGCTGTTCACCATGCTTCTTCTGGAGGTGGCACATTCTTCTCCAGAGTTGCCATGGCTTTCTTATTTGTATCTGTCTCCCTCTCTTATTTTGGTTTTGTAATTGGGTCGAACTATGTAGCCTTGGTTAGCCTGGAACTCACTGTGTAGATCAGGCTGGTCTTAAACTCTAGAGATCTGCCTGCCTCCAACCCTCTCCCTCCTACGCTAAGATGAAAGGTGTGTATCACCACACCCATGAGAGTCATATTTCTTTTTCTTTTTCTTTTTTTTTTTGGGGGGGGGGTTTCAAGACAGGGTTTCTCTGTGTAGCTTTGTGCCTTTCCTAGTTTCTCTGTGTAGCTTTGTGCCTTTCCTAGATCTCGCTTGGTAGACCAGGCTGGTCTCGAACTCACAAAGATCCGCCTGCCTCTCTGTCTCCCGAGTGCTGGGATTAAAGGAGTGTGCTGCCACCACCGCTGCCGCTGCCACCACCACCACCCAGCTCATATTTCTTAAGTTGCAAGCCACAGTCACTTCTTTAGATAAAAGCATAAAATACTTGACAGAGCCACAGAGACAATGGAAGGGAGATGTCCATCTTTGCTCACCCCAATTCTCCAAGGGAATGTGCTCACTTTGAGTGTCAGTGGAGGTGTGTGAGCATTATTCCACATGAGTCTGAGCATGCCACTCTTTGCCACTGTAACTCTTCAAGGTATTTTATAGTTATTCTATATAATTATTTTATAATTCTAAAATGTTTCACTGATCATTACTTAGAGTAGAAAAATAAGAGATAAAAATTTAAAGATAGCATAAATAATAATGAATGTTAAATTAAAAATTTCCCTTTCTATGTGAATTTTCTTTGTATTAAGGATAATGGGAAGTAGAGAATCTAACGGTTTTTGGTTTTACTTTTAAAATTATGTGTATGTGTTGGGCTGGGGAGATGGCTGAGCAGTTAAGAGCCTGTACTGCTCTTCTAGATGACTGAAGTTCAGTTCCCAGCGCCCACATCAGGTGGCTCACAACTACCTGTAACTCCAGTCCAGGGGATCCAGTGTTTTCTGAAGGCAATGTATTCATATGAACATACATACTCATCATTAGAAATATGTAATAATGTAAAAATAATATGTACAGTGTCCCTAGAGGCCAAGAGAGGGTGTCAGATCCCTGGAGTTGGAGTTAGAGACAGTTGGAAGCCAATAAGTCTGGGTGCTGGGAAGCAAACTCAGGTCCTCTGTAAGGCAGTGTGTGCTCCTAACTCCCCAGCCATCTCTCCAGTCCCTGAATATGTACTTTTTCTAATGTTCAGAAAACAATACATTTGAATTAGCGTTCTTTCTGGTTTGTTTGTTTGTTTTGTTTTTTGCCGGAGCTGAGGACCAAACCCAGGGCCTTACGCTTGCTAGGCAAGTGCTCTGCCACTGAGCTAAATCCCCAACCCCTGTTCTTTCTGTTTTTTAACAGGGGTAGATTGTGTGTGCCCCTCCCCTTTTTGGATGAGCATTATGCTCAAACAATGATAGGTCTTCTCCAGCAGACTCAGTAATTTAATTCTTGGTCTCATTCATGCAGAATGTTCTTGTTGCACTACAGGGCCTTCTCTCCAAACTTAGTGGCTTAAAAAGAACCCTCACAATTCCTTTACTCGTGGTTTCTGTGGCCAGGTCACCAGGTGTGGTACTGTTGGGTCTTTGTGGCTAGCCATGTCTCAGGAGGCTGTGGCCTTCCTGTGGCTTCAGCAGGGGCCAGTTAGCAGCAGTTCTTAGCTCCTCTTCACTTGCAGCTAGGGATTTGACAGGGAACCAGTGAGTGGCTTGGATGAGCCAGTTTGGAGGTGACAGCACGTCACTTCTGTCATGGTCTGTTCCTTAGGAGGGAGCCAGGGAGGGGATTGCTCAGGCATGTGACCACAAGGAGATGGAGAGATGTAAGGGACTGTTCACCATAAGTTTACTTCTATAACACGATCTGTGAAAACAGGAATTATATCAGACTTGTTACAATGTGTATACTTGATGGCAGTGTGAAAGATTTTGGTTAGTTAAATTATATTTGCAGAAATGAATAAAGAGGACTGAACATGTGCGATACCCCAGGTTCCATCCCTAGAGTGTGTGTGTGGGTGAGAAAGAAAGAGTCTTATTCCAAGGGAAATTAAATTTATTTTTATTCATAAACTCTAAGCTGATTATTTATAGTGGAGAGAGAGCAGAAATCTCTGTGGTATATGCACAGCTTTTTATTATATTAAAAATTAAGACCTGAGACTATTTTCTGTTTTATTTCATATATGAAATGCATTAACTTGTGAATTGCTCTCATGGGTGCCCTTATTCAGTAATCGCTAATATTAGTTTTTATCTCAGCACATTATGCTGGCTGAAGTCTTTGTGTTTAACATGATTTTTGCTCTAAGTACTTTTGCCTTGGTCTTAGGTGATAGGCTGTGGAATTGGCAGCCCTAACTAATGCTCTCAGTTCCCCAGCATCGCAAGAAACAGAGTGTGAAGCCCAGACTGGCCTCACGCTCCCGAGTACTGGGTTTATAGACATGCATCGCTTCTTTAGGGTGATTTTCCTTTGCCTTCTTCACTTGCTGTACATTGCAATGCATGATTGCCAAGTACATATTCCTTAAAAGCAACACTGGAGGCCAGAACTTGTAGAACTTTTTTTTTTTTTTTTTTTGCTGAGATACTAAAGTCACTTCTGAAAACACTCATACTATTCTTGGGACGAGTTAAGTTGGACGCTGGTGGGAGAGTGAGGCCACAGAGAGATACAGATCTGTTTATTGACATCCTCTAGCAGACAGAAGGAGGGAGGGCCCAGAAGACACCCCCTCCCCCGGGATTGCAGCCATTTCTCTTTTCCCCAGCTTCAAAGAGTTTTGGGGTCCTCTACAGACCTGTAAGGAACCCATTATCTGTGCTCTGTAATAAGGCCAATAAATTTATTAGTTCACCAATTTGGACTTGGGTGAAGCCTTCTTTTGGCATTGGTGCCTTATCTGGGGTCATAGACATTTGTTCATGTCTCTACAGGAAAACTTAACACAGCATAAAGTCACTGGTGTTTGGATAGTCAGATGTGGCACCTGGTGAGATCACAGTTGGCACTGATTGGCTTGTTCCTGATGCTCCCCTGGAGCTTGTCTGCCAGCTTCTTCAAGGGTGTCCCAGCTCTTGTTGTGTTTTTCCATTTGTCAGACACGCATGTCTGGCCTGGGGTCATGAAGTTTGACACAGGAGGATTAAAAGTTGAAGGTGATCCTTAGCTACATAGCCAATTCGAGGCTGGCCTGAGATACCTAAGGCCCTCTCTCAGAAATAACAGAAGGCAGCCTCTGTGTGGATATTAGTGCAGGTAGATGTGTGTGCCAGAGGTTGATGTTGGGTATCTTTTTGAATCACTTGTCCACCGCATCTTTTTGAGATAGGGTCTTTCAATGAAGCCAGAGTGGTAATGTGCCACCAGTGACCAGATGCCATGGTTTTACTAGAGGGCCACACCACACTGCTACAGTCCCCACGCCTAGAACTAGATAACCACCCCAGGTCGTGCCCAGATCTGCAGTAGTGATTGAATGGAACCACTGCTAATGGTGGCTCTTGGCTGGCACGGTGAAGGGCATGTGCTGGGCTTTTCAGTAGAGAGAGTGGGAGGAGAGAGAACCCTGCTTGAAGACTTTGATGCAGGTGAGTCAGTCTGCTGTGTTCAGTTGTGGGTGCTGGCTGAGGAGCGAGGGCAAGCAAGGGTGCAGAAGTGACCTAGGAAGGGCTTGTAAGATGTGGTGGGACGAGGGGGTGTGGACTGTGGCCGAAAGAGGTTAACCTCGACACTTAATCCTAGATTTTCTACACTTTACATGATCCAGACAGGGTTAAAGCCACAGCCCTCAACTCAGTCCTGTGCTCTGTGCCTTATGAGTGACTGATAATGGTTCTCATTTGGGAAACCATTTCTTGTGGCCATGCCCAGCTGCACGGAAAAGCAAGTCCTAGGTTTTTCTCTTTCAATTGCTTTATGAAGACAGCCTGGACAAGAGAGGTTGGGCAGGATGCTAAGTGAGCCAGTTACAGCGCCCACTGCAGAGCTGTCTTAAGTGAACCCGTTACAGCGCCCACTGCAGAGCTGTCTTAAGTGAACCCGTTACAGCGCCCACTGCAGAGCTGTCTTGGGACGTGCGTCTTTTACTCTCCAGGCTGTGAACCTGTTGGAACATCTTTCTTTCACAAGTGCTTTTCAAATCCTGTTGGTCGTGAAACCTTTGATTAAGTAAAGTTTCATGAGTAAGCCTAAGTGAGCAAACAGCAATTGCATTTCTAGGCTGTACTAGCTCTGGAAACTCCGGGTCAGTGAGTTTCCAGATAAGGCACCAATGACAAAAATAAGGTTTATGCTCAAGTCCAAGCTGATGAACTAATTCGTTTATTGGTCTTATTACAGAGCTTACACTTACAGGTGTGTAGGGGACCCCAAAACAGCTGTATCACCACAAAGTTCTACCCTATCATGAATGACAAAGAATAGTTGGAGTGTAAGTTTTCTTCCTTCCTTCCTTCCTTCCTTCCTTCCTTCCTTCCCTTCCCTTCCCTTCCCTTCCCTTCCCTTCCCTTCCCTTCCCTTCCCTTCCCTTCCCTTCCCTTCCCTTCCCTTCCCTTCCCTTCCCTTCCCTTTCCTTTCCTTTCCTTTCCTTTTCTTTTTTTTTAAATTGAGTTGTGCCTAAGGTGGCTGTAGGAATTGCTACTATAAGGATTGACATTACATTCTCTCTCTCTCTCTCTCTCTCTCTCTCTCTCTGTGTTGTGTGTTTACATGTAGATGGGTGTACTATGGCTAGATTGTGTGTGTGTGTGTGTGTGTGTGTGTGTGTGTGTGTGTGTGCGCGCGCGCGTGCCAGAGGTTGATGTTGGGTATCTTTTTGAATCACTTCTCCACTGCATCTTTTTGAGACAGGGTCTTTCAGTGAAGCCAGAGCTCACCATTTAGTTAGATTGGCTGGCTAGCAAGCCCTGGGAATCCTTCTGTCTCTGCTTCCATAGTGCTGGGATTACAGGAGTGTATCACACTGGCCTGCTTTTTACACAGGTGCTGGGGATCTGCACTCAGGGTCTCTGCTTGCACGGCATGCACTTACAACAAAGCTGTCCCAGCCCCTTAGATGCGGCACTTGTGCTGGTTCAAGCCTGCTGTCCCCTGAGAGGATCCAGAACCACTTAGCAGATGCCCTCTGGGCGTGGTTTGGGGAGGAGTCTCTAGAGTGGGTGGGTTAACTGAGGTGAGAAGACCCCAGATAAATGAGGTGGCGCCGTCCGATGGACTGGGAGCCCTGGGCCGCGTGAAATGGCGGTGAGAAGACCCCCACCTTCATCGCTCTTTCCCGACAGCATACACAGTGTGAGCACTGGCTCACGCTGCTGCCGTCTTGCCTTCCCCGCCATGTTGGATTGCACCCTTTAACTGTGAGCCAGAGTAAACCCTTGTCCCTTGAGCTGCTCTCTCAGGTAGATAAAACAATACAGTGCTCAGGATGTGTCACTGTTTTCCAGTTGTTCTCTTACCAGTGATGGGACGGTTTGCTTTGGACCATAGAAGGGCAGGTTGACTCTAGCAGTTAGTGTAAAACCATTTCCTCTGCCCTCAGAAAAAAGGAATGGTGTGTTTTCCTGTGAAGTTTATTAATGTAGGTACAGAGTGGTTTAAAAATCCTCACTGTTGAGTGCTTTGAAAACATTTATGCATTGGGTTCTCTTCTTCTTCTTCTTCTTCTTCTTCTTCTTCTTCTTCTCTCTCTCTCTCTCTCTCTCTCTCTCTCTCTCTCTCTCTCGTGTGTGTGTGTGTGTGTGTGTGTGTGTGTGTGTGTGTGTGTGTGTACTTTTAGCACAGAGCTGCTTAGAAAAGTACCTTTAAACACATTTTGGCAGGCCATTAGAGGAGATATTTATTGTCCAGCTATACCCCCACGTAGGATTTTGTGTGTATAACTTTAGTTCTTATGTTGTTCCTATGATGTGGGTGGTATAATCTATACTTTGATAGAAGCCTGGTATCTTGCACAACCTCTCAGAGCTTGTAAATGGGAAGTGCAGGTTTGGGTGTCAAGAATGTTCGACTGCAGTTGCTGTTTGGAGGGAGGAGAAGGACCCATCTGCCAGAGAGCATCTCATAGAGGGGCCTCTGGCTGCAGAGCGTGGGAGCGAGAGCCTGGGATTGTGTTCTGAGAATTCCGTCTTCCCCACCGGAGGTGCTGTGCTAGTCTACAGGAAGTTATTAGAGGTGTTGTAGACCACATGTGATCACTTTCAGGTTGAAAATTGCAGCTCTTTGTAAAGTGGAAATAACATTTGCCAACACCAAATTAATTAAGACAAGCACTCTGCTTTTTTGCAGGTATTTCTTATATGGTGGGAAATAAAAAATGAAAACACTTGATACTTGAAAAATAAATTTAGTCACCTTATTGGCACATCAAGGGAACTTGTGTGCCTTGATAAATACTTAAAGATGACATTTATCAGGTGTATGTGATAATATATTTCAGGACAGTAACCTGCTTTTTAAATTGATGTGAAGTTTGAGACTCTCTCCCCGCCCCCATATTTATTTATTTATTTATTTATTTATTTATTTATTTATTTATTTATTTGTTTGTTTGTTTGCTTTTCAAGACAGACTTTCTCTGTATAGCTTTGTGCCTTTCCTGGAACTCATTCCATACACCAGGCTGGCCTCGAACTCACAGAGATCTGCCTGCCTCTGCCTCCCGAGTGCTGGGATTAAAGGCATGTGCCACCACTGCCCGGCCATCTTTATTTTTTACCCTGGTGGACCTGAGGGCCTAGCCTGTGCCTTGCAAGCTCTGTCCTGGTGAGTTCAGCCCCTGAATGAGTTGTCTATGGTTTGAGCACTTACTCTGTCAAAACATGACTGACTATATGTGTGCTAAAATACTGTCTGCATGTTTGAAAAAATGTTAAAAATATAAAAATGCAAGGCCAGACATGTAGCTCACTTAGTTTATTGCTTGTCTAAACACTCAGTAAATCCTGGGTTTGAATCCCAGTACCACATAACCTGGGTGTGGTGGCACATATCATAATCCAGCACTTGGGAGTTGGGGGCAGGAGGGTCAGAAGTTCAGGCCAGCCTGGAACACAAGAGATGCTGTAGTAGTTGCTGCTGCCGCCACCACCACCGCCATCTTCTCTTCCTCTTCCTCCACCTGTGTGCAAGTGTTCTCAAGGCTGTTTCTTCTAGATCAGCAGAGAGTCATGTTAGAAGTTGTATTGGAGAGTATTATTTTTGCTATTGTACTTTTCGTTTATGAAGAATAATAAAGCAGATAGGATAGATGAAGAGAGCTCTTTATATAGGAATATTTACAGGTTGGAAACTTTCATGTATTATGACACCTATATGATCTGAAATTGCAAATATCTGTACATGTTGGCTCCTTAAGCAGTCCTCTACCTTCTAAACGGTAAGAACCATTCTCTACAGTGTTAAATGAACACAAGGCATTGTTTTAATTCAAATATACAGCAGAAGGCCTGAAGTAAAGGCCTAGTTCTGGATGTTGCCTACATACTTGGGGAAATCAGGGGGATCTCAAGGTCTTAAAGCAAGGACCTCTCTGCACTGGATCCCTGCAGATAAGGTCCCAGAACCAGACAGTAACCCACCTGATCATAGGGGCAGGAGCAGCTCCCACCTGCCCCAGAAGGAAGCCACATCTAAGGTTCACCAGTCCCCCTGTTCACACAGGCCAGTCACACCCTTACAGAAACCTGGGGCCACCCTGACCTCTAAAGGCTGCTTCCCCACTTATGCTTGCTCACCTGTCCTCAGGAGCCATGCACAGCATAGGCCCCTCCCTTCTAAGCTGTGAGCAGGGTGACTGACAGACCACATCAAGCATTTCTGTTCAGCCATGTCCACGACCCTAGGGTGGGAATATTCCCTTGCCTACAAGGTGATCAAAATAAAATGTTTATTTCTAATCAGTGCATAAATAAGGATGGGACACAAAATAACAAATGGCCACTATGATTGAAAATCACAAATAAACAAACAAAAGTTAACCCACCAAATAGACAACTGTGGGCTAGTAGGTGAGGTGAGCAGCCCTCCCCACTGCCACAGTCCCAGCATGAAGGATGCACCTGGAACTAGAAGCTCACAGTCTATAAAGGTTGTGACGGTGGGTAGGTGAATAAATGGAAAAATGGAGTCTTTGACCCAAATACTTGTTACATGAATTTGGTCCCCGTCAGCTTAGCAGTACCTCCACTCTTCATTACACCAGAGCAAGCCACGATATAAACAAGACACAGACTGCCTAGGCAAGTGACTCTGCAAACCAGAACTTTTACAGAAAATTGAAGCACACGAGGAAATAGAAGTTACTTTCAATTTCTGGAAATGAGTTCCTTCAGTCATTCAAAGGTTTGAAAGCAGCCTCCTGTTGCCCTGATTCTGATGTCTATGTTCTATCCCAGCTAGAATATCAAAGA